>NC_071397.1:0-300000 GCF_022682495.2 Desmodus rotundus | reverse complement strand
CCAGACCCTGGAGCCCTGGAAGCTGTATGCCACGGTGGGCCTGCTGGTGGGCTTGGATGTCCTCACCCTCACCATCTGGCAGATTGTAGACCCCTTACACCGCACCATTGAGGTACCACTTGGGGTCAGAAGGCCAAGCAGTCACGGCCTACAGGGCTGCGTGTGGTCCCGAGGAGGAAAGCCCCTCTGTGGGAGAATGCTTTTCTGCATGTCAGAGCTTTTCCTCCTCCTTAGAAGGAGTTCCATTAGAGGCCTCTGGTCATCTGAAGAATGGAAGTGGTGGGGGGTCTGGGAGGGATTTGCATACTTCCCAGGCAATGTGGAAAGAGGGGGAGTAAGCGTTCCTAAGGTGTTTAGGTGAATGCTTTCTGGCCCAGTGTGGAACTTGGCCTCATCCTGGGGGTCTCGTAGGAGAAGGGGCCGAGTTGGGAGTCAGGGACTGAGCAGAAGTGGGGGGAACAGGGGAGAATGACAACCATCTTTCCTGTGGCCTTATTTCTCCCTTAGACTTTTGCCAAGGAGGAACCGAAGGAAGATATTGATGTGTCCATTCTGCCCCAGCTGGAACACTGCAGCTCCAAGAAGATGAATACATGGCTTGGTGTGTTGATGTCGGGGACAGGCTGAGGGATGGGGTGAGGACAGTGGGTTTGGAGGAAGGAACATCTTTAGGAAAAGAGGAAGAGGTAAACCCAGTTGAATGTCCTTCTCTGTCATGGGACTGGTCTTTTCTGAGAGTGGGGAACAGTTGGTCTTTTGCCGGGGAGAGGTTAGGGTCTAAAGAAGGGATGAGGCAGAGTTGGGTTCAGCAGAGGCAGAGACCAGTGGGAATAGCCTCACTCTCATCTTCAGACCTGACGCCGTCTGCATCTAGACGGCTCCCCAAAGTAAGACTGGGGCTCTGTGGGCATGGGTCTAGGTCTCTTCTGGCCTTTATAAAACTGCTCTGATCTGTGACCACAAATGGTAGACCTGCCCTCAGTCTGAAGAGCTGTCTTCCCACCTTAAAGGTAAGGGGTGAGACACTGTGTGTGGCCCAGGCCCTTGCCTGCCTGGCAGCTGTTATGACTGTCATCTTCCTGTGTGACATGGCTGCTAGTCCCAGGAGGATATGGTGAGGTGGGGGCGAACTGGGTAAACCCTGGGGGCAGTGGACAGGGAGGAGTATGCAGGGTCAGAGGGTTCGATTGTGGAGGAGGCTCCCTTTTCATTGGGGAACTATCAGAAGGAGCCATGGTGGGTGACTAGCATAGAGAGGATGGGGGGTGGATGGGACTGTGGAGTTCATGCTGCCTAGGTGACCCTTTCCTGCTGTCGCAGGCATTTTCTATGGTTACAAGGGGCTGCTGCTGCTGCTGGGTATCTTTCTTGCTTATGAGACCAAGAGTGTATCCACTGAGAAGATCAATGACCACCGGGCCGTGGGCATGGCCATCTACAATGTGGCGGTGAGCTCCCTGGACACCTGGCATTGACCCGAGGGACTGACTACAGCAACCCAACCCGGATGGGGTGGCATGGGGAGGACCAGGCACTGGCTCTTGGATCAGTGGGATGGAAGTCTTAAAGGGTTTCTAATGCTTCAGATTTGTAAAGTACCGTACGGCTTATAAAACACACACAGACACTGCCTCACTAATTTTCACACAACTGCGCAGTGAGGTGGGCATTCGTGTCCAACCACACACACGCAGATGAGGAGGCAGACAGAAGGAGGTTCATTGCTTGTCTGGGGCTCGCAGGCTGGAATCTGAATCAAGAGTTCCTGCCTCGTACGCCTAGGGGTTGGCTCTTGAGGATCTGAGAGTGTGTCCAGACGTCAGGGGCACTCCTGCCCTGAGCGAGGGGTTGACCTAGAGCTGTGAACTGCTTTAGGACAGTTTATTTGTGATTCTTCTTAAGCTAGAGTTGAGGATGATCCTATTTGGATCCTTTTCAAATGGAAAGTTCACCAGGAACTTGACCTCATGGGCTCTCTCCTGGGGAAAGAAAGTCCTGGGTCTCGGCTGAGCCTGCAGAACTGAGAGCCCCAAACACACTGCACAGGTCCTGTGCCTCATCACCGCCCCTGTCACCATGATCCTGTCCAGCCAGCAGGACGCGGCCTTCGCCTTCGCCTCTCTCGCCATCGTCTTCTCCTCCTACATCACACTGGTTGTGCTCTTTGTGCCGAAGGTCAGCTCCTGCGTGTGCTTCCACCCGCCCCATCCCTTCTTCCCAGGACTCTGCTCCCCTGTCCCCCTTCCCCTGTTTGGGGCTGAGCTCATTCCTCTTATTTTCATTCCTTCCAATTCTAACCCACCATCAGTCTATTGCTAACAGTCCCTGCTGGGCCCTCCCACGCCCCGAACATTCTTCCCCAGATGCGCCGACTGATAACCCGAGGGGAATGGCAGTCGGAGGCTCAGGACACCATGAAGACAGGATCATCGACCAACAACCATGAGGAGGAGAAGTCCCGGCTGTTGGAGAAGGAGAACCGGGAACTCGAAAAGATCATCGCTGAGGTGTGCTGGTGCAGGGTGCAGAAGGGGTCCTGGAAGCCCTATCACAAGAGAAACCTGCCAGGGAATGAGTGCAGCAGGCTAGGGAGGGGGAGGGAGGGGGCAAGGAGCAAGGATTCCGTGCCAGGTAAGATCCAGTATCAGGAGGCGAGGGCTCTGCTGGGCAGTGGTGAGCCCTCAGCAGCTGATGTTGAGCATGCCCTCCAGGAAAGGGGGTGGGCAGGTGCCCATGGTGTCCGCTGGGCCCCAGGCTCTGCAGTGACAGTGCGGGGCGTGTCCAACCTGGGCTGACACAAATCTGTATGAGTTGTTGGAAGCAGAGTGCGTTAACCTGTGCCCCTTCCTCATTTTCTCTTTCCCTTTCCCTGATCTTTTCCTTCAGTGATACTCCCATTAAGGGGTACTCTTTTGGCTTTTCTTGTTCTTTCTGGATTTCTCACTTTAATTTCTTTTGTCCACCTACTTCTATATCCCCACCTCCATTTTTCTCTGTTGTCCCCCTTTCCCTCCCCCACCTCCATGACTTCCCCTTCTCCCCATCTCCTAATTATTATTTTTTTCCTCCAGAAAGAGGAGCGAGTCTCTGAACTGCGCCATCAGCTCCAGTCTCGGCAGCAGCTCCGCTCACGGCGCCCACCTCTGACACCCCCAGAAGGGCCTGGGGTCCTACCCAGGGGCCCCCCTGAGCTCCCTGACCGGCTTAGCTGTGATGGGAGTCGAGTCCATTTGCTTTACAAGTGAGGGGTGTGGGGGGAGGATAGGCCAGTAGGGGAAGGGATAGGGAGAAGCAGGGCTCCCTGTCCTCAGATGGAAGAACATCCTGCCCCATTCCACCTCTTGTAGATACAGCCCCTCTGTGACTCCTGAGGTTCTCTGGGTCTCCATTGCTCTGAGAACCAGACCCTTTTCTCTCTTATTCCTCCGTATGATTTTATGTCACTACTTAATAATCTAGTTGGTACCTCGAAGCTTTTCACTCACTGGCTCCTTAGCAGCCTCATATACGCTCCTCTCCCTTCTGTACACCATCTCCCAAGATTGCTTCCTTGCGTTTTGTGTTTTTCTGGGGCAATTAAAGAAGAGGAAATGTGGGGAGATTTGGGAGCTGCTTCCAGTGGATAGTTGGTGAGAATTCTGAGCAAAGGAAGGCACCCCTGACTGTTGACATGGATAGATGGGCCTATGGAGCATGAGGTGGTAACCCTTTCACACTGTGGTGTCTTTTGGGAAAGGATCTTCCTAAACCAGGGAACAGTGTGACTTAGCACCTGTCCCTTACTGGGGACAGAGTGGGCTTCAGTCCAACCCCAGAGACTTGGAGGGCATCATAGCACTGGAAAGGCGTGAAAGGGGAGCAGTATAAAGAGGTGTTTTATTGCTCCTGTGAGGACTTGGCGGGGCAAAGCAGGACATGCTCGGGCTGAGATTGCTGAGTGATGACATCCGTGGTTAAAAGTGTGGAGTCAGACTACCAGAGCATCAGGTTCCACAACGTGCAAAAACTCCTCTACGCTGTGTTCTCCAAGTCCTTACTGTGAAGACAGTAATTATCTTCCAGCACCACCACCGCCACCACGCAGATTCTGGGGACATGCTAGCCGCTGTCACTGCTGTTTATTGAGTTCCCTCACGGTGACGGGCACGTGTTGGGAGCCTGGAGCATGTAGCTGAACAGATATGAGGGCTCTCCTTCTTAGGAACTGAGAACAACAAAATGGTAATTGCTAGGAGGTAGTGGATGAACTGGCCCCTGAGTGCTTCCAAACTTAGAAGTCTTTGTCTAAGAACTCTTGGCATCTTGGAAGGATTTGCTATCCAACTAAAAAAAAGTATTGAATGGCTATTGGAAAAAAAATAAACAAACTTGCCTGGGACTTTTATAATCCTTTGTGTTCTCTTGGAGAAGTGCTTTTGCTTTATTTCTTTCTCTTTTTTGAGAATTTTTATGAAGTTTATTTGAGCCAAAATGACGACATATGCCAGGGAGCAAGACCTCAAATGTCCCCTGAGATGTGTTTTTCTGAAGCTCAACCTCTCTTTCCCTTTGGCACTGATTCTTTTAAGTGATTTTTGTAAAAGCTCAATGGTTGAGTGGGCTGTATCATTTCATTGTCCTGTTTCAGAGTCAGTTTTTGAAGTTCCGGGAAAGCAATGGTCATTACCTCTTAGACCAGACATTCCACTGTGATTATCTGCTTTGGACCATTTGGACTTGATGTGAGGTTCCCCTCTTCCCACCATGGAACATTCTCAAGCAAAGGGGAAGAACCTATGGAGTAGATAAGCCTTTGGCATGGAAAATGAGCAGCTAGCTGTCCTCAGAAGCAGCAGGAGCTGTATGTACGAGCCCTGGGTAGGACCTCAAAGACCAGAATTACCACTTTGAACTTTCTTTGCACTTCGGCGTGGTGTGTATCACAAAGGGTCCGAGGCTCTGTTATGACCGAGGGCAAGCAAGTCAGACACTTTGCTGGCAGCAGTGTGAGACCATGCACGTGACAGGGCCAGCTCCGGTGGGTGGGGAGCCCTGCTCCGTGGTGAGCCCACCACTCGGCAGGCTTGGGGGGAGTGACTCCCTTGGCGTTGCCAGCCCTGCCTGTGTCACCCTCAGGCTTCAGATCTCTTTCTGACTTCAGAGTGCCCTGGACTTGAGACTGCCCGCCAGTAGTTCATGGCCCTGCTCCACCCTGACAGCCTCTTGTCTCCCCACTGTCGTCACTTGGGCACTTTGTGAGCACACGGATGCTCTGTTAGTTTTATCCTTTCATTTCAGTCAACATGTTCTGATTGGTGAAGTTGCTGAGAGCAGTGAGCAGAATGGCCTTTCATGAAGGTACATTTTCAAGGGGGAAGGTGAAGCCAGTGAGCAGGTAAAATAGATAAAACAAGACAGCTGGGGCAACCAGGGCTGTTGGGCGTCTCGTAGTCATTAGCTCTGGTGCCCAAGACGGCCCTGTAGGGAAGGTGTGTGTCCTTACCTGTTGTCTGGCAAGGAGACTGGCTCGGGGAGAGGAGGACACTTGTCCAGGGCCACACAGCTAATGAGGAGTACAGCTGGCATTCACGCTGCGTGTATTGTTACTGTTGCTGCATTGCCTGTTACCCAGAACAATGAGCATTGTCTCACAGTTTCTATGGGTCAGGGACTCGGGTGGGACAGCGGAAAGATACCTGGAAGATTTGAAGGCTGGGAGCTGGAGCCATCTGAAGGGTAAAGGTAGGTATCAGATGTCAGCTGAGACTCCAGTGGCCTTTCTTGGTAGCCTGGGTTTCCTCGTGACCTGATGCCTAGGTTCCAAAAGGGAGGGAGTATCCTGAGAGAGAGATGAAAGGAGAGCCAGCTAGGTCGTAGCCATCTCTTTTCTCTGACATAACCTGGGAAGTCACATAGCACCACTTACATGGAATCCCATGGCCTGGGCTGTCACAAGGTTGCGTCCAGATTCGGGGGAAGGAAGTATAGACCCCCCACTTGGTGGGATAAGCATCAGTCGCATTGGAAAAAGAGCACTGGGGATGGGACATGCAGTCACGGCCGCCTTTGGGGAAAACGAGCTACCACTCGTGGTCTGCCGGCTCCGGAGCAGGCAGGTGCTCACTTTCCTCGGCCACACTGCTTGTCTGATTGCCTGTCTTGTCTCTTCGCTGACTTGCAGCCTCTCTGGACACTTCAGGGCCAGCTGTTGTCCCACACCTAGCCCTCTCTGCAGCCGTGGCTCTTCCCACAGTCCTGTGTGGTTTCAGGCTACTCTGGACACCTCGTTCATTCACTCAGGCTTTGAAGCAGGGAGTCCTGTTACTGTGCACTGCATGGGTACTAACTGAAGGGCAATCAGGATGAGCTTCATGTCGGGTGATGCCCCAAACAAGTGATATTTGACATACTTGGCAAGTATGGCATCCACTTACCTGACCCACTGAGGCAAGAAAGGAAATTGCTAGACTGTTGAGGAAACATCCAAACCTATAGAGAATTTTTGTGTGTTTTCTTTAGTCAAAGTGTTGACAATTGCTAGGAAGCAAAATCTCACTGGATTGAGAAAATGCTCCAGAGAATGGGAGTTTTACACCTTATTTTATACATCAAAGAATCAAAGGAGTAGACAAGATTACGTGAAATCAGTTGGTGATAAGGGAGGCGGGAGAAAGCAAAGCAGGAGAATCTGAGATGGGATAAAAAGTAAAACGCAGACATTTCTTTTACATCAGTGGGCACAGGATAGTTCACAATTATATTTTCAGCACATAGAGTTGGTATGTGGGGAACAAGATAACAATGAGGGATTCATGGTTTCTGCTTAGGTACGGGCGTGTGCCTTGAGGGATCTAGAAAAGGGGAAAAAGGATTGCTCTGAAATTCCAAAGGTGGCTTATACGTGGCCCCATTTTCAGCCACGGAACTATCATGGAAGATGAACCCCCAGCACCACTGGCCCACAGGGTGAAACACAGGCCTATGTGGGCCAGGCACCCTGCCAGGACCTGATACAGTCACGTCAAGGAGACAGGCATGCTGAAGTCACACTCCTGTGGCATGCAAAATGCCTTCTCCAGGTGTGTTTAGAGGGGAGGGGAGGAAAAAGTAACCTTTTTTCCTTTACCCGTGTTGGGTTGTCCAGCTGTAGCCCTCTAAACTAGACTGGCAAAGGACAGATTAGCAGCAGAGAAACAAAGAGAAGTTTACGGCCAGGTGTGCCACACATGGCAGCACCCAGTGATGAGTACTCAATCCAAAGGGGTGGTTAGAATTGGGACGGAGGTACCATTTTAGGTTGAACGAGGAAAAGGGTTTGGGCTTCCGGGCAGTGGAGGCGAGTAATGTGAAGGTGATCGGGAGAAGTGGACAGAGGTTCTTTAGCAAGGACGACGTAGATTTAAGTCAATGCCTTCTTCCTGCTGCAGGAAGCGGAGGCGCCTTTACAAATGAAAATTTCCTTCACTAAAGAAAACCTTGTGCCTTGCTTTTAGAGCTTTTCCTGAATCTGCAAGTTCTCAATAACCTTTAGCTCCACGTGCCAAAGAAACCTATTTTGGGGTGGTATATTTTGGTACTCTTTAGGGTTGAGCGATTAATTCTGTATAGGGGAAACCAGGAAGTCTGGCTTCACTGGGGGTAGAAGGGGTTCAACAGGGTCTGGGCTACTCATGACTCAGTGAGCCCTTCAGAAGTGAACTGGGGGTCGTAACTTGAATAGGCAAGTAAAACGGAAGTTCTAGAATAACATCCCTTAAAGCTTCCAGCTCCAGTGTTGTATCAGGTGGATAGGTAAGTGCCCTTCCTCATAAGGTCTAAATCTTGTAGGTTTTTTTAAAAAAAAAATCCTGGGAGTTATTCTCTTTTAAATTTAATCATTTAATTTTATTTTTCCCATTACAGTTTACATTCAATATTTTTAAAATATATTTTTAAAATATATTTTTAAAAGATTTTATTTATTTTTAGAGGAGAAGGGAGGGAGAAAGAGAGGGAGAGAAACATCAATGTGTGGTTACCTCTCACATGCCCCCTACTGGGGACCTGGCCCACGCAACCCAGGCATGTGCCCTGACTGGGAACCAAACCGGTGACCCTTTGAATCACAGGCCAGTGCTCAGTCCACTGCGCAACATCAGCCAGGGCTACATTCAATATTAATTTGTGTTGGTTACAGGTGTATACATAGTGATTAGAGAATCATATACTTTACGAAGTGTTCCTTCTGGTGTTTCTATACCCACCTGGCACCGTACATAGTTGTTACAATGTTATTGACTATACTTTCTATGCTGTCCTTTACATCCCCATGACCTACATCTTGTAGTCTTAAAGCATCTGCAAAGGATCCCCTTTTCCCATTGTGTTCCATTTAGTATTTTCTATATCTCTCTTTATGTATATTTTACTGATTATGCTATTACAATTGTCCCATTTTTTTCTCCCCTTTATCCCCCTCCACCCTTTACCCCTCTTCCTTCCCGTATTCCCCCCTCTTAGTTCATGTCCATAGGTTGTACATATAAGTTCTTTGGCTTCTCCATTTCCTATACTATTCTTAACCTCCCCTTTGTCTATTTTGTGCCTACCAATTATACTTCTTAGTCCTTGTATTTTTCCCCCCAAACTCCCCTCTCCCCCTCCCTGCTGATAACCCTCCATGTGATCTCCATTTCTGCATTTCTGTTCCTGTTCTAGTTATTTGCTTAGTTTGTTTTTGTTTCTGTATTTTTAGGTTCAGTTGTTGATAGTGTGACTTTGTTATCATTTTATTGTTTATAGTTTTGATCTTCATTTTCTTAGATAAGTCCCTTTAACATTTCGTACAATAAGGGCTTGGTGATGATGAACTCCTTTAATTTGACCTTATATGAGATGCACTTTATCTGCCCTTCCATTCTAAATGATAGCTTTGCTGGATACAGTAATCTTGGATGTAGGTCCTTGCCTTTCATGACTTGGAATACTTCTTTCCAGCCCCTTGCCTGCAAGGTCTCTTTTGAGAAATCAGCTGACAGTCTTATGGGATCTCCTTTGTAGGTAACTGTCTCCTTTTCTCTTGCTGCTTTTAAGATTCTCTCCTTTAATCTTGGCTAATGTAATGATGATGTGCCTTGGTGTGTTCCTCCTTGGGTCCAACTTCTTTGGGACTCTCTGGGCGTCCTGGACCACTGGAAGTCTATGTTCTTTGCCAGATTAGGGAAATTCTTCATTATTTGTTCAAATAAGTTTTCAATTTCTTGCGTTTCCTCTTCTCCTTCTGGCACCCCTATGATTCAGATGTTGGAACGTTTAAAGTTGTCCTGGAGGTTCCTAAGCCATTCCTTAGTTTTTTGAATTCTTGTTTCTTCATTCTGTTCTCGTTGGATGTTTCTTTCTTCCTTCTGTTCCAAAGTGTTGATTTGAGTTCTGGTTTCCTTCCCTTCTCTGTTGGTTCCCTGTATATTTTTCTTCATTTCACTTTGAATAGCCATCATTTCTTCCTTTATTTTACGACTGTACTCAGTCATTTCTGTGAGCATCTTGATTACTAGTGTTTTAAACTCTGCATTTGATTGGTTGGCTATCTCTTTGTTGCTTAGTTTTTTTCTGGAGTTTTGACCTGTTCTTTCATTTGGGCCATATTTCTTTGTGTCCGTGCACCTCTTATGTTGTAAGGGGCAGAGCCTTAGGTATTCTCCAGGGTGGGGCAACCCACTTGGCTGCGTTGTGGTATGCTGTCTGTGGGGAGGGGTCAGAGAGGGAACAATGCCATTTGTGGCTCTCGCCCTGTTTTCAGTCACTTCCCACACTTCCCACAAGCATATTGCGCCCTTTCAGGTGCTGATTCCTGGGTGGGCGGGCTTGTGTATGTTCTAGGATCCCGTGGGCCCCTCCAATGACCTCTCCTGTGAGGCTGGGAGTTTCTCCCACCGCCACCGCAACCCCCACAGGTTTTTAAGTGAGAGGTTTCTGAGGCTTTAGTTTCCTGTGCTGGAACCTTGGGTTGTGCAGTCTGTCTCGCTCCCCAGCTGTTCCTCCCAGGTTATCCACACACGACTGTGGGACCGCCGGGACTGCCAGCCCCACTGGCCGCCTCGCCCGTCCAGTCTGCCAGCCACCTCCTTGCCAGGCGTCTTCTCTACCTCAGATGCCTGGCTCTGCCCTTCGTGCCTGTCTGGATGGATGTTCCTTCTTTCATTCCTTGGGTGTTGAACTTCTATACAGTTCTCTTTTTTCTCTTTTTTAATTGGTTTTTATCCTTCTTTTGGTTTTATGAGGAAGCGAAGTATAACTACCTGTGCCTCCATCTTGGCCAGAAGTCCCGTATATTTCTAAAATGATCTGCAATGAGAGCTGACACCAGGCTTCACAGTAGAGAAAGACGGGCTGTGTTATGAACAGGATCATCCAGGAGATGAGGAGTGCTCATTCTCAAAAGCTCAAGCTCCTCAATGGCTTACAGACAAAAGGTTTTATAGAGCAAAAATTACAAGCAATCATGAGTAACTGATTGGTTCTTGATTAGGTAAGCAGTTAATTTTCATCTTCCAGTCATCTGTTTCCCTCCTGGAATCTCCTCCTCTGGTTTTGGGGAGATGGTGGGGTGGTCATTCACTTTGTGGGCTAAAAAGCCTTCATGTGTGCCCTTAGGTTATCTTAGCGTGCAGGGGTGGAGGCTATACATCTCTTACTCGTACTCATTGTATGCTATTATTATTTCTGCTGTCTTGGTTATTTATTTTTCCCGCAGTCAAACAGGCTCTAGGCGAAGTTATTTTTATATTGGTTAACAGCATGCTATGTGACTTCCTTTTTGTGGCTATTAGTCCAAACTAGCTCACCAACCTATTCTGTATTAAATATCTTTTTCTCAGGGTGTTCCTTCTCAGGCCTCACTGGTGTAACTCCTTCCTCCACATCTTCCCATTCTTATGCACAACATACTTCAGCTCTTTCCACACAGTAAATCAGCAAGTATTTCACATTATTTTTATTCCCTCTGCCGTGGTTTAAACCTGTAGCAGGAATTCTCTGATTGCACCCTGGCCAGTGTGGCTCAGTTGGTTGGAGCATTGTCCCTCAGGTTGACTCCAGGGCAGAGCACGTGCCTGGGTTGTGGGTCCACAGTCAGGGCGCACAGGAGAGACAAATGATGGATGTTTCTCTCCCTCTCTCTCTCTCCCCTCACCTTCCCCTCTCTCTAAAATCAATAAACATATCTTTGGGTGAGGGTTAAAAAAACCAATTATCTGATTCCCATACCACCCAAGGACTTACACACTTTATTCTTTTGTTCAGTAGGGTACATAGTAAACCAAGGCAGGGAGAAGGAGGGAGACATGTCTCACTCACTCACTAACTCAGCAGTCCTGAGCCTGGACAGATACGATTGCTGTGTGTTCCAACACCGCAAGAAACACCATAACAGCACAGGAGGAAGGGAACCCTTGAAATTCTGTGTGTATCATTTCCACTATCTGAGAGAAAGCCTTTGAAACTTTGTATTTATGCCAAGGCCTGGAAGGGGGAAAAGGAGGGTGTCGACAGTGTCCAAAGAAGAAGCCCATAAAACAACTTCGGTCAATTGCCTGCCTCTGGTCACTGTCTGTTTTACTAGGGGGCCCCTGGTGCTTACAGAAAGAGCCCATAAATAACTTTGTGTAACTACCTCAACTTCAACTGCTGCCAACAAGATGAGCAAATGTGGTCTGGAGCAAGAATCTGGGCTAACAACCCTCCACACACCTACATTAGGTAGTCATGTTCCCCAGAGGAAGCTGGTACCGCCTTTACCCACCAATCCATATGTAACTCCCTCACCGTATCCCACAACTATACGTCTTCAGGACAAAGGATCTGATGCTTTTTGCTGCCCTTGCCTGTCTCCCCAACCTTGGCAGGGCCCATTCTTTTTTTTTTCTTCCACTATCTTCTGTGAGAATGTATCACCAGCAAACTTGGCTTGTGTGACAGTAGACATGCTGGTCTGTGATTCTTTACTGCATCGGCAAGGAGAATGAAGTTTTTCCCATAACACTTACCCCGTATTCCTCTGGCCTCTTATTTGTTTCCAGCTGAGCTGTGTAACTTACTCACGCGGGAAATATGTCTCTGACCATCTCTCTTCTTCAGACATGTTGAAGATCGAGACTGGGTGACCTTATGTTGGATTTTTTTCCTAGAACATCCAATAGATAACTCCCCACATAGAATAAATTAGGAATAACATTTCAGCTCTAAAGCCGATGTTAAGTCATTTATTCAACAAGTTAGATTTTATCACAACAGATTCTATTAGATTGCTTCATTTACTTGTCTGTTGTATTTCTTTAGAATCTGTAGAAAGGACTTGACATAAACATTAGGGTCTCTGGGCTTAGGGAGCTGATAAATGAGCAAAAAGAATAGAGGTTTTCAGGTTAGTGAGAGAGGAAATAGAAGTGGTCATGAGAAAAAGGTGTTACGTAAGTGATTTAAAAAGTGAAACTAGGGTTAGTGTTCATAGGGTGAGACTAGGATTATCAAATATGAAATGAGGGTCTCTATTAAGACCAGGGTACAGACAATGAGCCCGAGGAGAGAAGGTTAGTGCGTGGACGGCTAAGATGAAATCAGAATCAAAAGACAGCTAAGCCGATGTTCTGTGTTGACGCCATGTTAGTGTTGAGTCAAAGGCATTTTGTGTTCCGACTAGAACACGGCTAGGATCCCCCTTTTTCCTGTTTTGTCGGGATGTACCCAACGAGAATTTGGTGGTATTGCCGTTCCCATGGAAGAACTAGGAAGAGACATCTATGGGATTACGACCTCCAGAGCTCCACATTCTTTGGAGAGATTCATTCATTCCTTCACTCATTCATCTATTCATTCACTCATTAATTTATGGAAGTAACTGGGTGCCTGTTTTCTGCAATATTCTGATTCTTTCCTTGGGGAAGTATGAAATGTAGTGGCGGAACGAAGCCAGGAGCACACACCGTGAGGTGTCATGGAACTTTTTGCAAGCGGGCTACTGTTTCTTGTGTCCGTAGGATGCTTTCAGTCATTTCATAAACTCTTCTTCCAGGGAAGCAACCCTCCTTTGGCTGGGGGATCGAATTAGATGCATTTCTAGATTGGGATGATTTCCTCCCAGTTTATTGAGAGGTTGAGACCCCTCAGTTGGGTTGGGAAGGCGCTCTTTGTACCCAAAGCCAACGGTAACAGCATGGACACTTGAATTAGTCCTTTGGGGTCTAAATCTCTGACATTTTAAATCTACTTAAACTGTTTCTGTACCTGGAAAAGGATAATAATATGACATACTTCACAGTGTTGTTAAAAAGATTAAATGAGTCAATGCGTGTAAATTATTTTTAAAATGGTACTGGAATATCATAGACATATAAATACTCAATAATAACAATAAAATAATAATTACCTCTCTCAGCAGAGTACAAGACTGATGACCTTAGAGAGAAGTCTTAGGTTATGGGTCAGGGATGCCATGGTCAATGCCACATTTTGCCAGGAGATGGCACCAAGGTCCCCATTGTCAAAATTGTCCTGACAGCCTGGACATTAAGACAGTTTGGTCACCCAGCTGTTTCTTTACCTGCATTTTGTGTCCGCTGTAAAAGAAACACTGGGACTGAAGACTTTCAACTTTCTCCCTGAGGCTCTATCTGGCTTCGGGCCTGGGGACACTGGGAAATTTGATCGTGGCATGAAAGCAAGGGGGGAACATATTTGAGTGGCTGCCAGGCGGGAAGTTATGGCTTTCTGAACTTACCTGGGTTTCAGCTGTGCCCCTCCTTGCTGTCATTTAGGGGCATAAAATAGAATAAAAATGCAAAAAAGACACATAAGGAAGTAGAAAAAGACTTGAAAGAGAAGCAATGACCATACGGTAGATATTAGAAATGGAGGTGAAGAAATAGCGATGATATGCCAAGGGAGATGAGACAGAAACAGAAATGATGAAACTAGGCACATCATCGTGGAGGCAAAGACCATTAAAATAAAACAGAGAAAGAGAAAATATCCAATTTGATTAATATGATTATCCACCCCCCCAAAGTCGGTTTAATTCCAGAATTCAGAATAGAACAAAGACTGAAGAACACACTTTGGCAGGACTCTGTGCTGGCCTCACAACTGAGTGAGAAGAACTAAAGAGATGAGCCGTTGCATGATTCTTATTATTTTTACAAAAGCTTACTTTTTAAAATGTATTTTATTGATTATGCTATTCAGTTGTCCCACTTTCCCCTTTCCCTCCTTTATTCCCCTCCACCCTGCACACCCCCTCCCACCCACATTCCCCTCTTTTAGTTCATGTCCATGGGTCATACATATAAGTTCTTTGGCTTCTACATTTCCTATACTATTCTTACCCTCCCTCTGTCTATTCTCTACCTACCATTTATGCTTCTTATTCTCTGTACCTTTTCCCCCTCTCTCCCCCTCCCACTCCCCTGTTGATAACCCTCCATGTGATCTCCATCTCTATGGTTCTGTTCCTGTTCTAGTTGTTTGCCTAGTTTGCTCTTGTTTTTGTTTTAGGTGTGGTTGTTAATAACTGTGAGTTTACTGTTCATATTTTTTATCTTCTTTTTCTTAGATAAATTCCTTTAACATTTCATATAATAAAGGCTTGGTGATGGCACACTCCTTTAACCTGACCTTATTTGAGAAGCACTTTATCTGCCCTTCCATTCTAAATGATAGCTTTGCTGGATAGAGCAATCTTGGATGTAGGTCCTTGCCTTTCATGACTTGGAATACTTCTTTCCAGCCCCTTCTTGCCTGCAAGGTCTCTTTTGAGAAATCAGCTGACAGTCTTATGGGATCTCCTTTGTAGGTAACTGTCTCCTTTTCTCTTGCTGCTTTTAAGATTCTCTCCTTATCTTTAATCTTGGCTAATGTAATTATGATGTGCCTTGGTGGGTCCAACTTCTTTGGGACTCTCTGAGCTTCCTGGACTTCCCAGAAGTCTATTTTCTTTGCCAGATTGGGGAAGTTCTCCTTCATTATTTGATCAAATAAGTTTTTAATTTGTTGCTCTTCCTCTTCTCCTTCTGGTACCCCCTTAATTCAGATGTTGGAATGTTTAAAGATGTCCTGGGGGTTCCTAAGCCTCTCCTCATTTTTTTGAATTCTTGTTTCTTCATTCTTTTCTGGTTGGATGTTTCTTTCTTCCTTCTGTTCCAAGTTGTTGATTTGAGTCCCAGTTTCCTTCCCATCACTATTGGTTCCCTGTACATTTTCTTTCATTTCACTTAGTATAGTCTTCATTTTTTCATCTAATTTGCGACCAAATTCAACCAATTCTGTGAGCATCCTGATTACCAGTGTTTTGAACTGTGCATCTGATAGGTAGGCTAGCTCTTTGTCACTTAGTTGTGTTTTTCTGGAGCCTTGATCTGTTCTTTCATTTGGGCCTTTTTTTTTTTTTTTTTGGTCTCCACAGGCCTGTTAGGTAGTAGAGGCGGAGCCTTAGGTGTTCACCAGGGCGGGGCAACCCACAGTGGTTGCGCTGTGATGCTGTACGTGGGGAAGGGGTCCGGGAGGGAAAGGGGTCCGGGAGGGAACAATGGTGCTTGCTGTGCTCTCTGCCGGCTTTCAGTCATTTCCCCCTCTACCCACAAACAAATTGGGCCCTTCTGGTGTTGATTCCTGGGTGGGTGGGTTTGTGTACATTCTGGGACCCTGTGGGTCTCTCCAACGAGCTCTTCTGTGAGGTCTGTCTCGCTCCCCAATTGTTCCTCCTGGTTTATCTGCACGTGAATGTGGGGCCGCCGGGTCCACCAGCTACTGTCTCGCCTGGAGTCCTCTCCACCCAGCTACCCGTCTCCGCCCCTCCTACTGGTCTGAATGAATGTGTTTTCTTTAATTCCTTGGTTGTTGGACTTGCATACAGTTCAGTTTTCTGTCAGTTCTGGTTGTTTTTTGTTTTTAAATTGTTGTTGTCCTTCTTTTGATTGTGCGAGGAGGCCCAGTGTGTCTACCTACGCCTCCATCTTGGCTGGAATTCCACAAAAGCTTACTTTTAAATCTACAATGGAATCCAAGACAACACTTCATTCTAGCTGTAGGTGGCAACAGATATGAAGACAGGGAACCCAGATGTTAAAATATAAATGGAATTAAGAGTTACCATTGCCCCAGGAACCAGGAACAGTTCACTTTTGGCCATATTACTTAATTCTGTCTGTAACCAGGGAAACATTCCTCATAGCCTGAGGGTTTTTGGGTTTTTTCCCCCTCTCTACTGGAATGCCTTATCTCATCCATCTTCTTTGTTTCTTGGGCTGCGTTAAAGACTTCTTGCCACCTTTGCAGCCAGATACGGTGCCTCCATATAATGTTTTATACAGAGATATATTCCTCCTCTTAGCCCCTTTCCAGTCTGTCTCTCTTACACATGCATGCACACTCATAAACAGGCGCGTGCACACACCTGTGTCTGTCACCCATCACTGCGGCATGATGGGTGTGAAGAAGGCAGAGGTGTGAGGAATACACACTCCCTGACAGAAGCATGAAGAATCTCCTCTCAGTTTGGAAGCACATATAGCCACTCTCCTGGAATTCTTGTTCTTCTCCAGCAACCCTCTAAGTGACCTCTGTACGTCCTCATTCCTCAGGGTGTATTTGAGAGGGTCACGTGAGGGAGGGCCCACTGGATAGAAGAGACCAAAGCGCTTGCTCTTTTCACGGGACAGGGATTAGGGGTAAGGAGGTAGGCAGCAAAGACCGGGAACCACTGTGAGGTAAGAGGAGCAGGTTCCAAAGGCTTCCTCCACCCTTTGCAGGGTTACCCTCAGCACTGCCTGGGCACTGGGACTGTAGGAGACAAGGCTGGGGCTGAGGGGCGCAACCAGCACGAAGACGCTGACAGCAGGGCAGACCTCACTGCAGGTGGTGTCCCTACTGGACAGTCACACTAAAACCGGGGCCTGTGCCATTAGGGGGCACGTCTGAGATCGTGGGCACTTAATTTAGACGTTCAGATTTGCAGACAATAAAATCCCCAAGTCAAAGGTGAATAGCTAAGCACTTTATTAAGCAAGAGCAAAGAGAAAGCAGGAATCAAGAGCATACATCACCAGACAGGAAATCACCAACACCCAAACACACATGCTGGGGAATCTCCGAGACAGCATTCAGGGTCCGACTGGGAGAAGTTCCGAGTGCAGTGTCCTTCCCTCAGCTGAGGTTCCAGTCTCCCTTTGGGGGCTGTGCTTAACTATGTTTTAGACAGAAGTAGCTACACGCCAAGGGACTTGTGTGACTTAGTTAAACAACAGGTCCCTCTGGGAGAAGGGCCAGTTCTCCCTGGGAGACAGCTGCCTATATTTCATTCTCACAATAAATGTCACAGCTTGGGCACAAACAGGGGGGGTTTTCGATGTCCCTTTAACCTGTCAGGACCTCACCCACAAAACCATCCATCTGCTGGTGGGGGTAGAATGGCAGGTCGAGAGTAAGTGATGTCTGGACCACTGACTCCAACAGCCTCGTGACCCAGGCCACCGCTGCCAGCGGCCAGCACAGGTGAGGGTGGATGATGGTGGCCTAGTGGAGGGGCTGACAGAGAGCCACATAGGGGTTAAAGGTCATCCCTGTCAGGAGGATGCACTCTTGGTTCCAAGGAACAAGAAGATGAAGAGCTGAACAGAGTAGCCAAGGAAGATGATAGTTTTCTCTGGGCCCTAGGGGATCGCCAGCATCTAGGGGACACAATTTGTGGTGACGCAGATGTCTGAGAAGGAGAGATTGGAGAGCAAGATATACACGGGAGAGTAGGAGCTGGGGTTTAGCACAGAGGGCAGGATGATGAGTGTGTTGCCCACCAGAGTCAGGAGGGCAACCAGAAATCAAGACAACCATAGAAAGGATTCTTTCAAGTCCTGGATATGCAGAGAAGCCCGGAAGGAGGACATTCCCTGGGGATCTCTGGCTGACCGTGGGTTGTTCCCGCCCAGACCTAGCGGGATGAGAGCTGTCAGACCAGTGTGTTCTAACCTGTCCTATGAAAGCTCACTGCGGGTTCTTGTCAGGTTATACCAGGTGGACATTTCTCTTCCCTTTTCTCTCACTGAGCCTCTCCTTCCCAGGTGCATCACCACGCAGCAGCTCTTCTTTTCCTTTGCTCCTCCCGGTCACATGTTGTCTGACAGAAAGTGAAGAAACCGTGAGTGTGCTGGAGAACAGATGGAGCTCACACTGGTATTGCAGACTGATAGGCCGAGTATACCTGAGGCTGATGGAAAATGTGGACTAATTAATTAATGAGGGGAAGCAGAGTTTGCCACCCCCCAAATATGCCTTTTGGGATATTAATTATTTAAGTTGGTTATTTTTAAGAAATGACTCAGGAAAATCCTTTGAGCTTCCCCCTAACTGCCTAAAAGGAATTTAGAGTACCTGTTCCAGTAAGGGAGATATTATCATAGATAACTGTAGCTTAATATGAACTAGTGTGTGATAGGGAGGAACCTAGCAAGGCCCATTGTTCCAAGTCCTCTAGTGTCCCTTTGTTAAAGATGGCCAAACAAACATTTATTTACCGAACATTTGCTTTCCCATTTCCATTTGAATTGCCTTTCTGTCCTTTGAAGTCACAGACCACAAATTCCCCACTTTCCTTAGCTCCTATAACTCTAAACTGCCCATATGTTGTCAGATCTCTATTTATTTTTAAAGAGAGGGGAAGGGAAGGAGAAAGAGAGGGAGAGAAGTATCAATGTGTTTTTAGCTCTCACGTGCCCCCTACTGGGTACCTGGTCCACAACCCAGGCACGGCCTTGACTGGGAATCAAACCAGTGACTGGTTCGTAGCCCACACTCAGTCCACTGAGCTACACCAGCCAGGGCCAGGTCTCACATGTACATACATATTAAATTTGGGTGTTTTCTCCTGTTAAAAAAGTTGGGTATTTCTGAATGGGTACGAGAGCAACAGACAAAGTAAATTGGACAAGGAAAATTATAGAAAGTTTGTAAAAAAGAATCTTGAAAGAGAAATTTTATATGTAGCCAAGCTGAATAAGATTGAGATAAGTTAAATTAAATAAACTTAAATATCAAATGTAAGGTGATGCAGAATTAAAGTTTGGCCTTCTTTCTCTCAGTAAAAGGTCAAAGTTTTCCTGTACTATTATTGGTCTGCCCCTGATAAGATATTATGAAAAGTTTTCTGCCTAGAAAACAAAGATCCCATGTTTTATCAAACTTTTCTGTGCTTTATGTTGTCTTAATCAGGTCCTTGATGACTTAAGAAAACTGAATCTTCTCAATAGTAAGAACAAAATCTTTGCTAACAATTATGCAACCTTCTGTATTTGTCTTTGAATTCTTTTATTGTCACTTTGGTTAAATGAATAATTAGGAATTGTTTAATGATGATCTGTGATCTTTTTAGTAAAATGTCCAGACTTTTTAATATGTTTGACAAACTTTCTAAAATTCAAATTTTGAGTAGAATTTTTTCTTGACCTGGAATACCTCAAAAGGTTTGTTCTCTCTTTTTATAAAGGAGAAATATTAAACTGATCAGACTTATTTGGCATGTTAAATTATATAAAGAGCATTGTGAAATAAATGATGATAAACTTCTAGTATGTAATGTATAGGTAAATATTACTCATATGAGTATTCCAAAATTGTATGAAGTTTCCTAAAATTCTGATGTGTCCTGGTATAATGTCATTTCTTGTAATTATGGTTATTTTCTTAAAATGTTGTGTGTTATGGAGAAAAACAAATTTCTTTGTCAATTACATTGTAACCAGATCTTTAATCATGTCATTTTAAGTTTTTTTAAAATCAATTTATTTTCCAGGTGATGTCAGCAGCATGTCAGTGTGAGAGGTTCTCCGGGTCTCTACTTGAAGTTACAAGTTGGACAGCTGTAATTCAACAGAGGATTCCCTGATCAACACGCAATCACGTCTAAGAGATTCTTGCATCAAAAGGTCTGAAGGTGGGTTTGTTGAAGTGCGCAGGGGAGGAGGGAAGGCTAAGGACAGGTGAGTACCAAGGACGCAGCCCACAGATCCCGCAGCACGCAGTAGCAGGGGGGCAGTCAGGTGTAGCGTGTAAAATCTGCAGCCCTAAGGAGCAGCAGGGTAGAATCAACAATTTCGCCTGGGACTTCAGCATGTTCCACGTCAGCACATACTACAGCTGCACCCAGGGACAGGAGCAGAGTAGGAACAGGTGTGGCAGCTGCCGTCCAGCAGCCGTCATTACCAGGCAGAAAATGAAGCCACATAGGCGTAGCAGCACCCCCATACCCTCCCAGAGCTCGCACTTGCTCACTTTCCCAGAGGTAGCAGTGGGCCCAACTAGAAGCTCTTGCATCGGAAGTGTTGGGTTACAGAGGGCACCATCTGCAGCCCTAAGAACTGAAGAAGCAGAAACATTTCTAAGTAGCACAATCACCCTCCAGCTAATTCCAGTGCCTGGGGCTGATACACAAAGCTGTGGCAGCTGCGGTTGCTGGGGAGATAACAAAGCCGCAAATGCTGAACCCAGCCTCGCCCAGCCCACCCAACCCCCACTCATTGTGGCAGGCCCAGGGGAGGCACCTAGGACACCTCAGCTAGCACCTCCTGCATTTATTGTGGGAGACAGTGCTAAAATCCTGGGACCTGAAACCACAGCATCTACCACATTTCCCTACCGGGGCGGTGCCCTGGTCACAGAGGAGACACCCGCAGTCCCAGGGGATACAGGGTGTTATCCATGGTCAAGGTGACACTTCACAGAGGTCCCTGAAGCCCCAGCAGTACAAGTAAAAAAGAACATAAAAACGAGTGTTTCAGTGCCAACTACAGGAAATCAAAAGAAAGATCGCTCTTACCAACCTGCTAAATAGAGAAGTGTCTAAAAAAAAGCAGACTTCATTTCCATAAAATCAATTTATTTCCCAATAAATTAATTTTACATACAAAATTATACTAGGTTAAGATGTACAACATAGTGATTAGACAATTATATATAGAACAAAGTGATTATCCCAATTAGTTAAGCACTCACCTGACACCATACATCGTTATGGAAATGTTGATGTCTACATTCCCTGTGCTGTACTTTGCGTCCCCATAACTGTTTTTATAACTGGAAACTTGTACTTCTTAATTCTTCTTAATCACAGTTAGGCTTCACCCATCCCCCCAACCCCTCTACCATCTGCTGATGCTCAAAATGTTATGCATAAAGGAGACAAAGAGAATGAAAATCTCCTCCAACTACCAGGGAGGGTGGAAGGACTTGTCTTATAACTTTGGCACTTTCACAGAAGTTCTTCTGGCTGGGTCACCAAACTGTTGCAGGTGGAGATGGAATCCAGGCTCTCTGAGGTCGAGAATAAAGAATTGGACTGACCACACAAATATTGTAAAGCGAAACAAGTGGGAAATTTATTAAGAAAAGTAGTAAGACATGG
Organism: Desmodus rotundus; assembly: GCF_022682495.2. NCBI lineage: Eukaryota > Metazoa > Chordata > Mammalia > Chiroptera > Phyllostomidae > Desmodus > Desmodus rotundus. The sequence goes on along the minus strand of NC_071397.1, from coordinate 278,603 downwards.
GAGTGGGCCATCTCTGGCCAGGAAATGGATTCCTTCTACTGAAGGGTTACAGGCTTTATAGGGTTTTTGCTTAAGCTCCTACACATCCGATTTCCCACAATCCTCCTAGATTGCCCACTCAGGGAGGAAACCACAATGCTAATTATTATCAGGTGTCAAGATATTCTCAGAAATCAGGATGGTGACTGATGACAGCTGCATTGTCTCAGGATTTTCTTTTTTTAAAGATTTTTATTTATTTATTTTTAAAGAGAAGGGAAAGGAGGGAGAAAGAGAGGGAGAGAAACGTCAATGTGTGGTTGCCTCTCACACACTCCCAACTGGGGACCTGGCCCACAACCTAGGCATGTGCCCTGACTAGGAATCTACCAGCGACTTTTTGGTTTACAGGCCGGCACTGAATCCACTGAGCCACACCAGCCAGGGCAAGATTTTCTTTTTTTTTAAATATATTTTATTGATTATGCTATTACAGTTGTCTCAATTTTTCTCCCTTTGCCTACTCCACCCAGTAAGCCCGTTCCTTCCAGCAATCATCCCCTTAATTCATGTCCATGGATCATGCATATAAGTTCTTTGGCTACTCCATTTCCTATTCTGTTCTTAACATCCCCCCGTCTATTCTGTACCTACCAACTTGTGCTTCTTAATCCCTGCACCTTTCTCCCCATTCTTCTCTGTCCCCCTTCCAGCTGATAACCCTCCAAATGATCTCCATACCTATGATTTTGTTCCTGTTCTACTTGTTTGCTTAGTTTGTTATTTGGATTCCATTTTTGATAGTTGGGAATTTTTTGCCATTTTAGTGTTCCTTGTTTTGATCTTCTTTTTCTGATATAATTCCCTTTAGTATTTCATACAATAATGGCTTGGTGATGATGAACTCCTTTAGTTTTACCTTGTCTCGGCAACACTTTATCTGCCCTTCCATTCTAAATGGTAGCTTTGGTGGATAGAGTAACCTAGGCTGTAGGTCCTTGCCTTTCATGCCTGTGAATACTTCTTGCTAGTCCCCTCTAGCCTGCAATGTTTCTTTTGAGAAATCAGCTGACAGTCTTATGGGAACTCCTTTGTAGGTAACTATCTCCTTCTGCTGCTTTTAAGATTCTTTCTCTTTAACCTTTGGCATTTTACTTATGATGTGTCTTGGTGTAATCCTCTCTGGGTCCATCTTGCTTGGGGTTCTCTGTGCTTCCTGGACCTGTATGTCTATTTCCTTCACCAAATTAGGGAAGTTTTCTTTCATTATTTTTTCAAATGAATTTTCAATTTCTTGCTCATTCCCTTCTCCTTACAGCACCCCTATGATTCTAATGTGGGTACGTTTGAAGTTGTCCCAGAGGCTCCTTAGCCTATTCTCATTTTATTGAATTCCTTTTTCTATCTGCTGTTCTGATTGAATGCTTTTTCCTTCCTTGTGTTCCAAATCATTGATTTGATTTGCAGCTTCATCTCCTCCCCTGTTGGTTCCCTGTAGAGATTTCTTTATTTCACTTAATTCAACCTTCATTTCTGTCTGGGTCTTTTTTTTTTGCTGTTGAAGTACCCAATGAGCTTCTAGAGCATACTGATAGCCAGTGTTTTGAACTGTGCATCTGATAGGTTGCTTATCTCCATTTCACTTAGTTCTTTTCCTTGAGTTTTGTTCTTCCATTTATGTCATATTTCTTTGTCACCTCATTTTGGCAGCCTCCCTATGTTTGTTTCTGTGTATTTGATAGAGCTGCTTTGATTCCTTATCTTATTATTGTGGCCTAATGAAGAAAAGTGCACCTATTAAGTTGTATGGAGGAGGGCGGGGGGCTTAGGTAATCACCAGTGGGAAGCAACCCATGTCACCACTCTGTGGCTCTGTATGGGAGAAGGCTGAGGGGGATGGCAGTACGGCAGTATTGCCCGGCCTCTGGAGTCTTGCCCAGAGGAGGCTGTCTCCCAGTGCTCGCATTTCACTTTCTCCCCATGTGCCACTGGTGCCCTTCCAGCTGTTGCCCTGGTGCTGAATCCCAGAGCGGGTGGTCTAAGTGCATCCTAAGCCCCTTGTGGGCCCTTTAAGAGGAGTCTCTTGAGAATCCTACAGTTTCTTCTGCCTCCCCAACGCACATTGGTTTTTACAGCCAGAAGTTATGGGGACTTATCGTCCTGGAGCTGGAACCCTCGGCTGGGTGTTCTGCACTGGGGATGAGATCCCTTGCTCCTGAGGTATCCCTCCCATTTTTTATCCACCACAGGTAGATGTGGGACTACCCATTCCCATCCCTGTGCCTCTCTGTGCTTCTTGCACCCCTCTGCATCTCCTCCCCTCCTCTCCATCTGGATGAATGTAGCTTCTTTAAATTCTTGGTTGTTGGACTTTCACACAGCTTGATTTTCTGGCAATTCTGGGTGATATTTGTTTTGTAGTGTAGTTGTATTTTTTGCTATTGTTGTGTGGGGGGTGAGGTGTGTTTACCTGTGCCTCCATCTTGACCAGAAGTCCCTTAGAATTTTCTATTCTATCTGCTGCCTCACTAGGACCTGGAAAGAAAAAAAAAAGGTGAGCAGTAACAGTCTTCCCTTTAAAGTTGTCAGATTTGGCCTATGGAGTGCAGGATAAAGAAACCTTAGAAAAACCCTAATGCTGGGCTATCCCACTGAGTATTCCTTAACTCCTTCACTCCTTTGTTCATAATCCTTTTATCTGTGCATTCGCGTGAGAAACATTAATTTAGCTTCTACTACATTTCAGATGTCCTGGTGTCAAAGAGGAATGAGACCTGGTCCTGTATTTAAGGCATTTTGGAGTTTTTAAAATTTCAAGCCCATGATTACAGCTGAGGAGGAATTACTGAGAAACTCCAAGGTTGCTCTAGAGGCACCTGCAGGTGCCCTAGCACGTGTGATTGAAGCTGTAGAGAGACATTGTAGTTTTATGTTGGTAAAATCTTTTTGAGTGGTGAGATTACAGTCCAGTTTGCCTTCGTGTGGGTCGGAAACAGCGGCAAAAATCAAAGTCGCCGGAATTAACAGTATTCTTGGATTAGGTCCATGCCCGTCCCCTGACATCCAAGGAAAAATACCTGGAAAGGATATTGGTGAGAACATTCAGAGAAAACTCCCTCCTACCCACCTCCCACTCTTTGTTGGGCTTTCCCTTTGTCCCGCAGCTGAAAATGCCTGAGATCCACAAAAACAAACAAACAAAACAATTGTAATGAATTTTTTAAACGTCAGTTAGGAAGAGGCAGAGCTTTCATATAAAGCACCATTTCTTTTCCAATTATACTTTATGTATCTTATATTTAAACCCAAAACCAAAAATAGAACTAAAGATATATTAGGGTAGTATATTAACATTTTCTAGTGTGGGAGGTTCCATGGTGTAATGGTTAGCACTCTGGACTCTGAATCCAGCGATCCGAGTTCAAATCTCGGTGGAACCTTTTACGAATCCCAGCACTTCCACTTTTGACCGCATCCTGCATCCCTGCGGGACTGTCCCGCCACCGCGTGTGAGTGTGCACTTTATATTCCACCCGGTCGTCTTTCGCCTCCGAGCACGCAGCGTGACGGCCTTTCAGAAAACACGCATTCAGTGAATAAACCAGATTACACAACAAGACGTGGTCCGTGATGAAGTAGCCTCCAAAACGGAAAGCGAAAGGGACAGACCTTATTGAAAGTCGGTCCTTAGGAAGGGAAAGAAAAAGGTAAAGAGAAGAAGGAAGACGCACAGAAATGGGGAGGAACGACCGAGGATAACCGGGAGGAGCTCCCATGCCCGCGGTAGACCCGAACCACGGCCCAGCAGGAGCGCTCGCAGTAGGCACGCGGGGTGGGAGTCCGGGGCTCTAGACCACCCGCCGGCCCGACAGTGCGCAGGCGGCTCCCCCACTTGGCGACATTTTCCGTTGTGGTAAATATGCTCCCTGTATAAGTCATTAAATTTTTTCACAGCTTGAGGTGTATCCAAGATGCGGGACTGTAAACGGTGTTTCTCGCCGGAGTCAGGAACTTTGAGCGAATGGAGCGAGGCGCCCCCACGGCGCCCCCACGCCGCCCCAGCCGCGGACCCTGCGCCGGGGGACCCCGCGCTGCAGCGGCTCGCACCCGCGGGCGGAGCGCGCCGCCGGAGGGACTGCGCGTCCGGTAGGTCGCACAGCTGGCGCGGAGTGCAGCCCCGTCCGAGAGCGGAGGTGCTCCATCCCCGGCCTCCCAGGACTCTGGACGGGTTCACCCCGTCTGCTTCCGGCAAGAGATTTAAGGCTGCGGTCCCCAACTTCTTGGCCCCAGGGACTGGTTTCGTGAAATGCAACATTTCCACGAAATGGGGGTGGCGTGAACCCAGGAAAGCTGGGGGGTGGGGGTGGGGGGACGGGGCAGAGCTCAGGCGAGCTGCGATTGCGGTCCAGAAACCGGGACCCTTGATTTCAGGTGTGTCGGGGGAAACTGAAACCAGAGATAAAAACCCGTAGACGTTAATATTTAAGGATCCCTGGAGGAAATGGCCGGGCCCGCACGCGGTCCTCCCAGACTCTCCGGTGCACGAGCTTTGCCCACCCTCACAGAGCTTCCACAATCGCGTGTTCCTAAATCTAAACGTGACGACAACCCAGTATCGCCAGGTGTTTAAGAAACTATTCTTACAATAAAGACAAGGAACGATATAGACAGGAGGCAGGAAAAGGAATCAAGGCAAAACTCATTTGATATAAGTCTCTGGATTTAAAAAAATTATAATTAAATCCTCAGTGAGGTAAAAGATACCGTGTTCGTGAAAGGAGAGAAGTGGGTAGTTCTTAAAATTAATGTTATGATGTCAGAATTTTTTTTAAAGAATTTCAAAATAAAGTTGTCGAAATCTCCTAGAAAGTGTGGGGTGGAGACGGAGAGTAAGAGAGAATCAATGAAAACACGAAGGGTGTGATGGTACAAAGTCTGCCACCAGGTCCGGGAAGAGAAAGGGAGACGACGAAGGAAAGGAGATGAAGCCCATCTGCAGTTGAAAAGGCTCACCGAGTGCCTGGCCTAGCCTGCGACGGAAGCCCTACCCACAGCACGTCCTGAAACATCAGAACCTGAGGGGTAAAGTGAACACCCTAAAGGAGGGAAAACAAAAAGGTTGCATATGAAGGATCAGGGATCAGAAAGGCATCTCTCTTAACAACAGCACTGAAAGCTGGAGGACAGGGAAGTGATGCCTTAACCACTTCCATAAAGGAAAATAATTTCCACACTGGGTTTCTGGTCCCAGCCAAACTACCAATTAAGGGTGAATGGACATTGTTAGTCTTTCAAACTCTCAAAGAGTTTTTACCATCCATGACCCCTTTCTCAGAAAGCTTCGGAGGGATGGCTCTACCAATCAGGGAGTTAAAGTTAGCAAACGTAAAACGCGCAATCCAGTAACAGAGAATCTAACACAGGAGGCGGTGAAGACAAGCTCCAGGGTGCCTGCTGCTCAGCAAGCAGTCAGTTTCCAGTAGAGCAGAAGGGGGACTTGGAGAGGAGTCTTTCCAACAGGAAATGGAACTGACATAGCCTTTCTGCTCTACATACAAGAGTGTCAAAAACTGGTGCCCAATGGGAATGAATGTTTAAAAACATAAGCAAAGGCGCAGGAGGAAACCACTTTGGAAAATTGTTTGGCATTACCTAAAAAACTAAACGTACACCTGTGCTGTGACCCATCAGTTTTCTCTCCAAGAAATGGTTTGCTTCACAGACGTACATAAGAATGTCCAGGGCAGCTTTATTTACAACAGACAAGAACTGAAGGCAACTCAATACTGATCAGTGGCAAAATTATTCAATAAGTTGTGAAATATTCATGCAGCGAATCACTACTCAGAAAATAAATGAACTACTGCTATAGATAAGAATGATTCTTACAGACATAATGAGTAAAAGAAAAAAAGAAGCCAGACAAAAGTGCTTAATGTATGATTGTATTTATATGAAATTCAAGAACAGGCAAAATTAATCAATGTTTCTAAAAATTTGAAATACCAATTTCTGCTCAGTAACCTCTTGGAGTGGGTTTTAATGGGGAGAAAGCTTGAGCCTTCTTTGATACTGAGAACATTTTTCATTTTTATCTGGAGGGTAACAAATTATTAAGCTCTCCACTGAGATCTTGTGTACTTTATATATTTTACCCTAAGAAGTTTAAAATTATAATACAGACAATTTCTTATTCAATGTCAATTTGATGCTATAATGTGTAAGCTCTGAAGATATTAAAAGAAGGAAGAAATTGCTGTGGTGTCAGAAAGATAAAGTTTTATGAGAGGCTGATTCTGGAGGGAGTGGATCATCTGCAAAGAGTGCATATGAAGCTTAGCTCAGAAAGGGAAGAGAAGATTTCAGAGCTCGCAAAGGCGTTGTACATACTCCAGGTCCCTCAAGAATGTCCCCCTTGCAGTCCAGGATGCCATTCCTACCCGCGCCATTATTCTTTTTCATAGTATCTCGATTCTTCCTCCATAGCATTTGTCACAACTAGTAACTATATATTTATTTGCCCAATAACCTATGCCACTCCTTATTCTAAATATTTCATACTAGGTAACAGACTTCCCCCAAACTTAAGGCTCGATGGTGTGATTCTTCTGCTGCATGTGGCAGTGACTGGCGACTCAGAATGTATCTGTCTGGCAGTTGGGCTGCTCTTGTACCTGATGCCTTTGTCAGGGAATGGCAGAAAGATGGGCTCCGTGAAGCCCCCTCGCCCCCTCTATATGGTGGAAGAGTCAAATATTGTTATGGACTGAAGTGTTTTCCCTCAAAGTTGGTATGTTGATCTTTAACTCCCAGTGACTGTATTGGAGATAAGACCTTTATGGAGGTAGTTAAGGTTAAATGAGGTCATAAGGGTGGAGCCCTAATCCAATAGGACTGATATCCTCACAAAAAGAGGAAGAGATTCTAGGAATGAGTGTGCACATAGGAAAGGCCAAATGAAAACACAGAGAGAAGGTGGCCATCTGCAAACTAAAGAGAGGCGAGGCCTTGGAGAAACCAATACTGCTGACACGTTAATCTTGGACTTCCAGCCTCTAGAAAATAAACTGAGAAAACAAGTTTCTGTTGTTTAAGTTACACAATCTGGTATTTTGTTACAGCAGTGCAAGCAGACTAATACAGACATCTTTGTTGGTGGTTAAGGACTGTAAGAGACCAAGGCAGAGGATGTCAGTCCTCTTCTGGGCCAGGTCCAGCATCAGTGTGGAATTGTTCTGCCATGCTTCGTTGGCCAAAGCCTTGCTGGGGCAGTCCAGGTTCAAGGGAGTGGAGTGAACTGCAGTCTGTGATGCAATGTCACCTGAGGATGGAAACTAATGTTGACCGTCTGGGAGGTATCTACAATCCCAGACCCCCACCCAGCCTCCAGGGGCGTGTGAGCTCCATAAGAGCAGGAATCTTTTCTGGGGTGTTTACCAGGTACTCTGTTCATCCCCAAGCGTCTGTATTCAACAAAATCCCTCAAACCCTTGCTGAGTCCGATTAGCTTTCCCCTCACTGTCTTTAAAGATTTGATCCTCAGGAAATATAATACAGTTAAATGTTGGAGACAAAATTACCAATTGAAAAACTAATACTTAAATAACTAGAGGTAATTACATTTTTCAGTGATAGTATTATTTGAGTATGCCTTGACTTCTTATAACCTATATCTTATCCTAGATTGTTCTATAATCTAGTCTCTTCACACTATTCTTTAAAAGCAATAACCTACATCAGAGAATGTTGTCCTGTGAACTAAATAAACCCAGCAATAAAAGGATATGGTTCAAGGGAAAAGTGTCTGGCAGGAACCGGGTTAGTTTAAGAGAGGCCTTTGCAAGGTGGTTAGTGCTCAGACGCTGGGGATGGTCGGGTGGCTTCCATTCCTGGCTCTCCTATTCACTGACTTTGTGACCTGAGGCAAGTTATTTAACGATTTCCCCAGCCAGGATCCAGAAGGATTCTGTGCCTTAATGAACAGAGCCCAGTATATAATAGCTTCTAAATAAGTATTTATTAAGATAAACAGTATGAGCCCTGGCTTGTGTGGTTCAATGGATTGAGGACTGGCCTGCAAGCCAAAAAATCCTCAGTTCAATTCCCAGTCAAGGAACATGCTTGGGTTGTGGGCCAGGTCCCCAATTGGCCGGTGATCAGTGTATCTCTTGCACATCTGATGTTTCTCTCCCTCTCTTTCTCCCTCCCTTCCATTCTCTCTAAAAGTAAATAGATAGAATGTTAAAAAATATTTTTTAAAAAGATAGAATGAGAAGAGGAAGAACTGGTTCAAATCAACTATCCTTACAATTTTGTTGAGTTTTTCCTTCCTATTTATTCTTAGACCTCCTCTAGATGCATAGTACTCCATTCTGAGGGTTTCCCATTTAGGTCCTGTCTTGGTGGGATTGCTGGGAGGTGGTCAGAAAACTACAAAGCCACACCTTTTAAAAGAACTTCTAAGAGGTCTGACTAGAAAAAGGTCAGCCATTGTTAATATAATGAGAAGGGTTTGACAATGTAACCTGGCAGCCGAGGAGAGTGGCTGGAATGCATGTGCGTGAACAGTGACGACTTCACTGCACTAGTCAGTGGGAGCAGTAGATGCTGTTGAGTGAGCATGTGGACTGTGTGGCTGTTGCATTCAAAATGTCTGAGTGAGTAGAGCAACGAATCTGCATCAAATTTTGCATTAAGCTTGAGCATTCCTCCATGGAAATCGGATGATTCAGAAGGCTGCAGCTCTGGCCAACTATGATTGGCAGCTTCATCACAACAACATACCTACTCATGCATCAGGTCTTATGCAGAGGTTTTTGTTTTTGTTTTTTTTGAAACATCAAATCACCCAGGTGACTCAGCCCCTCTACAGCCCAGATTTGGCACCCTGCAACTTCTGGCTTTTCCCAAAAACTAAACTCACCTTTGAAAGGGGTGAGATTTCAGACCATTGGTGAGATGCAAGAAAATATGATGGAGCAGTTGATGGCAATTGAAAGAATCTTGTGATATCTCAAAGTGCCTGCCTTAAAGGGGACTGAGGTGTCATTGTCCTACGGACAATGTGTCTGGTATCTTCTTCAGCAAACGTCTCTCTTTCTCATATTGCCTGGCTGAATACTCTCTTGACGGACCTTTCTATGTCTTCCCCAAAGTACAAGCAAAACCCTTTCCTTTATCAGAGCCTCTCTGTCTCTCTCCTCTTCTAGCTCACTTCATTACTGTATGCCTCTGTATTTCTCTATTTTAAAATGTTTCTCTCCGAGAGAGGAACACAGGTACAAGGCGGGGGCTGGGGGGGGGGAATGACAATGAATAAGTACCTATCGATAATAACCTTAAATGTAAATGGATTAAATGTTCCAATAAAAAGACATAGGGTAGCTGAATGGATAAGAGAACAGACCCTGGCTGGTGTGACTCTGAATGCTGGCCTGCAAAATAGGGGTGGCTGGTTCCATTCACAGTCTAGGGCACATGCACGGGTTGCTGGCCAGGTCCCCAGTAGGGGGTGTGGGAGAGGCAACAGCACATTTGATGTTTCTTTTTCTCCCTCCCTTCCCTTCTTTAAAAAATCTTTTAAAAAAAAAAGAAAAGAAAAGAAAACATGACCCATACATATGCTGCCTACAAGAGGCTCATCTCAGAACAAAAGACCTACACAGACTGAAAGTGAAGGGTTGGGAAAAGAAGTATTCCAAGCAAATGGCTAGGAAAAAAAAAAGCCAGGGTAACAATACTTATATCAGACAAAATAGACTTCAAAAGAAAGGCCATAAAAAAAGAGACTCAGAAGGACACTTTATAATACTCAAGGGAAGCATCCATCAAGAAGACATAATCACTGTAAACATATATCAACAGGGGCACCCAAATACATAGGAGAAATCTTCAAGGACTTCAAGAAAGAGATAGACAGCAACACACTTACAGTAGGGGATTTTAATACCACACTGTCAACGTGGATAGATCTTCCAGATAAAATATCAGCAAGGATACTGCAGCATTGAACAACACCCTAGATCAAACAGACTTAATTCATATATTTATAGAATATATCACTCCAAAGAAGCAAAATATATATTCTTTTCAAGTGCACATGAAACACTTAAAAAAGACCATGTGATAGGAAACAAAACAAATCTCAACAATTCAAGAAAACTGAAATCATATCAAGCATTTTCTCAGACCACAAGGGCCTGAAACTAGAAACGAACCTCAGGGGAAAAAATTCAAAAACATTCAAATTCATGGAGATTGAATAGCATGCTATTAAACAATGAATGGATTAAAAATAAGATCAAAAAAGAAATCAGAAAGTTTCTGGAAACAAATGAAAATCAACACATAATAGTTCAAAACCTATGGGGCACAGCAAAGGCAGTCCCGAGAGGGAAGTTCACAGTTACACAGGTCTCCCTAAAAAAGATAGAAACATTTCAAGTAAACAACCTAACCCTACATTTGCATGAACTGGAGGAACAACAACAAACAAGTTCTGGAGTGAGCAGACAGAAGGAAATGACCAAGGTCAGAGCAGAGTTAAATGATGTAGGGACTAAAAGAACAACTCAAAGGATCAATAAGTCCAAGAGGTGGCTCTCTGAAAAGATAAACGAAACCAACAACCCTTTGAGCAGACACATGAAGAAAAGAAGAGAGAGGGCCCAAATAAATAAAATCAGAAATGAAAGAGGAGAAAATATTGCTGTGTGGAATATCTGGGAGACAACTGTACTTGAACAACAATAAAAAAATAAAATTAAAAAAGAGAAATGAAAGAGGAGATATTAAAACCGATACCACAGAAATGCAAAGGATTGTAAGAAATTACTGCAAACACCTATATGCCAAGAAATTTGAAAACCTGGGTGAAATGGAAAAATTTCTAGAAAAATATAATCTTCCAAAACTGAATGAAGAAGAAGCAGAAAGCCTGAACAGAACAACAACAGCTAGAAAAATGAAGCAATATTTAAAAAAAACCTCCCAGCACACAAAAGCCCTGGAATGGACAGTTTCACAGGAGAATTTTACAAAACCTTTAAAGATGAGCTAACCCCTATTCTCAGTCTATTCCAAGAAGTTCAAGAAGAAGGAGGATTCCCAAACTCTTTATGAAGCTAGCATCATCCTAATTCCAAAATCAGAGAAAGACACAACAAAGAAAGAAACTGCAGGTTCCATATATGCCAGCAGTATTACTCATGTCAATATTACTCAGTTAAGCCTCACTATGGTCTATATAGTTAGAAGACAAACTCAAGTATGGGTGCCAGTTGATGTAACCAGAGAATGGGAAGATCCCAATGGCATAGTAGCGCCTAACAATGCGCTGGCCTCCTTAAGAGTCCGTGGGTTTGTCCGCACCCTAATTGCATTCATTGTCTCTGCTATAGTTGTCACAGCTACTGCTGCCTCGGCAACTGCTGCCCTCATTGACTCGGTTCAAACTGCTCACACTGTTGATGTTCTCTGAACCAATTCCACCTTAGAAATGCTCCAACAGGCCCAGATTGATCAAGAGTTCCTGACTCGCCTTTCTGTCGTTGAATCAGCCCTCAACTGAATCTGCGAAAGCCGGGACGTGCTAGTGATGCATTAGGTGAACCTGTGACCCTGGTTTCTCCAAACCGTGCCGCTCCAGTGGAACTCCAGCCAATACTCCTGGAGCGATATTCAACATTGCCCAAGAGGAGCTTTTTCTACCAATTTAAAGAAACAAATTAATAAATTGCAACTGAGGTTACGCCAGCAGTTGCAGGACATTCAACGCTTAACTAAGCAGGAGGTTTTTCAAACCCTCCGTGATAATCTCGGCTGGCTAAACCCAAAAAATTGGTTTGATGGACTCAGCCTGAGAGTGTGGGTCACTGGAGCCGCCGGATGCTTACTGATGCTAATAATGCTTTGTATTTCGATGCATTTGCAAAGTATTTGCCCAGGGTCGCAAAAGAGACCAGCAAGTAGCAAGTCTTGTGAAATTCGTCACTACAACAGTCTTAACAAAAAGAAAAAAAGGAGGGAAATTGTAGGGAACTGGTTTGTTTTGAATCTGGTGAATGTGACTCAGCTCTGTATGGAAAACCTACAGAAGCGAAGTGGTGGACAGGAGCCAGACCCTCAAACTGCGTTTTCCTGTGGGAATCAGGCCTAGAAAATGCATACAGACTGTTATGGCTTGCTCTTGCTAAAACTTCCTCCTGGTCTGAAACAGTAGATGTTCGTTGTCTGTCTTCAAGGGAGTTTCGAAAGCTTGTGTTCTTCATTGGGCTGGGGGCCCAATCAAGAGCAAGTGTTTGTGCTGGTGGTTGTATGACATGCGCTTTTTCTTCTGCTTCCAAAGCTCCACAGAGAGGATCTTCGCCAATGCAAAGAAGGGTTTCATGTTGATGTCCCGGTCTTTGCAGATACAGCGGGGCTTGGCATGGTACTGGAAGTGCACGTGGTTTCACCAACTGGCAGGGGTCCTTCTCGGGTGGCCAATCACAAAATGATGTAGCAGGTTGTTCCACTCAGAGGTGCTGAAGACAGGTGGCCAAAGTCATGCCACGGCCAGCCTGCTTGGGCCTGAGCTGCACTCAGCAGCGCTGCACAATGGGGGCTGGGCACAGAGGGCGTCCACATGCGCCCCATCCGTTCCACTGTGGCCCGTAGCTCCCCGGGAACTCATTCGTCAGCCCTTTTCTGTTACTGGGCTCAAAGCTGGGCTTCTCCGGAGACAGTTCTCCAATCGGGAGAGAGTTACTTCCTCACAAGACACTCGTTGATGTGCAATACCAAAGAAGGAATCCCTAGCATCCTGCCCTGCGTAATGGCTGATAGAACTCAAGACTCTGGAGGAACTCGCTGATGTTGTGCACCTTCCTCTTGATCACCAGCCACCGCTCCTCCCGCGTCTGGGCCACTGCCCCATCTCATCCCAGGTGAAATAGAGCGGGGTCCGCCCCTGGGCCACTGGTGCCTGGTGACGCGATCAGTGGGCGGGAGCCGCCAGACACGCGTGAGAGGGGGGTAGCGCTATCCCCGACACAGGATAAAATTCTAAGGAAGAAGTAGGGACTAGCTGTGAAATAGCATCTCGCGTGCTAGGAGAGCAGGTGGCCTTGTGCGCGCCAGAAAATAATCTTGAGCTGGAATTTTTTCACTCAGCACAATTCCCTCAAGAGCCGTCGAGGTTGTCTGTATCAATTCAACAATGATTCCTTTTTACTGATGAGAAGTACTCCGTGATGTGGATGTGCCAGTTCAACGGTTTGGCTATTATGAATAATACTTTATGCAGATTTTTAACTGAATGTAAGCTTTCATTTCTCTCGGATAAATGTCCAATGGCATATAGATTTAAGGCTCAAAACTGCACCAGCCATTGGCTTCCTCATCAGAGACCTCTCTGGCTACCCAATATAAAAACATACCCCAATTATTCTCCACCCTTCATGTTCCGATTCCTATTTCTTCATGACGTCTTTCATGTTATGTATTTATTTCTTGGTTTGCTTATTGTCCACCTTCCCCCCTGGAAAGCAACTTTGTTAGCCGAGGAACTTTGTTTTGTTGTGAAGCCTAGAAGAGAGCCTGGCGCATAGTGTAAACCCAACAAATGCTGCATGAATGAATCCTAGATCTTTCCGCATTAGTATGTGCGATCTAGTTCCTTCTTTTCGGCTGCCTGCAGAGTACTCCACTGTATCCCTGAGAGTGTTTTCATTAACTTCTCCTGTACTCAAGCACATTTATGCTGGCTCCAGTATTTTACAAACCCAGACAATGCTATCATGACAAGCCTTATACAGTCAACAGTCTTTGTGCAGATGGGAGTAAATGGTTCAGAGTTTCTGCATTTAAAAAAAAAAAATAGCTATTGCCAAATTGCTCTCAGTAATGCTCTGCTGATTTACATTCCCAGTGTCCTGAAACACCTATGTCCTCACATTCTCACCAATACTGTTACTGAGCTTTTTAATCTTTGCTGATCTCATAAGTTAAAAGCCACATCACAGTATTTCATTTTATTAACAGTGAGTTGAAACCCGACACATTTTGCCTCTCTGGAAAATATATCCTTTGTCATCCTTTAATAAAAATAACTTTTTCCACTTGTCATCTCTCACTTGACTGTTTAGAAGCACATTTCTGTATAGAAGTCATTTGACTTTTAATTTTATATAATAATATTTATCCATTTGTGGCTTCTGGGTTTGGGGTCATGTCTAGAAAGAATGTCCAGGCAAGCTTACTTAAAAAAATCAATGTTTTAAAAAGAGCTTTTATAGATTTTTAAAAATATAAATATTTCACTGATGTATACTTTGGTGTAAGAAGATGCGATCTTTTTCTTTTTTCCACATAGCTAACATGTTCTAGGATAATTTACTGAATGTGCAACATTAGCTTTCAATTTCCTCTTCGTCTTGTACTAAGTTCTTACTCGTATTTGGGCCTCCTTCTCAGTTATTATTCTGTCCCATTTATTTATCAGCTTATTCTTACTGGTGGCTTTGTTTTTCCTGACTACTTTTTATTTTTATTTTTCCAGACTAACTTTAGTCTCACTCGGTGGAAGCAGATAAGAGAAGGGGAGAGAAAGGAAGCAGAAATACCTTACGCCTCATCAGGGCCCTACTGATTTTAGTGCCTGGAAGTGAAAACAATCCAAGAAAGGAGGGACAAGGGTGTCAAGTGCCTCAGAAACATTAACACGAAGACAGAAAAGTGTCCTTTGGATTGAGCCAATACTATTAGAAATCACTAGTACTCTTAAGGCACATAGGTTGTATGGAAGGGTTAGGTAGGAATTTATTTTAAAATAAAAAATTTTATTAATAAAAATATATTTTATCAGACAGGTCAGTTTCTGTTGCATATGAAGTCAATCCAAGTAAGTGTCTTAAACAAGGTAATGGTTTTCGTTTGTCTCATATACATGAAGATTGGATGCAGTCGCTGTGCAGTGAGTAAGGACCAGGCTTCACTACCTCACTGCACCATCTCAGTGTTGGCTTCCATCTTCAAGATTGCTTCATGGTCCAGGGCAGCTGCGTGAGGTCCTGCCATCATGTGCACATTCCAGGCTGGAAGGATTAGGAAGGGGAAGGTGAAAAGGGCATACTCCCCAGCTTGAGTAGGCTTTTAGAAGCTTTCTCAGAGTTCTCATCCAAAAAGTTCCACGTAGTTATCGTTGACTACCCACAAGCTCAGGACTGTGTTAAGGTGTGAAAGAAGCATTGGTGAGTTGAGCGTATTCCTGCAAACATCTGTAACCAGCCGGACAAGCTTTCATACTGTAGCCTTCGTAAATCTACTACAATATTGGCAGTAAAGGGGCCTGGGAAGTACCTTTTAGCTGAACATACTGCTACCTGGAATAAAATTCTAAGGAAGAAGTAGAGATTAGCTATAAAATAGTCAACAACTGTCCCTTATAAGCACATATTAAAATAAACAGCTGTACCAAAAGTCCCAAACTGGAAGTCAGAAGACAAAGTTCATCTTGGCAGAGATGATTTTACAATTTTTAGTTAGTTTTTAACAGCTAAAAGTGAATATATTTCACATAAAACTCCAGATTTTTGCCTTCTCTTGAATAATATAAAAATTTGGCAATATGCTGGGACCACATTATCAATGTTTATCTTCAGCTAAAGATAAATAGCTGCCTTTCAGGAGGGATACCTGTCCTCCAATTAGTCACTGTTCCTATCTTTCCCTACTGGTCTGGCCTGCTCATTTAAGTTACCTTTTTGTCTTCAACAGGCATTTGTGTTTACACCCATCATTTTATAACTGAATACATAACAACTGTTATAAAGAAGTATGCATAAAATATGACAGTGGAATCATTATTAATCTAATAAGTCAACAAGTATTTAAGTACCATCAGTACGATTAGAGCTATGTGCAAGGCATAATGGAGAACATAGTAGGTTTGCAGAGGCGCTTCTGTCCTCATAAGAGTTACTGAAGGACCTGACTTGTTCCCTTATTTATAAAGTATGTTAGTATTCTAAAAAAAATTTGACAGACAGGTAAGAGTTCCATACAAAGCAAACTCAAAGAAAATCTTAAGACAGAAAATAACCAAGTATCAGAATTTGAGCTGTTATGGAAACATGGGAGGCTTATTGGAGAGAGACTGAGTGGCCTGCTTGTTTAGGTTAAGCTCCAAGAAAGGGACAGGACCCTGAGCAGGCTCTGTGGAGCGCTGTGGTGAGCACAAGCTGAACCAGAAGCTGGGCTGGCAACATTATTAGACAGTGAGGATAGCGACCAATGTTGGAGGCCAGAAGTGCTTGGACTGAACCCTATGCTCAAAGTCTGGACAATGTTCTGGATGCTTTGAAGATTTCTAAGTGAGAAGTGACAGAATGTTAAAGATGATTCTTTCCCTGAGGTTGTTATGTAAATAGGGTACAGGGAAAGACTAGAAATAGGTAAACTAGTGGAACTGGTTGCATTGATCCAGTTACTAATTAGTTTAAAAAACATTTGCAAACTGACATTGTTGAAATAATTTAGGTCAAAGTGTAGTAACGGAAATTAAAACGAACAGATGCAAGATGAGAGAGAAGCAAAGCAAGGCTGCCCAGATTCAATTAAATCTACAGGATAAGAGAGAACACTGAGAAAATAGCAAAGAAAGCTAAGAAATTCAGTAGGGATGAAGGAGCAACCCAAAAGATTTGTAAATCTACTAGATAATGAAAAGAACCCAAGTCCCTGCAGGATTATCAATCTTCCTATACTCTGGGAAGGAGCAAGCATGTTTAGATCCTATTTAACGTAATTCTATGAAGCGGGTTTCTTTCCCTCCCCTTCTCTTCTCTGCTGCCGTACGATAATTGAGACTTCCTTTTTTGAAACAAAATTGCGGATGCCTGTAAATGGGATTGTTTAATAAAGCCCCCCACAGACCGGGTGGGGCCCCGTTCGCTACCCTGGTCCCTCCTGGGGAGGAGGCCAGATGCCTGCTCTTCCCCCACCAACGCGGAGCCAGCTGCCTCTCTCCGGAGCTGAGTCCAGGGCGCCGTACAGGAAGTCCAACCGAAGACTGGGGAACCAGGCCTATGGCCGCGGAAGCTCGGCGGTGGGCTCGGAGCGTTAAGGCAAGGGCTACTCCGTTACCGTCGCGCCCCGGTGACACTGCTTTTATTAACGGTGCCCGAGGCTTCTGCTCCTGCGTCCTTCAGCGGGCGCTCTGTGCCCACCAGGAAGAAACTGCGCGGGGCTCCCGAGCACAGAGAACCGCCGCGCTGGGAAGCCCCGGCCAAGCCCCGCCCCCGGCCACGCCCCTTCCGCTCTGGTCCGAGTGGGGTTAGTGAGGCCGCCGGCATCTTCTCGGACGCGGCCACGTGGTAGGTTGCTCTTTGGCGTTCACTGCCCCCCCTCCCCTCCGTGGCGTATTTGCCGGTTTTGTGGGGTCCTAGTATTCCCAAGCTCACTCAGCGCGGCTCAGCGGCGCGGGGAGTGGCCAGTCCCCTCCGCGGTCCCAGCACGCGGGCACGCCTGGGATTCGGGCCCCGGAGGCACCGCCCTCCGCCGGCCCAGCTCGCTTTCCCACACCGCCCAGAGGCCGCGAACTGCCGGGGGCGCGGTAGAGTTCGGCTTCGCCGAGAGCTGGGCGCTGGGGCCCATGCTCGTGCACCCCTGCAGGCCCTCGCCATGGCCTCCGGGAGCGTGGCGGAGTGCTTACAGCAGGAGACCACCTGCCCCGTGTGCCTGCAGTACTTCGCCGAGCCCATGATGCTCGACTGCGGCCACAACATCTGTTGCGCGTGCCTCGTCCGCTGTTGGGGCGCGGCGGAGACCAACGTGTCGTGCCCGCAGTGCCGGGAGACCTTCCCGCAGCGGCACATGCGGCCCAACCGGCACCTGGCCAACGTGACCCAACTGGTGAAGCAGTTGCGCACGGAGCGGCCGTCGGGCCCCGGAGGCGAGATGGGCGTGTGCGAGAAACACCGCGAGCCCCTGAAGCTGTACTGCGAGGAGGACCAGATGCCCATCTGCGTGGTGTGCGACCGCTCGCGTGAGCACCGCGGCCACAGCGTGCTGCCGCTGGAGGAGGCGGTGGAGGGATTCAAGGTGAGGTCCGGGTGCGCCGAGAAGGACGTGTGGCCGGGAAGAGGGGCGGCGAGTCGACGAAGGGAGGAGAGAGCCGAAGAGGCTTCCTTTTTTTTCCGTCTAGAAAATGGCTGAGCCGGACTTGTGGTTCACAGCCGTCATTTCCTCTATGTCGGCTCTAGAGCCTGGGCACTCAGATTTGGGAAGAGAACCTGTAGATAGTGAGGAAGCCACAAGTCTCTCCGGCCCCACTCTCCTTTTCTTCTGTGCCCCATGTTTACTGGCTCATGGGCACCTTATACGGGAAGATGGCCCACGGGAACCCCCCCCCGCCCCCCACGGGCTGTATAAAAGATGCTTGTAAAACTACGTACATATTGGAGAGCTTCAAAGATGCTTTTACTCCTGTCGGTACCTAGCCGATCTCAGGCAAAAACACGTTAATAGGCAGTGTATCCATCAAGCAGATACCCACCACTTAGTCTATAAACATTTCCCCAGCACTTCCCACTGCTCTATTCTGTTCTAGAAACTCAAGGAAAAGACCACAACTATTTACTGCTTAAGTTATTTAACCACTAAGACTCACAGAAGGTAAGTTATTATAAAGATTAAATGAAATAAAATGATGTGTGGAACCCCTTTGTGAACGGTTGAACAGATAGCACAGCTAAACAATAACATAGAAACAAAGTAATGTTTTCAGCATGCTAACTGTGGGACAGCTGCAACTTGAAGCCCGTTAGTCCAGTTACATTTCCACCGGGCCAGCGATGTTCAACCCCTGTGCCCTGAGAATTTTAAAACATGCAATACCTGGCTATTTAGTCAGGGCCACTGAGCTCATTTCTCTTAGATTGTCAAATAAAAATATAACAACAGCCAACACAATGATCGCTGTCTGATGTGAATGAATCAAAATTATACCGTTTTAATATTTTTTTGGTGTGCTGCAGAATTTAGCAATTAGTTGATGTGTGCCATGAGATGAAAAAGGTTGAAAATTGTGGCGCTAGGCCATGCAGTGTCCTTCCAGGATCAGGTGGCTGACTCGCTGTTGATGTGACACAGAAACTGCCAAAGGAGAGGTTGCAGCCGCCACCGCGCCCTGGCAGTGTGGTCGCAGGACAGGCTCTCACCCAGGGCTTGGCATCAGAAATGTGGGCTTCGTGTGCGGTGAGAAGAGGGGCCGTGCCGGTGCTAAGGTCTGCCTAATCCGGCATGGCCCGATTTTTCTTGCTTTTCTTAGGAGCAGATCCAGAACCAGCTGGACCACCTAAAAAGAGTGAAGGACTTAAAGAAGAGGCGTCGGGCACAGGGGGAGCAGGCACGAGCTGAACTCTTGGTAAGGGCCTTTGGCGTTCACAGATAATGCCACTTCTGCTGGTTATTTTCTCTTTAGTAAGCCTGATGTTGTGTACTTACCTCGTGCAGCCAAGTCACCCACGCTTCTAGGTAAAGGGGAAACAATGCCTTACGGTGGTTGGACCCCCTGGAAGTCTGGCCTATCAAAAGTTTAGCCCTCTAGCTTTGTGTAGATACGGGGTGACCCTTGACAAAGCTGACGAGGATAAAGTTCGTGGGCACAGTTGGCCTCTTTGGTACTGTTCTGCAGACAGATGCTGACAGTGGCTTTGCATAAGCCCCACTTGTGCTTCTTGTTGGAGTGCTCTCTTTCTTGACACTTCAGTTCTGAACATTTCACTTTGTTTGCTTCCCCTAGTCTCCCAAGGCCGAAGCAAGTGGCTTATGTGCTAATTTGTGAGAGGGATATTGGGGTTTTGTTTTGAAAACCAAAACAAAAAATACAGAGACTTTTATAATATATACTTGAAAATCCATTACCTAGGTTTTTAAGCATTTTTTTGAACAATAAATAAAGTATTAAAAATTCCCACCCATTGTGGGTTTGCATGTTAGAAGCAAACCGTTAGACTAGTACTGTCTGACATCGTCTCGTGACAAATTTTGTCAGTCCTGGCCAGGGTGTAGCCGGGAACTTGTGGGCAGGGAACTTATTCCCATGATGCCCCAATGCCACACTTGTTCTGCTCACACAGTCCTTTGAGACCTCAGTTCCCTCTGCGTGGAAGTAGGTCTGATGGATGGAAAACCTTGCGGTGAGTTTGCGCAGGGTCAGATTATTACACCCATACCCTCCTCTTCTGTAGGGGGCTGTCAGAGAGAGGAGGCGGCCCTTCGGTTGTAGAGTCTGCGGACGTCCTTCTTGGCCCTGACACTAGCCGGTGGGATAGTCTGACAGAGAAACATAACCTCTCGAGGCCTCGGTTTTCTCTTGTGTGAAATGAGTAGGTTGGACTACACGTGTTTTGCAGCAAGCCTAGTAGTGCTGTCGCTCTCCTCGAGTGGTAGGTGCTTCTCTGGTTGTCACTCAGTAGTGTAGGGGTTGGGGAGGGTGGGGCGGGGATGCTAAATGCACTGTAGTCTACGTGGGGAGATTATATATATGCATATACAGCATCCCCTGGAGAAGCACTCTCAATTAGTTGATCTTTAAGGTCTCTTTCAGCTTTAATTTTCCATTTCTGAGATATATTGGGTGGTTTATGTCTTGAAAAGACTTATCCAGTTGAGGAGAAGTAGGAGCTTAAAAGGGATTTATAAACAAAAGTGTTTATGCAAGTGCTTAAGAAGGGTGATTAGAGGGATGGTTAGTGAGGGAAGGTTCTCAGGAGTTGAGTTTAAATAGGTGAACGAGCTTCTATAAGGGACTAGGTAGTAAATACCTTTGGCTTTGTGGGCCCTGTCTGTTGTAACCGCTGAGCTCTGCTGCTGTAGTTCTGAAGCAGCTAAGATAACATGTAAGTGATGGGTGTGGCTATGTTCCAGTAAAACTTTACTCAGAGGGAGTGAACGGGGGAGTTTGCCCACCCTTTGTTTACAACAGAGCATTAATAGGGCCCTGTCTGTGGGAGGTGGGATAGAGAATGAAGGGTGGGGAAATCTTGGCAAATAGATCTGCACCAGTGAACCTTGAAAGTCAGATGGAGGGTGTAGATCCCAGTGGCAGGCCTAAGGGGACCCATCAAGGTTATTCTGTGAGGATTCTTACAGAAATGTTACAGATGGTCTTCTGCTGGGCACAGAACACTCCCTGACAGCTTTTCATGGTTCCCCTTTGCCTTCCAGGCAAGGTATGCTCTGGTCTCTTGAAGTTTTCTGGCCTCTCCCTTCAGTGCAGCATCGATTGCCGTCTCTCCCTGCTCTCTTGCCTGTGTGATTTGTTTTGCCTGGGAAGCTCTCCTGGCTTTTGGCCACATGGTGAGCTCCTGCTCATCCTAGAAGTGTCTGAACACTGCTTTTGTGAAGGCTGTGCCAACTGTTCACCCTGTCTTTACTTTCCATCCCTGAGTACATACGTGTGTCACATGAACCGACTCTCACTTGACTGAGTTTCTTCAGGGCAGTGACTGCTTTAATTATCCCTGGGGCAGTTCAGTTCTTGGCCATGACACAGCCAGTCGGTAAAGATTGGAAAAAACGAGTGAGTGAGTGAACAAGATAGCTTTGTAGTGTCCTGGATGCAATGACGAGATCTTGGAGTGGGTAGTGGGGGAGAGGTGGGAAGGGCTGTAAAAGTAAACGTCTCCTGTCTTCATGCCCCTCCCCGTGTGCCCAGAGCCTGACCCAGATGGAGAGGGAGAAGATCATTTGGGAATTTGAGCAGCTGTATCACTCCCTGAAGGAGCACGAATATCGCCTTCTAGCCCGCCTGGAGGAGCTGGACTTGGCTATCTACAACAGCATCAGTGGCGCCGTCACCCAGTTCTCCTGCAACATCTCCCAGCTCAGCAGCCTGATCAGCCAGCTGGAAGAGAAGCAACAGCAGCCCACCAGGGAACTCCTGCAGGTGAGAGTAGAGCTCCCTGCCCAGGCAGCGCCTGCTGACAAGTCTCCCTGCTCCTAAACAACACGCACGTGGGCAGGAGTGGTTAGCCTGAGCAGTTCTGTGGCGTGACCTTCACAATGCAGGTGGTAAAGCTGCAGTAGGCCTCACCCAGCCAAAACCTTAGCAGAGTAGTGGTGCCTGTCTGCCATTTGTTCTTTCCACATGTGTGAATGATCTGCTCTGGCTTAGGCAATGGGATTAAGTGGTGAATAAGCTCTCCTGAAATTTATATTCTTTTCTTAAAAGATTTTATTTATTTATTTTTAGAGAGAGGGTAAGGGAGGGAGAAACAGGGAGAGAAACACTGATGTATGAGAGAAACATCGATTGGTTGCCTCAACTGGGGACTGGGCCCACAACCCTGGCATGTGCCCTTACCAGGAATCGAATCGGCGACCTTTTGCTTTGCAGGACTACACTCAACCAACTAAGCCAGGGCTGTCTGGCCTTTAAAAAAAAAAAAGTTTACCAACTCCTGCTTTAGAATAACAAGAGGATGGCCTACTTCAAACCTTTACGAACGCCGGTATTTTATTGCCAGGGAGAGAAGGAAGGGCTCGCAAAGGGAACAGGTGACCAGAGAGAGTGTAATTGGGAAGGAAATGTTGCAGGAAAAAGGGAGTGGACAGCAGAGTTGAGGTGAAATGATAGGGCCGATGTCCGTGGATTTTGAAAACGTGGCCATTGTGCCCTGGCTGGTGTGGCTCAGTGGACTGAGCGCCGGCCTGCAAACCAAAGAGCTGCCGGTTATTCCCAGTCAGGGCACAGGCCTGGGTTGCAGGCCAAGTCCCCAGTGGGAGGCGCGTGAGAGGCAACCACACATTGATGTTTCTCTCCCTTTCTTTCTCCCTTCCCTTCTCTCTAAAAATAAATAAATAAAATCTTTAGAAAACATGGCCATTGGGATGATCTTTGTGGAGCTGCCACATGGGACAGCGTGGTCAGGGTTTGGTCAGGAGCCCATTAGGGAGGGTGGGAGCGAGGGGTGAGTGGAGACTATGAGAGTAGATGCCTTTTACCAAGAAGTAAGACTGCAGGTGTAAGAAAATACTTGGAGATGAGGTAGGACTGTGGGGTTTCATGGGAAGGGATGCTAAAAGAAACTAATTACACATTTTTAAAAAATGTGTAGGGAGGAGAGCCTGTGTATGAGGAGCAAGGTGAGGAAGGTCCTGAAACTGTAACAGTGATAGAC
This sequence comes from Desmodus rotundus, assembly GCF_022682495.2. Lineage (NCBI taxonomy): Eukaryota > Metazoa > Chordata > Mammalia > Chiroptera > Phyllostomidae > Desmodus > Desmodus rotundus. The sequence goes on along the minus strand of NC_071397.1, from coordinate 255,459 downwards.
TCCTCGCCGTGGTTGTTCCTGAGAAGGCAGAAGGGAGTGGGAACTAAAGCATGTGTGCAGGAGTTGGTTTTGGAAGATTCTCTGTTGTATGGCAAGAATGGACTGTCGAGAGAGGTAGGTGCAGGCAGGTTGTGAGATTTCATAAAAACCTGCTGGCCTTCATTCTCTTGTGAAGTTAAAAAGCCAGATCATGTCTGAGAAGGAGTTAGGGAAAATATGAGCTTTGAAGAATGTGGGAAAGTTCTTTTTTTTTCTTTTTTTAATAAGATTTTAGTTTTTAGAGAGAGGGGACGGGCAGGAGAAAGTGAAGGAGAGAAATATCAACGTAGGAGAAAAACATTGCTTGGTCACCTCTCGCACACCCCCAGCTGGGGACCAGGCCTGCAACCCAGGCACGCGCCCTGACCAGGAATCACCTGGCAACCTTTTGGTTGTCAGGCCGGTGCTTAACACATTGAGCCACACCGGCCGGGAGGGAAAATTCTGAAATCACCATTTCAAAGTAAAGCCAGGTGGTTCATGAGACATGGTGCTTGGTCAGTGAACTTGGGGTTGTACTGGGGGCGTCGGCCCTGTCTTTCTGCTTTCTTAGAGACTGCGACTGCTCTGAAACAGGAATAGGGAACACAGGTTGTTGGGCTCATCCAGGAAGAGAGCTTTGAAAGTGGACTGCAGGGTTTCGTTTGTGTGTCTGTGTGTATGTGTGTGTGAGTGATAAAATACACTTAGTAAATTCACTTTTATACAGTTATCACAACTGTTTAGTTCTAAAACACTTTGATCTCCACGAAAGGAAACCGGTACTCATTTCTAGTCCCATTCTACCTTCTGACACCCACCAGACTGCTCCGTGTTTCTGCATTTCCCTGTTCCGGATGTTTGACAAAAGGGGTTGAGTCAGTTGTCTGCGTGCATAGCCGGGCGGTTGTGTGCACATCCGCACACGATGGGCCGCTGTGCAACGGTGAAGAAGCGTAAAGAAGACGCACGAACAGAGTGGTTTACAGGACACAGTCTTAAGTGAAAAAATCAAAGTGCAAAATGGAGACTGCGCTGTTTGTTGTGTTGAAGAAGAGATAGTTGCAAAATTCATGTGTTTTGCTTATGTTTGCAAGGATGTGCTGTAAGGGTAAACCGGAAAATACGGGCATGAGGAGAATAGAAATGGGAGAAAGAATGACAGATTCCCTCCAGCCAACCCTCAGACTTTTTGAGCACCGAAATACGAACAGTGCTAGAGTGTAACCCATTGAATAACGTGAGAATCGGAGTCCACGCTAATAATAAATAAGAAGGGAAAATTCATCCTTCTAGTAGAATATTGACTGAGTAATATTCTGGGAATTTTCAAATTAGAAAATGATCAGTTGACAACCATCGTAATGGAAGTTAATTCAGACCATAATTGATGAATATTAAATCAAAAAAGGAAAGTTTAGTAAGAATTGAATAGTAACATAATTTCAAAGTGCGAATGATCACTTTTAGGTTACTTATTAATTATACTTATTAATAAGGAAAAATAGTAGCTATACAGTGATGAGAATATCACTAGTAAGAAGAAAGCAAATACTGTATACCTTTAAAAGGGCACACAGACATTGGTCAAAGGTCATATAACCTAAATTTAATCATGAGGAGAGTGTCTGACAAACCTAAATAGAAGGACAGTGTATAAAATACCTAGCCAGTATTGAACCAGTGTCAGTGTCATGGGAAATAGAATCAATTCTAAGGAACTATTCCAGAATAAAGACACGTGTCATCAAGGCTAAGTGCAGGGGGGCATCCTGGATTACTTTAGCGGGGAGGGGTAGCTGTAAAGAACATTTGGTTAAATTAGAATATGGACTATGGATTAGATGAACATCAGTGTTCAATTTCCTGAGTTTGATAGCCATGCAGTAGTTATATAAGCAGATGTACTTAGGAAATGCACACATAAGTATAAAGGGGTCAAGGGATATAAAATAAATAATGACTTTTTAAGTGGTCCTAAGGATAAATATGTATAATCATCTGGTAAGTCTGGATAAGAAGTATATAGGAGCTTTTTGTACTAGCAGCTTTTCTGTGTACCTGAAATTACTTCACAACAGAAATCAAAAGAAGCAAGCTGAACATTTGTCCCCGGGCGGGGTGCTTCAGTTAATAAATTTGACATCTTGAACTCCTTGAGCAGCGTTGTGCTAGGAGGACCTGGGAAATGCCGTACAGCAAATAGTGTGCGTTCCAGCTTCCTCTGCCTGAGTTTTAGCTCCTTGACTGTGAATGGTGTTCCTTGTCTCCTGGTCTCTCCCAGGACCAGTCTGTAGTTGGGTTTTCAGCAAACATCTATGAAGGAAAGCTGAAGTTACGAATGACTTATCATGGTTATCCTTTTCCTTTCTCTTGCAGGACATCGGGGACACATTGAGCAGGTACTGTTTTCTCTCTCCCCAGTGTAAAAGCAGGAGAAGACTGTCTCCTTTTAATTAGTAAATCGTGAAAGGAGCTCAAAGCTAGAGATGGCTGTTTTACCAAATGGTCACACAACCTGCCTGTCCTCGCACAGAATCACTGGTGTGCAGAGAAGTTGGATGGACCACAGCTCTTCTCATTAAAACTCAGGAATTAGCAACAAATCGAGGGGGTGACGTGGTAGAGTAGGGGGCTCACTTGGGAGGGTGCTGGTGGTTTATGAGGACACTTTCATGGAGAGGGTAGAGGCTTACGGGGCCTTGTGAAGAGTGCAGGGGTATCTTACGATTTTTGCATCCTAAACATTTCAGAATCCTTTCTCTTTTCTTTCTTTCTTTCTTTCTGTATAGCCTAAAACAGGTATGATCAGCACAGTTATGTAGTTAGTGTTGAGATACCTGGATTCTGGCTTGTATTCTCGATATTTCTGTGCTGTATCATCAGAGAAAAAGTGAGGAGGAAAAAGGGCTCCCTGGGTTTTGGAACATGACTGAAAAGGGAGAGCTCAGAGTGGGCAAGAAGCCAGGGCAAAGCTGTGTTTGCAGGCAGATGGCGAGGGCAGCCAGATAGGCCTGGGGACATGATGTCTGGTGGAGTGCCTACAGGGGTGGAAGCTGACTTGATGGAGCTGGACTATGAAGCTGATCAAAATCCTGAATGGTGAAAACCCTCTGGAGGAAATGCAGCTTGATTATGTGGGGACGTCTGAAGAGATAGGGGAGGGCCTTGTCGATGTGGTCGGGTATCTGTGTGGATAGTCATGCTGATAGACTTGTTTCTTGAAGGTCTCGGGGAGGGAGATGACTTGGTACTTGGACATATCCCAGCCAGCTGGCCCAGCAAATGCTGTCTTGTTACTTTGACTTTGATGCCAGTTTAGTGTTGACCTAGCACAGGATCCTAGCATTTGTGCCAGTAAGGTTTGGGTTAGGCTGTATGAGGTAGGAAACCCAAAAGTTGGTTGTCTTTAGGCTTAAACATACAGAATTTTGTCACTGTGTAAGAAATGTGCCCAGGATTAGTATGGTGGCTCCAGTGATGATCAGATTCTCAGGTTTCTTTCTCTTCACTCTCCTGCCATCCCTAAAGTATGGCCCTCGTTCTTATAATCCAAGAGAGCTGCTAGAATGCCAACCAGCAGGAAGGAGACAAGTCATTTTGTATTTCTTTTTTAGGTCAACTTCTTAAATTAACATAAGACACGTTTTAACCTCTCATTGGCCAGAACTCTGTCGCGAGGTCACAGCTAGATTGGGCAGCCACGAACCCAGTGGAGTTTGGAAGGTGGAAGAAGGAATAGTTGTGGGTAGACGATTAGCAGTCAGTCTTTGCCACAGATCCCTCGAAGGTGTGGGTAATTGGGTATTGTCCAGAGAGTCCCCGTCTGTCTGCAGATATCATTCTCCTTGTGTTTGGGAACCTGAGCATTCTGGGTCGTTGCCCATTCTGAGTGTCTAGGACTCTGTCATGGTAGACAGTGCTCTCTGGCCTTCAGTTCAGTTCAGTACGGAAAAGCCATGAGCTTTATGCTTGGGGGGATAAAAAAATAAGACCTCTCCTTTTCTGGTCTAGAGGATCATAGTCTAGGAAAGGAGTATGGAAGAGGTGACTTTTAAAGACTGTTGATCTCTGTTAGCTAGTGCAGCTCAGGCCCTGTTCTGGCCCCTGGAAGGTCATGGACTCAGGGAAGGGATTCACCCTTTTTTCTTTTTAAACTTAGGGCTGAAAGAATTAGGATCCCTGAACCTTGGATCACACCTCCAGATCTGCAAGAGAAGATCCATATTTTTGCCCAAAAATGTCTGTTCATGACTGAGAGTCTGAAGCAGTTCACAGGTAATGTGAAAAGAGGGACCTGTGAGGGGAAATGGATTTGGGCTCTGAAAATGTGTTACCTGGCAGGACACGTTTTCCAGGTGGTAAGATGCAAACTGATTATCTTCTTTTCTCTCCTTAGAAAAAATGCAGTCAGATATGGAGAAAATCCAAGGTAAATCTATCTACTTAATGGGCTTTTGATGTTGGAATTTCTCAGGAAAACAAACATCTGCATTAAAAGTGAGGGGAAATGAGGCAGGGGTGATAGATACCCACTGACCAGCTCTCCCGGGTATTTTACACCTTCCTTTTTGCTTTGTTAATTTTTTTCACTTACTAGCTTCTTATTTTACTTTGAAGTCTTTTAACTATATGCGCTTAGTTCTCAATCTACATTGATGGAGGGGAAAAATAGACGGTCTAAAATTAATCCAAAATTAGTGTTAATTGTTTTTATTTTTATTCTTTAATTGGGAAAGAGAGTACACAGAAACTATCCTAGTTACATTTCATCTCACCCAGTTTTTATAGTTATAATTTACACAGTTCCTACTGCTTCTGGGCACAGCTACTGACCAGTGTAGGAGGCAGCACCTTGAGGGAAGTGGTGAGGGGTGGGATTCAGGAGTGGGGGTGCCTGGGGCCTGGCCCAGCACTGCCTTGGGGAGCTGCACCATACAGGCATGGGTCAGACACTGCAGGTTTGGTTCAGACCACCACAATAAAATAAATTTTGCAGTAAAGTGAGTCACAAGAATATTGGTTTCCCAGTACTTATAAAAGTTAGGTTTATACTATAGTGTCTGTTAAATGTGTAATAGAATTATGTCTAAAAAAATGTACGTGCCTTAATTTAAAAATACTTTGTTCAAAAATGCTAATTATCATCTGAGCTCTCAGCAAATCATAATGTTTTTGCTGGTAGAGTGTCTTGCCTTCAGTTCTTATAAAAACCACAATATCTGCGAAGCTCAGTAAAATGAGGTATGTTTGTAATTTCTTTATCTGAAAAATAAGGAAAATAATAGCTCTTACCTCACAAGGTTGTAAGGATTAAATTAAATTAGGTACCATTTCTAAAGCCTTTAGAATGGAGCCTGATTCACATAATAAACCCTGTATTTTATTAAATGAAATATTCTAGGTATTTAAGGAAAACTCTTCCAAATATAAAATTTTCTGTTTATACGCCAATTCAGTTAGGAGCTGGCTATGTATTAATTGCTAAAATTCCTAGGCAGCCTGGTGAAATCTGAAATCCTTATATGTAGGTAAACCCTTTTCTTATTTATTACAAATTACATTTCTCCATAATCTCTGATAATGTACTGTGTTATGTATGCTGAATCTTTATTTGCATTATATCTTTTTATATACCATATTTTGCTATGTATAATGCTCACTCTTTTGCCCAAATTTTTGAGAGAAAAATAAGGATGCACATTATTATAATTCTGTATCTATATAAATGTTTATAATTCTTTTATTAATGCTTATGTGTTGAAACTGTAACTAGAAGGCAATAATGATATCTGTATGTTCAAAAATAAAAGCTAAAATTCTTTTATAATACAAAAAACAAGTATCTAAATATAAATAAATAAAAAATTGAATTAAAAAATTGAAATGAAGGATTTTTTCCCCCTGAAAGTTTGGGCCAAAAACACGGATGTGCATTATACATGGCAAAATATGGCACATACTTGGTATTTACCGACACAGATTTAAGGGACACCCACCTGTCCATAAGTAAAACAAACGGAGAAGTTCCACTTAATACAGTGGGCAATGCCAGAAGCCATTAGTTCAGGCATGGTCTTCTTCAGGCTGGTTCTCACTTCTTTTCTCCCTCGTACCACTCAGAAGGCTTACTGTGGACATATCTGTGTAAATGCTTTGTCAACTCCATAGAGTACCTTTTTTTTTTTTTTTTAAGATTTTGTTTTTAGACAGAGGGGAAGAGAGGGAGAGAGACATCAGTGTGTGGCCGCCTCTTACACACCCCCTACTGGGGACCTGGCCTACTACCCAGGCATGTGCCCTGACTGGGAATCAAACCTGTGACTCTGGTTTGTAGGCCAGCACTCAATCCACTGAGCCACACCAGCTAGGGCTAAAGTGCCTTTTAAGTGCATGGGCTTATTTGTCCCAGTGTGGTAGTGGGTATCTATCACTCAAGCACCTCAGCCCCTAGAACAGAGGTGGCCTATGAAAGCCAAGAGTTGTGTGTGATGTGGACTTAGAGCAGTAACCCCCTTGCAGACCCAGCTCGCACAGTGGCGGGTGGAATCCTTGATCTTGCCTCAGTTTCACCGAGTAGGCTACTGATGTCAGGCATGTGGTTATCCTTTCACCCGAAGTCCCCAGTCCCGTCGTCCCCGTCCCCGTCCCCCCCCCCCCCCCCCCCGGCTTCCCTGAAAGCTGGACGGTTGAGCCCTGTGTGCTCTGAAGGAGTCAGTGCACCACTGGCACCAGGTCTGCACCTGCTGTGTGATGACTCTGACCCACGCTCCCTCGGGGGGTATTTCCTGGAAATGCTTGTGTGAGTTCCACAACTTCTTTTCTCTCTTGTTTTTTCAGAATTAAGAGAGGCTCAATTATACTCAGGTATGTGATAGAAAAACTACGCAGGGAAAGGAAGACAAATCCTTAAGAATATAACCACTATTGAATGCTTTTAGAAATAGCCTAATTTTGGATCCTTGGGTTACCTGTGTAAAAAGGATAAACAACACCATTAAAAAAACCATTGCTTGTTTCTATGTGTTTGCAATGACTCAGAGCTGAAGACAGGGACGTTCGAAATAGAAGGAAGTCAAGGTCAGGTGCTGTAAATACTTAAAGAGCAAAACTGCAGTTCCCGAACAGTAGAACTCTGCTGGTACCCTGCAGCATCGCTCTGCCTGCCCAGCCTCAGTGCCCTGTATCGTTTGCCAAGACCAACCATTCTTCCAAAAAGAGTGATTGGGGAAAAGAGTGGCTGACTTCAACTCACTCTGAGTTCTGGGAAGTCTAGGAATCTTGTGTCTTCCCATCTCCGTACGTCGGGGACAGATTTAAAACTCCCCTCCTCTAGACCATACCTTCAACGTGATGTTCGAGGAGACTGTGTAAATCTGTATTCTCAGAGTGGGTCGGATCTGGGCTGTACTTTCCAGAGTCACGTGGCCATCTTCTGTTGCGTGGAGTCCTCTTTACGAAGAGAAAGACTCCGCATACAACAGTTCTTCCTTCATTGGCGTTCACTGGTTGATGTGACCCATATTTGATTCTTTCAACAACTATTACCTGAATACCTTGTTAATGTCTTACACTGTCTAAGATTGTGCAGGGTGGTATAGAGGTAACAAAAGGCCACAAGACACAGCCCTATCCTGGGAGTTTGTGTCTGGTTGGAGGTGTGAAGTATGCCCATGGCATGAGAAAGAAATGAATGACTGTGGTGGACAGATGGTTGAACCACGAACTGACCATCTGGGGTCTTGCTCACCTCTACCAAGTTGCCCGTTAGGAATCTTTGGTGGGAAGATGCAGCCCACCTGAGCTTTGGTTTGGAGGGATAATGTTTGGGAATCTTTCTCCTGAACGAACTGTGAAGAGCCAATGCACGGGTAAGTACCAGCGGTTACAGAGCAGGAAGAGCGCACGTGACTGGAAGGTGCTGCGGCACTAAACGCCAGAGTGTGAGACGTGGGGGACGCACAGTTCTTGGTCTAAGAGAGGGAGACTGTACGTAGCCTGGGCTGGTATAAACGACTTTTCGAGGAAGATGTGGGTCCTGTATTGGACATTAGAAAAAGATGAATAGGGTTAGGATGTGCTGAGTAAACCCTCCCATAGAGTGGAGGATATAAAAGTGAATTGAAAGATGGGCAAATTGAAGGGGGAAATGGGACAACTGTAATAGCATAATCAATAACTATATTAAAAAAATAAATAAAAAAAAACAAAAAGAAAGAAAGATGGGCAAATTGTTCCAGGTTCCTGGTCCCTTATTCACAATTCTAAAATTCTGAATATATGTGGGAAATTCAGTTTATAATGGCTAATATGGCCTAAGATGTGAAAAAATGGGAGTAGAGGTAAAAATCTCAATATTTTCAATATATTCTGGCTTAAAAAGGTAACCAGTTAATTTAAACTGTAATTTTCCTGAATGTTAAATTCAGGACGTATTTCATCATAAAATGCCTATAGCGGGGAGCTCTTATTCCTTTCCCAGGCAGGTAGGACAGAAGCAGGGGGTTCTGGTGGGCTCTCTGGCCCTCAGCTGACCTCCCCTCCCCCTCTGTCTCTGCAGTGGATGTGACCCTGGACCCAGACACAGCCTACCCCAGCCTGGTCCTCTCTGACAATCTGCGGCAAGTGCGGTACAGTTACCTCCAGCAGGACCTGCCTGACAACCCTGAGCGCTTCAATCTGTTTCCCTGTGTCTTGGGCTCTCCATGCTTCATCGCTGGGAGACATTATTGGGAGGTAGAGGTGGGAGATAAAGCCAAGTGGACCATAGGGGTCTGCGAAGACTCAGTGTGCAGAAAAGGTGGGGTAACCTCTGCCCCCCAGAATGGATTCTGGGCAGTGTCCTTGTGGTATGGGAAGGAGTACTGGGCTCTTACCTCCCCGATGACCGCCCTCCCCCTGCGGACCCCTCTTCAGCGGGTGGGGATTTTCTTGGACTATGATGCTGGTGAGGTGTCCTTCTACAATGTGACAGAGAGGTGTCACACCTTTACTTTCTCTCATGCTACCTTCTGTGGGCCTGTCCGGCCTTACTTCAGTCTGAGCTACTCCGGAGGGAAGAGCGCGGCTCCTCTGATCATCTGCCCCATGAGTGGGATCGATGGGTTTTCTGGCCATGTTGGGAACCCTAGTCATTCCATGGAGACTTCTCCTTGAGGAGGTACAGGTCAGAAGGGCTGTTGGCCATAATCCTACCCCCGGCATAAGGGATCTTGTTGCCTTGCCACTTCCTGTCCTTCACGGCGGGATATCCTTACCACTTCCATGCCCCTGCAGTGGGAGACAGGATGTCCGTGGTCTCTGGCATCCTCTCCCCACAAAAATTATGAGATGTAACGAGAAGCATCAAGATTGTTCAGAAATAAACGTCAAGAGTCGATCTCTGGTGTGTCACAGGTTTTGGTTTTGTACATTACTGGAGGGGATAAAGAACATGGATAATCTTTGAATTTGGAAAGCTATTCATGGTGCATCTTGGCTCAGCCTGGCTGCCTCTGGTCCAGTCCTGCATGGTGGACATCGGTGTTCTCTGTCCTTCATGCATTAGACCTCCTTTCCGGGGACCTAAAATGGAACTAGGAGGCCCTGTCAGCGTGGCTCCCTTTTTCCCAGTTTTTCCTTCTGGGAATAGTTCCTCTCCCTGATTCCCAATCTGCCATACTTTTATTAACTCACTCCATTAAGCAGGGCTATATGTGTTTTGATTGGTCACAGTTATTTTACAATAATGAGGGAAATGGGTTCTTCTCTGTTACAAGATAATGTTCTAATCACAGTGTTCTTTGCTACTGTCTTTCCTGAGAACTTTGTGTGCTTACTTCATTAAAAAGTGTGTCCTGGAGCTGAATACATGTCAAGGATAATTTTCTGCCCAATACCATTCATTGTTCCTACACGGCCCCCACGCCCCCCACCCCCCCCCCCAAGTCACATCTGTGGACTGATGGTCCTTGGGAAGATTCTGGGATAGTATTCCAGGGATTCATTGACCTGTTCCTTCCTCTTCATCCCTTTTGAGGATGGGGAAATTGACCTTTCTAGTGTGTATCCCATCAAGGGACAAGTCTTTTCCTGTGGCCATTGCATCACAAGGTATTTGAGTCAGAAGGCTAAGGCATATTACTTTGAGCAAGCCCCCAAGATGGCTTTTAGTTCTACCTCGGGTATAAGCCCTCTGTTTGAAATGAAGTGAGTATGGATGTTGCTTACATTGTTTTCTGGGTCTTGGTAGGTTGATGGTGGAGGAAGGGAAAATAGTTGATGGTGTTGATTTTCTGTTCTGCCCAATATTTTACTTCCAGCTGGATTGTACCACTACTTCCTGATGGTGCCTAGATCCCTGTGTTGGTTAGTGTTGGCACTTCGTTAGGAACGGGTCTTCTCACGTCCTTTAGATAATGGGCAGTGGAATAATGCAGCAGTACTTAGCATGTATCAAAATGTCCAGAACTTGCTTCCCAACCCAGAACCGCCACGCTAAGCCCTTGGGGCATGGAGGTTGCCACAGGCTGAACTCTCCATTCCTGAGGATTTGTGTCTTTTCTGTTTTGACATGGCCTCAGAAGACAAGATTTTGTTGATCTACACTTAGTCCTGTACCAGGCATTGGGGTTCCATGGCTGAAGATCATGAGTTGGTTATATGTTCTAATCTATTTATTTTATCTGCCAGATTTTAAGGGAAATAATAAAATCAAGTGCTATAGAGAGGGGGCTTCCATGAGGCTAGGTTAGTGTTGCTGAATGCTCTTACGTATAAATACATGATACCAAAAATTATGTATGTACATATTTTTACATACACTTCATATATATATATGGCATGAAGTGCTTTATGCATAACAACTCATTTAATGTTCATAACAACCTTGCAAAATGGGTATTGTTGGTCTTACTTTATGAGGAGACAAGCAGAGAGGAAGTGACTTACCTAAGGTGCACAGTCAGGAAGCAGCAGAGCCAGGATATGAATTGAGATGGAACACATGATTGATCAAATCACATCCTGCCCCACTAATACATATATGTATTATGCTTTTCTGCATGGGAAGGTAGAGAGAGACTGGGAGCCTTTGGAATGCCAGTGCTTGGGATACCTAGCTAGTATCTAGGCTGAAGGATCTGCAACTGGCAGATGGGGTGAAGAGTACTAATCAAGATCACGTTCCACTTTCATTTAATGTAGTCCACTGGGGCCCACAGAGAGGCACCTCCTAACAGTCCAAAAAAATGTGACCTTGGTATGGACTCCTGGTCATTGTTGGAGCGAGTTCTCAGAGCGGGGGTGTCAAACTCATTTTCACTGGGGCCTCATCAGCCTGTGGTTGCCCTCAAAGGGCCGAATGTAATTTCAACTCCTTAACAGTTAAGGAGTAGTTACATTTATACAGTCCTAAAATTATTTCAGCCCTTTGCAGGCAACTGCGACGCTGATGTGGCCCCTGGTGCAAGTGAGTTTGATGCTCTTGTGTCAGAGGGTAACTGGGTCTATTTTATCCCCAGTGCTTCAGGAGCTGCGTCTTTTATAACAGCAGCAACTGGTGTAGGAATAAGCAGCCTCCTTGGCTTCAGCAAGCTTATTTCAATTTCAATGGGGGTGTACTACAAGAGTGATTCTTACTAAAAATAATTACCATATTTTTCGGATTGTAAGATGCACTGGACCCTAAGATGCACCTAGGTTTTAGAGGAGGAAAATAGGGGAAAAAATTTTGAAGCAAAAAATGTGGTAAAATATTTAATAACATCCTTTAAAGCAGAAATCCTTTTCTGCTTTGACATTCTTCCACAATTACAGTAGATTCAGCAGGAGAGTACAGTACGCTCTCGTATCTTTCTACAACAAAATGCAGTAATGACAGAACTATCAGCACTGTGTCCTTCAGTTATGGGGGCTCTGTTATGGGGGGTCTGCTGCCGACACTTATGGGGGAAGATCTGCTGCTGGAGGGCCACAGGTTGTGCAACACTCTTGTATGGGGGCAGCAGTTTTGCACAACTTGTGTGGCTCTGCAGCTGTTGCCAAATCACAGTTCCCATCATCCCAACCTGTCCAAGCATGATGGGAGTTGTAGTTTTGCAACAGCTGCAGGGCCACATTGACAGGTGACCCTGCGGTGGAATTTGCCTGTTAATGTTAATGGGGGGCACACCAGTCACGTGATGGAGGCATGTACGGGTGCCACAGGCTTTCTTCTAACGTGCCTGCACCACCTGTACCCTCCTCCCTAGCACTGTAGTGTGGTGCAGCGGGGACTCAGCTCCTGCCTCCCTTGCTTCCCACCACTGGGACACCCGCTCCTGCCGCTGCTGGCTTCCTGCAGTGGTGACCCTGCTCCTGCTTCCTGTGACCCCCTGCTCCACCACTGCTTCCCCACACACACCAAAAGAGCCAGATAAGCTACACTGGGACTATAAGATGCACCCCCCATTTCCTCCCAAATGGGGGGTGCGTCTTATAGTCCGAAAAATACGGTAGTGGAAAAAGTCTCAAGACTATGTATCTTACGATACCCTCTTTATCATATGGACAGAAGGATCGTGGTTACCAGTGGGGCATGTGGGAGGAAGGGGAGGACACAGGCTATTGTGTGTTGGTTGTCCTTTGGTTCTTGTGACAAGTTCATAGGTATTTAAATTTTTAATTTTTTTAAACCCTGTCATTTTGGATGACTCTAAAAGAACATGTAAATGATTGTAAGTTTACTCATTTGCAAAAAGATAAGCAACATTTGAGTTCATTGAACCCAGATTTGGTCCTCTTAAGGCAGACATAGGACCCAGTAGCATTTTTTAATTTTTTAATTTTAATTTTATTTTTTTGTGTGGCTCCTCTTTGGTTCTTTCCTCAGGTTAAATATGCATTATAGGGCTTCCAAACCTCCTCTTTCTTTAGTTCTTTTGCTGCCCCAGGAAAATTGTGTGTCTTTAGCTGCTCTTGTTTTTTCTAATACTGGCCTGGCAGGTTGAGAAGAGCATCTTCCCAGGAGCAGACAAGGCCTAGAAGGAGCAGATTCAGAGAGTGAAAGGGCACTGGACAGGCCCCTCCTCTCCATGATTACAAGTGAGAGGAGAGAATACATGTGATAACTGCCTACAATTAAAGGCACTAATATGAAATTAAGAGTATTAGCGATCACATGGTAAATGAGAGCCATTCGTTTTCTGCATGCATCCCAACCAAAGAGTGTAGACAGACATCTCCCAGCAAAATAAAACACAAAACTCAAAAGGTCGTTAGTGCACCAGTGGTGGGTGGGTTGCCTCTTCAAAAATGAAAGACACCGATTTTTTTTTACCGAAGTATATGGTTAACCATTGTTGGGTATGTTCGGCTGCACAAGCGGAGAACAACAGAAGATTTGTGGATAAGTGAAATACTGTGTACTGCTGGAGACAGCATGGACCGCAGTGTCTGAAGGAAGCTGAGTCCCAGGTCTCAATTTAATCGGTGCCCTTTTTTCTTGAGGCTGAGATGTCAGTATTGGTCGTGAAGTAAATTTTACTTGTTTATGTAATTAAATCATTAACTCCCTGCCCCTCTTCTATCCCAGAAATTCCTCCTACGTGAAGTCTCTGAAGAATAATGAGAAGGCCCAACCAAACCAGTGTAGACTGTTGTAAGGGAATTGGCTTTGCCTAAGATGTTAATGGAGTAACTTAGATTTCCAAGTGCAAACAATGCAGTCGAGCCCTCACTTGATGTACTCAGAGGGGAACGTAGAATAATGAAACCGATGTTACCCTAAGCTTAAGATACAAGCAAGAGTGTGGCATCTCATCAGCGTGATAATGAAATGTTATTTGAGGATCTTCTGTACTTCAATTTGACAGCAATGCCCCAGTTTCATTTCCTTTTTCTGTTTGGAGGTAAAAAATAAAAATAAAAATAGAGCGGGAGCTGCCTTACCAGAGGTACTGCCTTGAGGGTCTTACGCCTCAAACCTTTGAGATGTTAAAAGAGCAAAATTACCTTTGGATTGGTCCTAAGGTGACAGTGTGCGCCCCCTAAAAAACTGTTTGCATTGGTAATAAGAAAGCAGTATGACTACTGGACTGAAAATTGAAAACATTGTTTAGAATTAATATCACTATATTAGCTAGCTTTTCTGCATGATAGAAATATCTTCTTTTATTGATGTAATTGTTACCATTTCCTTTCTCTATATACTCATTGCCTTTGTCTCCTAATGGGAACATTATTTGGGCTTTTGCCTGAATCAGTGCTTCCTGAATAGCTACTCTTTTTAATACTAAAAACAAACAAACAAACAACTTGTTGCCTCTCACTTTGAAAGGATTTTTATTTTTAGCTTAACTATAAATTTCTCAGGTCTGGTTTGTTGGCTTAATTTTGTATTTGAAGTTTGAGATGTAACCAGGCATTTGAGGGTGATCTTTTGAGGTACACTTACATCTCACCCGGATTTCCTCATTCAGAGCACATACAGAACTTACCCGGTTCATAGTATGGGATGTAATTGCCACACTCGTTTTGAGGTGTGATACACAAAATAATGTAATAGAAAAAGAACGGATAATTTCTTTTAGTGTAGCGAGCCTGCATTTTCATATTTTCCAGCCTATACGTTTAAAAAAACTGTAAAGAAATGTGAAAATAGTAGCATCCTTTTGATGAGGTTATGGTTGAGTTCCCCGCACTACCTCGTATTGAATCCGTCACTATGGAAACCTGGAAGCACGCACAGTGCCGTCTCTCGACTTCAGAAACTGAGATGTTATGGTCAGTCCCATTTCGAATATAGCCTCATCTCAATTTTCACCTCTACCCCCGTTATTTAAAGTAATTTGGGGGGGGGGGTCAAAATTCCTCTGGTAGAAGGGGTTTTCAAAAAAAGATGATGACTTCTGGTGAGGTTATAGTTAGTAAATAGTAAAAATATTTACATGTTTAATTATAATCTCACCTTAATCCAGAAGGAACTTCAAACCATTTAAAACAAAAGCAAAATAAGGTAACAGGAGTTTAACCTGCATAAAGGAAGAAAGAGAAATAAAACGGGACAGAAGACCAGGAATAAAAGTAAACGTGTTGAATGGTAACATTACAAGGACAGTAAATGTGGGCCACCGTTTGGCTTTTAAACAGTGACTTGGGAACCTTGTTAACTCTGTAGCTCTTAGTTTTTATGAGATGAAAATTGACTACGTGATTAAGGGACCTAATGGGATTCTGCAATTTCCGCCTGGGTTCTTGGTAAATAGAAACCATCAGACAAGGGTTTGTTTTTCACATAACGAGACTAACAAATCAAGTAAATACCTCAATAAAAATTAGGAAAAAATAATCCTTTAAACAGGAATGTTGAACCTCACTAATAAAGCCACATAACAATGCCTTATCATTTTCACCCGTTAAACTTGCTTAATACTCTGTGTTGGTCAGGTTTGGGGTATCTAAATTGTTTGAAATTTTTTGGTAAGCAGTTGGACAGTATTTGTCAAAAGCTTTTAAAACTGGATAAACTAATGTAGTGCTTCCTCTTCTGGAAATTTGGGGGGGAAAATACTGGTATTTGAAAATATCCGAACAAGGATGTTCTTTAGTGTGTTGCTCATGAAAAGGAAAAACTAGAAATAATCCACTGTGCAATACCATTTCAATACGGGAAATCTGCATTACTTTGCAATAATTACAAATTTTGAGGAGGTTACTCTTGCCAGGTTCGGAGTAACTTAAAGAGAGTGTAGTAAATTATTTTCCATGCAGAAGAGAGACCTAACTTTTACCTTTCTGAAAGAAAAAGGGAAACCTTCGTGTGTTAACAAGTGCAGAAAACAACCCGCGGAGACAAAATTCACTTAAAATTCCCAGATCCGTATTCCAACTTTCCGAAGGGCCCGAAGCACAGCAGTTACGCGAAGTGTCGGAGTGTCTGCAGCCGGGCGCGCGCGCGCCCCGCCCGCGCGGAAGGCGCTCCGCCGGCTGCGCGCA
Organism: Desmodus rotundus; assembly: GCF_022682495.2. NCBI lineage: Eukaryota > Metazoa > Chordata > Mammalia > Chiroptera > Phyllostomidae > Desmodus > Desmodus rotundus. The sequence goes on along the minus strand of NC_071397.1, from coordinate 239,487 downwards.
GTCAGTCCTCGCGCTTGATTTGGGGCTCCCTTGAAAAGTACCCTCAGCGGGCAGACCCAGAACTCGGGTTACTGCCCGAACAGCTGAGGAAGAGCGGGAGGAATCTGACAAGGAGGCGTGGCGGGGTGTCCTGAATCTCGCCCGCCACGACCTCGACAATTCTGCCGTGAACGGGAAGGTCGGGGTCGGTTGGGGTCGAGCGTGCGAGTGACCCCTCTGGTTGGGACTGTGTCCCACCACCGCCGGCGGGAGACGCCGCGTCCCACGCAGACTTTCCTAGCCTGCTCCCCTCTGTCACTTCCGGAGCCCAAAAGACACTCGTCGCCACGGAGCGGCGAAGCAGTTCTGGGTACAAAAGGAGCCTTAATGACGGCGAAAAACGGGGGCCGTGCCATAGACTCGGGGTCACGTCTTGGCTTTTATTTTTTTGTTCCTTACTGTTCAAAATAAACAAGCCCTTGTGGGGGGGGGGGGCGGGAGCTAATCACGCTCCAGATTCACCGAGGAGCAGAGGCCTGGAAGCCGCTGAAGCGACCACCGCGAATTGCTCGTGCTTCCTGGCGGAAACGGGGCTGTCTGAACGCAGGACAGCTCCGCACACCCTTCTTCCCCGCGCTGGGATGGCGGTTGTGCGTCCCCTGAGATCTCTGTTCAGTTTTATGCATTCACGTTTTTTTCTGATTCCGCAAAGTCTGCCTTTTCAACCCACAAGTCGTGTTTTTTTTCCCCCCTATCCCGTGAATCATCTGGTGACCGTGATATATACTTCAATGCACGTCATAGAGGTGCGAGCATTCACTTTAGTGCAAAGTGCAGAGTAGCAGACAGCGTGTCAGGATGGCCGAGTGGTCTAAGGCGCCAGACTCAAGCTCTGCTTCCCTGCTGGGGATTCTGGTCTCCGAAGGGAGGCGTGGGTTCGAATCCCACTTCTGACACATGCTTTTTTCCTCTTGTTTTCGAGACAAATACGTATTTCAACGGTGTGTATAAACAATTTATCAACCTATACTATTAAAAAAATTTAAATATGCTCACAGAAACGGTAGAAAGCAGAAACAGCGCGGTATTTTTTGGAAGCCGCGAGACTTGGGGTAAAGACGCTTCCGGAAAGGCAGATTTCACAGGACGCTGGTGGTTTCTCCGAGGAATGGCGAGATAATCCGAGAGACTCGAAAATTTGGGACGGGGGAATCTTTCCTCCCCGATTGTGCCGGCAGGAAAGGGGGCTCTAGACTTGTGCTGTGGCTGCTTCTCCACCTGGCTCGTCCCGCCTACTCCGGCCTGTACTTCCCGCCTGACTCCCCGCTCACCTGGGTCCGGGGTCCGCGCAGTGCGCGCTCTAAAGAAACCCTGCGCAGGCTGTCCACTCTCTCTCTTCCCCGTTTGCAAAAGACGTGAAAGTGGTTCTCAAACATCTCTTGTTTGAATGAGGCACATCCGCACTCGCTTGGCATCTGAAATCATTGTTTCTCCCCAGGCGAAATTGAGCTGTTCCTTCCTCCAAATGTACTCATCAATATCGTGTTGTATGTCTTAACTGTTCTATTTTCTCTGCGTTTGCATGCATGTATTCAAAAATATTTTGTTTGGTTTTTACAGAAATGCAGTCATACCAAACACGCTGTTCTCTGACAAAGTTTTCACTTGGTGTTTCCTAGGCTCTTTCCATGGGAACACTTACTCTTTTTCCTTTCAAAGAAAACACCACAACTTACTCCACAGGGTGGATATATCCTACTTCATTTTTCCACTTTAGGGCTTTTGGGTTTTTTCGGTGAACATTTAAGGTATTTCTAATTATCATCCAATAAATGTTGAATGAGTGCTTGCGATGTGTGAGAGGACGCAGCCTTACGGCAGTGGAAATATAAAATAGGATAGGATTAAAAAAATTAAATGAATATTAAAAAATAACAGCGTAAGTTTCTGCCCTTGTGTTGTTTATATTCCAGTTAAATGGTGTTGGTTCTATTCAGGGACACCACATTGCAAGATGTCCTTATATCTCACAAGAAGAATATAAATCCTGGGTCTTGAGACTGTTTAATCCCAGCTATTGGACATTCATATCTGCATGACCGTGTATTTTTCCAACATTATGACCACTCATGATTATTTGATTATTGATTTGATTGTTGATTTTATCCTAAGAGGCAAAATGTGAAAGACTAGACAGGTGAAGGGGGTGGGGGGGGAAGCTGGCTTATTTGACAATAAAGTTCTCAGGAAATATTTGCAAGGACAAGACCCAGTTGTTCCATTTGAGAGGCCACATTCTGAATTCAGGTGCTGGAACCAATGGTTTCCAGTTCTGTCAAACCTCAGCTCCCTGGGGTATAGCAGGCAGTTAGACAGATGCGAGCAGAATGGGAAGGATAGGCCAAGCAGGGAAGAACAAGGGTGGAAAGCCGGGGTGCCTAGCAATGAGCAACACTGGGAGTACAAGTATGGTGGGGTGGGACCTTGCCCCCAGAGCGACTTTTTCCTCCCCTATCAGCTGGTCTTGTGCCTCAGACCTCCTGACCTTTCAGGTAGTTGGTCAATGCATTTCAGTCCCTCCTCTGACCTCTCCTCTTCTGGTATATCACTAGCCATGTGGTAGACCCCCTTAGAGGAGGAACAAGGGGGCCATAGAAAAGCCTTATGTAACGCCCACGTAAGCCCTTGTATGACCATTCCCTTCAAGATGACAAAGTTTTAAAAAATTTTTAATTTGCCCTGGCTGATGTGGTTCAGTGGCTCAGTGACCCCCTGCGAATCAAATGGTCACCGGTTTGATTCCCAGTCAGGGCACGTGCCTGGGTTGCTGACCAGGTCCCCAGTGGTGGGTGCGTGAAAGGCAACCACACATTGATGATTCCCTCCCTCTGTTTCCCCTCTAAAAAATAAAGTAAATAAAATCCTAAAGAAAAACATTTTAAATTTTATTTCTTTATTGTTGTTCAATTACAGTTTTCCGCATTTTTCCCTCATTACTTTCCCCTGCACTATCCACCACCCACCTCCCACATACATGTTCCTTGACTTGAACCTTCCCCTTCTTTACCCCATTACCCCCCCGCCCATCACTGTCAGTTTGTTCTCATTTCCATGTCTTTGGTTATATTTCCCCACTTGTCTGTTTTATTGATTAGATTCCACTTATAGGTGAGATCATATGGTATTTGTCTTTCACTGCCGGACTTATATCACTTAGTATAATGCTCTCCAGTTCCATCCATGCTGTTGCAAAGGATAGGAGTTCCTTCTTTCTTTCTGCTGTGTAGTATTCCATTGTGCAAATGTACCACAGTTTTTTGATCCACTCATTTACTGATGGGCACTTAGGCTGTTTCCAGCACTTGGCTATATTTTAAATCACATTGCTATGTGCATATGTTCTTTTGAATTGGTGTCTCAGGATTCTTAGGGTATAATCCCAGCAGTGGAATAGCCAGGTCAAGAGGCAGTCCCATTTATAGTTTTCTGAGGAAATTCCATACTGTTTTCCACAGTGGCTGCACCAGTCTGCATTCCCACCAACAGTGCACTAGGGTTCCCTTTTCTCCACATCCTCTCCAGCACTTGTTATTTGTTGATTTGTTTCTGATGTCCATTATGATTGGTGTGAAGTGGTATCTACTGTAGGTTTTTATAAGAATTTATTTTATTGATTATGCTGTTACTGTTGTCCCATTTTCCCCCCTTCACTCCACTCCACCCTGAACACTCCCTCCTGCCCACATTCCCCCCCTTTAGTTCATGTCCATGGGTCATACATGTAAGTTCTTTGGCTTCTACATCTCCTATACTATTCTTAACCCCCCCCCCCGTCTATTTTCTACCTACCATTTATGCTTCTTATTCTCTGTACCTTTTCCCCCTCTCTCCCCCTCCCACTCCCCTGTTGATAACCCTCCATGTGATCTCCATTTCTGTGGTTCTGTTCCTGTTCTAGTTGTTTGCTTAGTTTGCTTTTGTTTTTGTTTTAGGTGTAGTTGTTAATAACTGTGAGCTTGCTGTCATTTTACTGTTCATATTTTTTATCTTCTTTTTCTTAGGTAACTCCCTTTAACATTTCATATAATAAGGGCTTGGTGATGATGAACTCCTTTAGCTTGACCTTATTTGAGAAGCACTATATCTGCCCTTCCATTCTAAATGATAGCTTTGCTGGATAGAGCAATCTTGGATGTAGATCCTTGCCTTTCATGACTTGGAATACTTCTTTCCAGCCCCTTCTTGCCTGTAAGGTCTCTTTTGAGAAATCAGCTGACAGTCTTATGGGAACCCCTTTGTAGGTAACTGTCTCCTTTTCTCTTGCTGCTTTTAAGATTCTCTCCTTATCTTTAATCTTGGCTAATGTAATTATGATGTGCCTTGGTGTGTTCCTCCTTGGAAATCCCAACTTCTTTGGGACTCTCTGAGCTTCCTGGACTTCTTGGAAGTCTATTTCCTTCGCCAGATTGGGGAAGTTCTCCTTCATTATTTTTTCAAATAAGATTTCCATTTCTTGCTGCTCCTCTTCTCCTTCTGGCACCCTTATAATTCGGATGTTGGAACATTTAAAGTTGTCCCAGAGGTTCTGAAGCCTCTCCTTATTTTTTTGAATTCTTGTTTCTTTATTCTTTTCTGGTTGGATGTTTCTTCCTTCTGGTCCACACCATTGATTTGAGTTCCAGTTTCCTTCCCATCACTATTGGTTCCCTGTACATTTTCTTTTATTTCACTTAGCATAGCCTTCATTTTTTCATCTAATTTGCGACCAAATTCAACCAATTCTGTGAGCATCCTGATTACCAGTGCTTTGAACTGTGCATCTGATACGTTGGCTACCTGTTCGCTGCTTAGTTGAATTATTTCTGGAGCTTTGATCTGTTCTTTCATTGGGCCTTTTTTTTTTTTTTTTTTGGTCTTGGCACGCCTGTTACATAAAGGGGCAGAGCCTTTGGTGTTCACCAGGGTAGGGTAACCCACGACTCTGGACTGTGATGCTGTACGTGGGGGAGGGGTCTGAGAGGGAACAATGGTGCTTGCTCTGCTCTCTGCTGGATTTAGTCACTTCCCCCACTACCCACAAGTAAAGTGGGCCCTTCTGGTGCTGATTCCAGGGTGGGTAGGTTTGTGTACATTCTAGGACCCCCTGGGTCTCTCCAGCAAGCTCTCTCCTGTGAGGCTGGGAGTCTCTCCCACTGGCACCTCAACCCCCACAGGTGTTGATGCTTTAATTTCCCCGAGCTAGAGCCCTGGGTTGTGGGTCTGTCTCCTCGCTCCCCAGTTGTTCCTCCCGGTTTATCTGCACATGAATGTGGGACCGCTGGGTCCTCCAGCTGCTGCCTTGCCTGCCCTGCTCCACAATCTGCTGACTCGCTGGGTCCTCCAGCTGCCGCCTTGCTGCTAGTCCTCTCCGTCCGGCTGCCCATCTCCACCCCTCCTGCCAGTCTGTATGAATGTGTCTTCATTAACTCCTTGGTTGTCAGAATTCCATACAGTTTGATTTTCTGTCAGTTCTGGTTGTTTTTTGTTTTTAAATTGCTGTCCTTCTTTTGGTTTTGTGAGGAGGTGCAGTGTGTCTACCTATGCCTCCATCTTGGCTGGAAGTCCCTGTTGTGGTTTTAATTTGCATCTCTCTGATGGCTAGTGATGCTGAGTATCCTTTCATATGTCTCTGGGCCTTCTGTGTGTCTTCCTTTGAGAAATGTCTGTTCAGGTCCTTTGCCCACTTTTTAAGTGGGTTGTCTTCCTGGAGTGGAGTCGTGTGAATTCTTTATGTATTTTGGAGATCAAACCCTTGTCCGAGGTATCATTTGCAAACATATTTTCCCATATAGTTGGTTCCCCTTTCATTTTGCTGGTGTTTCCTTTAGCCATGCAGAAGCTTTTTAGTTTGATGAAGTCACATTTGTTTATTCTTTCCTTCATGTGTCTTGCTCTAGTGGACATATCAGTAAAAATATTTTTGCTTGGAATATCTGAGATTTTCCCTCCTATCTTCTCCTCTAGGACTTTTTTGGTTTGTGACTTATATTAAGTTCTTTATCCACTTTGAGTTTATTTTTGCATATGGTGTAAGTTTGTGTCCAAGTTTCTTCTTCTTTTTTTTTTTTGTATGTAGCTGTCCAGGTCTCCCAACACCATTTGTTGGAGAGGCTGTTTTTACTCTGTTTTATGCTTCATCTCCCTTTGTCGAATAATAATGGGCCATGGAGACATTGGTGTATTTCTGGGCTCTCTGTTCTGTTCCATTGGTCTATGTGTCTGTTCTCATGCCAGTGCCAGGGCTACACCTTACGAAGGAGTAAAAGACCTGGACTCAGAAAACTATACAACACTGAAGAAGTAAATTAAGGAAGACACAAATAAATGGAAGTTTATGCCATGTTCATGGATTGGAAGAATTAACATCACCAAAATGTCCATACTACCCAAAGCAATTTATAGATTCAATGCAATCCCTATTAAAGTACCAATATCATATTTCACAGATATAGAACAAACATTTCAAAAATTTTTATGGAACCATAAATAATCCCAAATAGCCTTAGCAATTTTGAGAAATAAGAACAAAGTAGAAGGGATCACAATACCTGATAAAAAACTATATTACAAGGCCATTGTAATCCTTTCCCTGTTTTCATTTTCTCTTTCCTCTTTGATTTCCTGGTAGTTTCCTGTTAACTCTGGAATCCTGGATACTCTCCTGCACATTTTACACCCACAAAATTACTTTCTCCAACAAGAAAGAGAAAGCAAATGGCTGATTATTTAAAGAAAGTAAAGCTGGAAAAGTCAGCCTTTGTGCTGCCTGTCACAATGAGAACCAGTAAGTAGAGACAAGGACTGACATTCCTAGGTGCTTCATTTGGATGGCCAGCAATCTGAGATCGCAGGTTATGTACTCTACAAACCATCTTAACATCTCATCTCAACACGATCTTTCTCCTAAGGAGCAGAAAAGGGTAGGTAAAGGGTTTGGAATACAGGGCAAAAGGTTAATCAGATAAAAGTGCAGTCCAGCAATTTTCCCAGCATCTCTTCACCTGCTGACCAGTGATTCTTTATCTGCAACCTGGTCTGCAGGAATTCCCTCCCCGAAACACAATGACTCAGATACCATCTTGATGGCTTACAGTTGGTTGGGGCACAAAAGTTGAATTGCTTTCAGTCCTCCTGGAGCTAGGGTTGGTTTGGTCATACATTCCAGTTCTTGGAACAACAGCTTTGTACATGCATTAATCACTAACCCTATTAGCTATAAGCTAAAGCTAAAAAATTTTAACTATTGAGTTCCCTCATAATTCCCTCTATTAGTTTTTAACTATCTCATTTCTGTGAGGTTAGTTCATATAGAAGGAAACATTTTGCTATTGAGCATGTATCTTAGCATTAGAAAGTCTCATAGGGGATTTAGAAATACATTTAGTTGCAGATGCACATAAGGGGGCACATTGTGTACAGCAACACGGTATCATACTGACAGATAAAAAGATTGAAAACAATAAAGGCCTCTCTAGACCAGTAATACTAGGTAGCCAGGAGGTTGGTTTAGACACATTAATGCCAAAGAATCTCTTTGCTTTCTCTTGTACACTACTTCATTTGCTTGCTTTACTTTATGCTCTGTGAGTTGTGAATTATCAGTCAGGTTGAGTCAGCAAAGTCCTTTAAATTCTCTCCATTCATGATTATGTCTGAAACAGAGGTAGTCTATACCTGTGTGATTTTTTTAGTACTGCTTCTATAACTTGTCCTATCTTTACTGATGGCATTAATGTCTCGAGAGGTGGCATTCAAAGCTTTTACCATAGTGCAGGCTAATCTACTTATTTCTGTAGTCGAAGAGGTTGCCATGACTGGCATTACAATATAGTCAAAGGTATATATTCAGCAGGACTAAAAAGGTGAAAATCATGGTTACAGTCACGTGCCAGGGAGATTTCCCATCAAACCAGGTGTTGTGGGGCCTATGAGGTATAAACACCTTCAGTCTTCCTGCAGAGCATGGTTTTCCAGAAGTGTTTGTTGGAATATAGGAATAAATGGTTCTTCCACATATTAAAAACCATCTTTCAGGCAATTTAACATGACTAAAGGCATCAGATACATTAGTGACGGTGTTACAATTTGTCTCCACACCTGCTGAAAGCATAAAACTGTTTTTAGTACAGGTGACAAAAGTTGCATACTCTCCAGCTGGGGCTACATTAGTAACTTTAAAAAATATATATTTTATTGATTATGCTATTAGAGTTGTCCCAATTTTTCCCCCATTGCCCTCCTCCACCTGGTACCCCCATTTCTTCCAGCAATCCCCGCTTCCTTAGTTCATGTCCATGGTTCATGTGTATAAATTCTTACGCTTCTCCATTTCCTATATTATTCTAGATATCCACCTATTTGGTACCTGTCAATTATGCTTCTTAATTCCTGCACCTTTTCCTCACTCTCCCCCGCCCCACTCCCAGCTGATTACCCTCCCAGTGATCTCCATATCTACGATTCTGTTCCTGTTCTGGTTGTTCTTTACTTTTTTTTAAATTCAGTGTTTGATAGTTGTGAATTCGTTGCCATTTTATCGTTCATAGATTTGATCTTATTTTTCTTAAATAAGTCCCTTTAATATTTCATGTAGTAATGGCTTGGTGATGATGAACTTCTTTAGCTTTATGTTGCATGGGAAGCACTTTATCTGCCCTTCCATTCTAAATGATAGCTTTGCTGGACAGAGTAACCTCGATCCTAGGTCCTTTCTTTTCATTCCTTTGAATACTTCTTGCCAGTTCCTTCTAGCCTGCAAAGTTTCTTTTGAGAAATCAGCTGACAGTCTTATGGGAACTCCTTTGTAGGTAACTATCTCCTTTTCTCTTGCTGATTTTAAGATTCTCTCTTTATCTTTAACCTTTGGCATTTTAATTATGATATGCCTTGGTGTGGTCCTCTTTGGGTCCAACTTGGTTGGGACTCTTTTGTGCTTCCCGGATTTTGTGTCTATTTCCTTCACTAAATTAGGGAAGTTTTCTTTCACTATTTTTCAAATAAGTTTTCAATGTCTTGCTCTTCCTCCTCTGGCATCCCAATGATTTGGATGTTGGTATGTTAGGAGATGTCCTGGAGGCACCTTATGCTATCCTTGTTATTTTTTAATTCTTTTTTCTTCTTGCTGTTCCGGTTGAATGCTTATTTCTTCCTTATGTTCCAAATCATTGATTTGAATCCTGGCTTTATCTCCTCCACTGTTGGTTCCCTATATATTTTTCCCTATTTTACTTAGTGTAAACTTCATTTCTTCCTGGGTCTTTTTAATTTTGTTGCCATACTCAGTGAGTTCTTTGTGCATCCTGTTCACCAGTGTTTTGAACTTTGCATCTGATAGGTTGGTTCTCTCTGTTTCATTTAGTTCTTTTTCTGGGGTTTTGTTCAGTTCTTTCATTTGGGCCATGTTTCTTTGTCTCCTCAATTTGGCAGCCTCCTTGTGTTTGTTGGTATATATTAGGTAGAGCTGCTTTGGCTTTCTGTCTTAGTAGCATTGTCTATTGTAAAAAAGGCACCTGTAAATTGTGTAGGGCAGAGCCATAGGTGATCACCTGGGCAGGGCGACCTGGTTCATCTCTTTGTGACCCTGTGTGGGGGGAGGGCTCAGAGAAGAAACAGTGCCACTGCCTGGCTTATGGATGTTTGCTGGGCACTCACCCTGTGTGACTGGCACCCTTCCAGCTGATGCCCTTGTGCTGAATCCCAGAGGGGGTGGGTCTGCATATGTTTTAAATCCATGCAGTTCTTTAAGTGGAGTCTCCTGTAAATCTGGCAGTTTCTTCCACCACCCCAACCCCCACTACATTTTACAGCCAGAAGTTATGGGTATTTATCTTCTTGGTGCTAGAGCCCTGGGCTGTGTGGTCTGGTCTGGGGCTGGGACCACTTGCTTCCAAGGTATACCTGCCAACTTTTATCCGCCACACATAAATGTGGGACCACCTGTTCCACTGCTGCCACCTCTCTGTTCCCCTCCTACCTGTCAGGATGAATGTGGCTTCTTTAAATCCGCAGTTGTTGGACTCCTTACAGCTTGATTATCAGACAGTTCTGGGTGTTATTTTTTGAGGTCTAGTTGTAACCATTCCTGTGGCTGCACAAGAAGATGAAGCATGTTTGCCTGTGCCTCCAACTTGACTGGGAGTCTCTGCATTAGTGACTATTAAGGGAAATATGTCCCTGTCCTTTAGAGTTATCACAGGTCCCCAGTTGTAAGTATCAGAGTAGGTTATGGCCTTATTGATATGCTGAAACAGAGTATAATTTCAAAGACTTTCCAGGAGAGTACAAATATCTATAACACACGAAGTAAAAGTTTGTTTGATACCAATTTCTTCTGCAAAAATAAAGTCAGAGATATTTAGAACATTTTTTTTTGCTAAATATACCCAAGTATTTTAATTTAATTTAAAGGAATAATTTCTCTATAACATGGGGTAAAACAAAAAGTAATGAAAAGAATACATCATTGGTTTTAAAAGATGACTTTCATTATTTTCTTGCAGTTCAATAGTCCATTGTTCTTCCAGTGCTTTCTTTGCTCTGGTGATGCGTCCAAGGTTTTATTTCATCATGGCTGTGTTGGTGAGGAATACATTCCAAGGTCAAGGCCACTTCCTTCTAGCTGGCTTTTTGGGGATCCTATATTCTAAGCATTGAGTAGCATCTTATCTCCAGGCTCAAAGGAATGTAGTGAACTTGTAAGGGAGAAGTCTCTAATACAAGCAAGGTCATTAATTACAGCTAAGGTCTGAGGAAATATTGTACATAGTTCTTTACCTTCATTTCTTAATCTACATACATAGCTCCTACCCCAATCATAGCCTGAAATGGTCTTCTGTACAGAATTTCATAAGGAGTCAACTGAATTCCACTTCCAGGAGCCGCCCTTATCCTGAGCAGGGAAAGAGGTAAAACTTGATTCCAATGGAGATGAGCTTCTTGACACAACTTGGCTATATTTTTCTTCAAACTGTGATTCATCTATCCTACCCTCCCAGAAGCCTGAGGTATCCATGCCATGTAGAGGCTCCACTTGACTCCTAAAACTTTACTAACCTTCTGTGTAATTTTTATAGCAAAAGCAGGTCCATTATCACTCTGAATGCTGCTGGGTAGGCCAAAATGATAAATTACTTATTTCTTTAGGGCTTTCACTACCTCTGAGGATTTCTCAGTTCTAATAGGACAGGCTTCTGCCCATCCTGAAAAAGCACCAACAAACGCTAACAAATATTTCCACCCTTGGACCCTTAGCACGTGGGCAAAGTCTGTTTGCAGTCCTCAACTGGATGCTGCTCTTGGTATTGTTTCCCTTTCTTCTTTTGATGGGAATAAGTCTTGGGGTCGTTCTTCTGGCACACAATACATCTAGCAATTACTTTTTGTATGGCTTTAGAAATTCCAGGACCTGGGAGCAATTTAATAGTTTAACAGTTTAATATATTAACAGTTTAATATAGGTGGTTCATGAATCCCTTCTGTAGTGAGTGGCCTCACGCAAATGCTTCATGACGGGCTCTACTAAATGCCAAGGAAGAAGTGTAGCTCCTTTCCTAGTCTTTCTCCATCTATTTTCATCAAATATCGTCAGCTACTATCAGGACTTCACTCATCAAAACCCCATCTCTTAACTTTTTCTAAGTTTGCAGTTGAATATTCAGGGTCCAACGAGTCTAGAACAGGTGTCAAACCTTTATAAATGTTCCTCTGGCAGCTCCTTTCACTGTTTGACTGGCAGGATTGTCTCTTTTAGCTAATTCTGCTAGAATAAACTTCATCAACTACTTTAGCAAACTTATGCATCCGTTCAATCCTTTGTTTTCTATGAATTTATTTAATGAATTTTCATCCACAAAGCCCTGAGGTCACCTCTCAGCCCTCTGCCCAGTTTTCCTTTGGCACTCTCCTCTGCTGCTCGGTCCTGAGCCCCCGCCTGCTGTGGTTGGGGCTGAGAGCGATGTCAGCTCATTTGCAAGCTCCTTCAATTTTTCCTCCCACCTGGCCTAAGTGCCCAGGGCAGCCTTTAGGGGTTTCTTTTTTTTTTAAATCCTCTTTCATTATACTCTTGGTTTTATGATAACATTTTTATGCAGGGAGATTTTTATCTCAGACTTGGTCCTGGGGTTGGCCAGGCCGGACTGCCAACTTCCCGGTCGTCGGAGGGTGAGAGTTGGATGAGCGTCGGAGGGGGTGACCCGTATCCTGAGATTGTAGGATCAGAGGGTGACCTTCGGTATAATATTTAGGTTTTGTTTTCCTCCCAGCTTAGCCACAAGGCAGTGTGCAGGATAGAAAGGTTTAAAGGTCGAATATAGTGAAAAAAAATGTCTCTTGCTGCTACTGAAAAATTGTTGTAAAATGTCATGAAAGTGTTTCTAAAGGTAGGTAGGCGCAAGGGGGTGTAGCTCAGTGGTAGAGCGCGTGCTTAGCATGCACGAGGCCCCGGGTTCAATCCCCGGCACCTCCACGTTCTTCACCTAGGACTGCTTTTTCAATTTTTAAAAGGCTCCAGGGATGGCTCCCTTCCAGGGATGGCTCCCTTACTCTTTCCTGCTTGTTTCTTTCTTGTCTTTCAGTATTTTTAACTCATTAAAAAAAAAAAAACCCTAGAAAATCGAACTGATTTTATTTTGGTTTTAATCGAGGCATCTCTGCTTCAGACCTTGATACCACCCTCGGTAGCTGCATCAACAGGCGCAAAACAAGATAAAAACCTGGGGGAGCATTCGCTCCCGAGGATTCAAGAACTCGAAAAACAAGGGACACCGAATTAACAAGCTTCATCACAATAGTTACATTTCGCAGGACTAGGGAAGAGCAAGAAGCACAGAAAGGAAACACAAAACCAAATGCGAAATCCACAGGAAATCTTCAGATCGCTTTGTTTTTTGAGCTGTTCCAGGGTCAAAGAACACTGCAGGAAGAGAAGGCTCTCCTATGGGTTTCTCTACCCTTGCAGCCTCCCATGCGTCCTCACCCATACTTTTTTCCCTGTCCCTCCTTCCTTGTTCTACCCTTTATATGCATTTCTTTGCCCCATTGTTCCTGACTTTAAGTTACTTTTAAAGTCTGATGTAAGTTTCAGCTCGAGAGAGTTCTTATTGGGCTTAAGTTCTAGACTTCTCTGATTGGCCTGCAGCAGCAGTGCTTGGCTAGTTTTAGATGAATTAAGGAGGAGAATAAAAATTTGGCTCCATCCCTCATTTTGAAAGGCCTCATATGTGTGAACACCTCAACACACTCTTCCAAGCCACTCTGGGGCCACCACCTAGGCCTAGAAGTAGTTGCATAATTAACATGGTCTGCGCTCAGAAGGGTGGGTGAGGAAAGAAGCCTGTGCAAGCCCTGGAAGCATGGAGAAGCAAGGCTGTTTTGGCAGAGAATTCTGGGAGCCCTGGTAAGTGGAGTGTGGACTCTATGCACAGCCACAGAAAGATATGTGGCTAGGAGAGGCCCCAGGACATGAGAACCTCTTGCCCAGGGTTAAACGTGATGCTGGGTGTATGCTCCAGAGTTTAAGGGGATATTTGTGTTTAACAGTACCTGAAATGGTTCTTTCCAATGCAGATCTAAGGTTAACCTTCCATGCTATCTTTTCCAAAGTGACCATTTTTCTGATTCATGCATGAGTCTCGTTTGGCAATCCACTTTTACCTGCTGGGTGTAAGACTGTATGTGTGACATTAGATTAGATTTTGACAATAATCACACAATTAGATTCCTCTACCTATTTAGGGTTACTGACTGGGTCTGAAAATTAAATGACAAAGACAGGAGAAAAGGATAAAAGTTTATTTAATATGAGTTATATGTGACACAAGAACCTTCATTAGGAGATGAAAGCCCAAAGAAACAGACCCAAGTATTTTATGCTACATTTGGTGAAGCATGTGACAAGAATCTAATGAACCAATTTAATGAACAAACCAAACAGGAACAGACTGATAGATATGGAGCAGATTTGTGGTTGCCAGACAGGAGGACGTTTGGAGGGCTGGGTGCTGGAACTGGCTGCGTCAAGGCGGTGTAGATCGCAAAAACGCTGGCTCGCTGTCTTGTACACCTGAAACCAGTATAACTGGTGTAAGATTGTACATCAAGTATTCTTGAATAAAAATGAATTTAAAAAAACAAGGTGAAGAGATTAAGAATGACAAATTGGTACTCACAAAACAGTGATGGGGTGTGGAGTACAGCATAGGGAATATGGTCGATAATATTATAATAACCACGTCGGTGCAGGGTGGGTCCTAGAGTCCGTGGGGGATCACTGTGTAAATCACAGCAGTGTCTGGCCACTGTGCTGGACCCCTGAAACTGATATCAAATACTGTCGAATGCCAACTGTAATTGAAAACGAAGAGAAAAATGCTGGTAACGAAGACTAAGATGACTAGAATTATCTATTGATCCCTTTAACAGACGGAGAAAGGGAGAATACACTCTGTCTGACGGGTGCTGACCGATACCTCCCACAGACAACTCTGATTAGTTTATGGTCCATTTCTTTAAAAATTCAAGGTATATTTTGTGCTGGATATGCTACAACTTCTTAACACTCTTAAAGGAAGCTACCTTTTGTGAACATCTACTTAGATGACAGGACTAATACTTCCAGCGTGAGCAGGGCACCTTGCTAAAGGTTTGAGTTAACAACTATACTGAGAGTACATATAACTTCAGATTGTTTGTGGTTTGGAATGCTATGATATGAAAACACAAAGATTTTTAACTGTCTTGGGAACCCATATTAAAAACTGGAAAATATTAATGATTTATTAGAGGAAAATCAACATCTGAAAAATAGCTAAGTTATAAATATCGAAGCTTGTAGATAACTACTACCCCTAGTGAATACCCTATATAGCTACTATTGTAAAGCAGTTTTGCAAATGATGTTAAGAATTCAGAGGGACATATTCACACATAACGATCTACCATTACAGAAAGATACTAGCCATCTCAAAACTCAGCAAAGACTTTGGCATTCCCAAGATGGCCATTTGGTGACATCCTTTTTTCCATATCCTTGCCAATACTTGTTGATTTATTGATAATAGTCATCTGACAGGTGTGAAGTGACATCTCATTGTGGTTTTAATTTGAATTTCTTTGATGACTGATGATAAGCATCTTTTCATATGTCTATTGGCTATCTGTATGTCCTCTTTGGAAAAGTGTCTGTTTAAGTTCCCTGCCATTTTTTAATTGGATTGTTTGGTTTTTTGGTGTTGAGTTGTAAAAGTTCTTTGCAAATTTTGGATACTAACCCCTTATCAGATCTATTACTGGTGAACATGTTCTCCCACTCAGTAGATTGTCTTTTCCTTTTGTTGATGGTTTCCTTTGCCGTGAAAAAAATTTTTAGTTTGATGTAGTGACATTTGTTTATTCATTTATTTTTTGTTTCCCTCACCCAAGGAACTATATTAGGAAAAAAAATTACCAAGAGAAATGCCAGAGAGTTTACTGCCTATGTTCTCTTCTAGGAGTTTTATGGTTTGGGGTCTTACATTTAAGTCTTTAATCCATTTTGAGTTTATTCTTGTGTACGGTGTAAGAAGGTGGTCTAGTTTCCATGGTATTTCTGGGCTCTCTATGCTGTTGGATTTATCTATGTGTCTGTTTTTATGCCAGTAACATTCTGTTTTGATTATTATGGGATTGTAGTATAGTTTGATATCAGGTGGCATGATAACTCTAACTTTGTGCTTTTTCAGAATTGCAGTGGCTATTCAAAGTCTTTTAAAGTTCCATATAAATTTCTAGTTTACTTTATCTAGTTCTGTGAAAAATGCCATTGCTGTTTTGAAAGAAATTGCATTGAATCTATAGATTGCTTTGGGTAGCATGCACATTTTAATTATGTTAATTTTTCCTAACCATGAGCATGGTACATGCTTCTATTTATTTGTATCTTATCAATTTCTTTCTTTCTTTCTTTTTTTTTTGGAGTTTTTGATTTCTAATTCAATTACATTAGTAGTTATTAGTCTGTTCACATTTACTGTTTCTTCTTGACTCAGTCTTGGAAATTTTCATATTTCTAAAATTGATCTATTTCTTCCAGATTGTCCAATTTATTGGCATATAGTTGTTTATAGAATTTTCTTATAATCCTTTGTATTTCAGTGGTGTCAGTAGTCACTACTCCTCTTTCATTTCTGATTATATTTATTTATTTTTTAATTATTTTATTGTTGTTCAATTACAGTTGTCTGCATTTTCCCCCCACCACTCCCTCCCACCCCATCTAAACCCACCTCCCTCCCTTGCTTCCACCCTCCCCCTTGGTTTTGTCCATGTGTCCTTTGTAGTAGTTCCTGAAAACCTCCCTGCCCCCTGCCATTGTCCTCTCCCCCCTCCCCTCTGGCTATTGTTAGATTGGTCTTGATTTCAATGTCTCTGGTTATATTTTGTTTGCTTTTTTCTCTTGTTGATTATGTTCCAGTTAAAGGTGAGATCATATGGTATTTGTCCCTCACCACCTGGCTTATTTATCTTAGCATAATGCTCTCCAGTTCCATCCATGCTGTCACAAAGGAAGACACAAACAAATGGAAGCATGTACCATGTTCGTGGTTTGGAAGAATGAACATCATCAAAATGTTCATACTACCCAAAGCAATTTATAGATTCAACGCAATCCCTATTATTAAAGTACCATTGACATATTTCACAGATATGGAACAAACATTTCAGAAATTTATATGCAACCATAAATGACCCCAAATAGCTGCAGCAATTTTGAGAAAGAAAAACAAAGTAGGAGGGGTCACAATGCCTGATATCGAACTGTATTACAAGGGCACTGTAATCAGAACAGCGTGGTACTGGCATAAGAACAGGCACATAGACCAATGGAACAGAACAGAGAGCTCAGAAATACACCTGAATCTCTATGGTCAATTAATATTTGACAAGGGGGATGATTTTATTTATTTTTGATGAGTCTGGTTAAAAGTTTATCAATTTTATTTATCTTTTCAAAAACCAGCTCTTGGTTTCATTGTCTTTGTTTTATTTCTTGACACTCTATTTCATTTTTCCCACTCTGATCTTTATTGTTTCCCTTCTTCTACTCATTTTGGACTTTGTTTGCTTTTCTTTTTTTTTTTCTATTTATTTAAGTGTAAGATTAGGTTGTTTATTTAAATTTTTTCTTGTTTCTTGAGGTAGGCCTGTTTTTCTATGATCTTCCCTCTTATAACTGTTTTTGCCATAAAACATTTATCATAAATTTTGGGCTGTTGTATTTTCATTTTTATTATTTTCAAGGTATCTTTTGATTTCTTTCTTGATTTCACTGTTAAACCATTCATTTTTAATATGTTATTTAGCTTCCATTAATGTGTGTGTTTTTTAATTTTCTTCTTGTAACTGATATGTACTTTTATACCATTGTGATCAGAGAAGATGCTTGATATAATTTCAGTCTACTTAATTTGGTAGCCAAACATGTGGTTTATCCTAAAAATTGTTCTGCATGTAATTGAGAGAATTGCATCGGAGTGAAATGCTTTAATATGTCCATAAATCAATTTGGCTTAATGTGTCATTGAAGGCTGTTGTTTTCATGTCGATTTTCTGTCTGGAAGATGTATCCATTGATTCCCACCAACACTGCACGTGGGTTCCCTTTCCTCCCCAACACTCGTTTATATATATATATATATATATATATATATATATATATATATATATGTATGGTTTTTGTTAACTTATTGATGGTGACCATTCTGACAGGTGTGAGATGACAATTTATTATGGTTTTGATTTGCATTTCTCTGATAATCAGTGATGTTGAGCATCTATTCATATATCTAATGGCCATCTGTATGTCTTCTTTGCAGAAGTGTCTATTCAGATCTTTTGCTTATTTTTAAATTGGATTGCTTTTTTCTTTGGTGTTGAGTTTTATAAGTTCTTTATATATTTTGGATATTAACCCCTTTTCAGATGTTTCATTGATGAGTATGTTCTCCCATTCACTGCTTTTCTTTTCATTTTCTGACAATTTCTTTTGCTGTACAAAAACTTTTTAGTTTGATGTAGTTCAATTTGTTTATTTTTCTTCTGTTTCCCTTTCTTGAGATGATATATCAGAAAAGATATTACTACAAAAAATGTCCAAGATTTTACTGCCTGTTTTCTTCTATGATTTGTTATGGTTTGACTCTTACATTTAAGTCTTTTATCCATTTTGTGTTTACTATTTTGCGTGGGTAAGAAGATGGTCTAGTTTCATTTTATCCCCCACAGATCAGCCTAGTTTTCCCAACACCATTTATTAAATAGACTGTCTTTACCCCATTGTACCTTCTTGTGTCCTTTGTAAAATATTAATTGACCATAATGATTTGGGTTTATTACTCAGCTCTCTATTATGTCCCATTAGTTTGTAGGTCTCTTTTTATGTAAGTACCATGCAGTATTGATTACTATGGCCGTATAGTATAAGTTTATGATTTCTGGAAATTTGTTCTCTCTGAAGGGTATTTTTTAATGTAAGGATCCTTTTTTAAAGTATGTTTTATTTATTATACTATTACAGTTGTCCAATTTTCTCTCCCTTTTTATCACCCTCCGCCCTCTACACCCTTCTCTCCAGCAATTTCCCCACCCCTTAGTTCATGTCCTTGGGTCGTACATATAAGTTCTTTGGCTTCTCCATTTCCTATATTATTCTTAATGTCCCCCTGTCTATTTTGTGCCTACCAAATATGCTTCTTCCCTGTTCCTTTCTACTCATTCTCCTCCTCCATTTCCCCACTGATAACCCTCCATGTGATCTCCATTTCTGTGATTCTGTTCCTGTTTTAGTTGTTTGCTTAAGTTTTTTGTTTTTTGTAGTTGTTGAAGTACAGTTGTCCCATTTCCCCCCAAAAAATGCCCCCCGCCCCATTCATCCTGCCTCTGACCCTTGTACCTACACCCTTTGGCTTTATCCATGTGTCCTTTATACATGTTCTTTGATGGCCCTTCTCCTATTTTCCCCCACTGTCCCCCCCCCTCTTCTGGTTACTATCAGTTTGTTCTTTATTTCAATGTCTCTGATTATAGTTTGCTTGCTAGTGTGTTTTCTTGTTTAGGTTCAACTTATAGGTGAGATCGTATGGTATTTTTCTTTCACCACCTGGCTTATTTCACTTAGCATAATGCTCTCCAGTCCATCCATGCTGTTACTAAGGGTAGGAGCTCCTTCTTTCTTTCTGCTGTGTTGTATTCCATTATGTAAATGTACCATAGTTTTTTGATCCACTCATTTGCTGATGGGCAATCAGGTTGCTCCCAAATTTGGCTATTGTAAATTGTGCTGCTATGAACCTTGGGGTGCACAGATTCTTTTGAATTGGTGTTTCAGGATTCTTAGGGTACAATCTGAGCAATGGTACTGCTGGATCAAAAGGCAGTTCCTTTTTTGTGGGTGTGAGGAAATTCCATACTGTTTTCCACAGTGGCTGCATTAGTCTGCATTCCCACCGACAACAGACTAGGGTCCCTTTTCTCCACAACCTTACCAGCACTTGTTTTGAATTGTTAATTATGGCATTCTGAGCAGTCTGAAGTGGTATCTCATTGTGGTTTTAATTTACATATCACTGATACCTAGAGATAGGGAGCATCCTTTCATATGTCTCTGGGCCCTCTGTATGTCCACCTTGTAGAAGTGTCTGTTCAGGTCCTTTGCCCATTTTTGAATTGGGTTGCTTGTGTACCTGGCATGGAGGTGTGTGAGTTCTTTATATATTTTGTAGATCAAACCCTTGTTTGAGGTTTCATTGGCAAATACATTTTGATGAGGTCCCACTTGTATATTCTTTCCTTTATGTGCCTTAATATAGAGGATGTATAGGTGAAAGTATTTCTGTGTGGAATATCTGAAATTTTCCTGCCTGTGTCTTTCTCTAGGACTTTTATGGTGTTGTGACTTATATTTAAGTCTTTTGTCAATATTGAGTTTATTTTTATCTGTGGTGTAAGTTGGTGGTTGAATTTCTTTGTGTTTTGCGTGTGGCTGTCCAGATATCCTGACATCATTTGTTGAAAAGACTATTTTTACACCATTTTATGCTTCTGTCCTCTTTGTTGAATATTAATTGACCATAGACACATGGGTTTATTTCTGGACTCCCAATTCTGTCCCATTGGTCTCTGAGTCTGTTCTGATGCCAACACCAGACTATTTTGATTATTGTGGCCTTGTAATATAGTTTTATATCAGCTATTGTTATCCCTCCTACTTTGTTCTTTCACAAATTGTTGTCTTTTATGTTTCCATGTAAATTTTTGAAAAGTTCGTTCCATGTCTGTGAAATATGACATTGGTATTTTATAGGGATTGCATTGAATCTATAAATTGCTTTGCATAGTATGGACATTTTGATGATGTTAATTCTTCCAATCCATGAGCATGGTACATGCTTCCATTTATTTGTGTCTTCCTTAATTTCTTTCTTCAGTGTTATGTAGTTTTCTGAGTACAGGTCTTTTACCTCTTTGGTAAGGTTTATTCCTAGGTACTTTATTTTTTATTGTTGCTATAGCAAATGATATTTTTTCTTGATTTCTGATGCTGATATTCATTGTTGGTATATAAAAATACCTTCAATTTCTGAATATTGGCTTTGTATTCCACTGTTTTGCCAGGTTCACTTATTAGGTCACGTAGTTTTTCTGTGGAGTCTACAGGGTTTTCTACACACACTATCACATCATATGCAAACAGTGATGGTTTTACTTCCTCCTTTCCAATTTGGATGTCTTATATTTCCTCTTCTTGTCTTGATTGCTGTGGCTAGGACTTCCAATACTATGTTAAATAGAAGTGGTGAAAGCAGACACCCTTGTCTTGTTCCTGATCTTAGTGGGAAAGCTTTTAGGTTTTGCCCATTGAGTATGATGTTGGCTGTAGCCTTAATTATATTGAGGAATGCTCCCTCTGCTCCCACTTTGCTGAGTATTTTTATCATAAACGGGTGCTGTTCTTTGTTGTAACAGCAGCTTAGGAGAACATTTTATTCTTGTGAACATCTCCCCTGTCCTGGTAACCAACCCTGAGTGTGCCAAGAAATAATAGCCAATTGCTAACTGCCACATCTGCTTTTGTAACTTGCTTGCTTGCTTCGCGCGCGCATATAAAAGGGCTAGCCTGTGAGCACTCGGCGCGGCTCTCATCTGCAGCTCTTCAGAGCACCGTGTCTCCGGGACACATCGAGAGTCCGCCCCTGCGCAGGTTAAAAGAGTTGGCCATTAAAGTAACATCTCTGTAAATGTCCTGAAAGTCTCCGAACGTCTGTTTCTGGCGTCAGTGGGTGCAACATTCTTTATCAAATGTTTTTCTACATCTATTGAAATGATCATGTGATTTTTGTCTTTCATTTTGTTTGTGATATATTACATTATTGATTTGTGAATATTTTACCATCCTTGCATCCCTGAGATGAATCCCATTTGATCATGGTGTATGATCTTTTTAATGTATTGCTGGATTTGATTTGCCAATATTTTGTTGGGGATTTTAGCATCTATGTTCATTAGCGATATTGGCCTCTAGTTGTCTTTCTTTGTTGTGTCCTTATCCGGTTTGGGTATTAGGATGATGCTGGCTTCATAAAAAGAGTTTGGGAGTCTTCCTTCTTGGATTATTTGGAATAGACTGAGAAGGAGAGGGGTTAGGTCTTCCTTAAATGTTTTGTAAATATATCCTGTGAAACCGTCTGGCCCAGTGCTTTTGTGTCTGGTGTTTTTTGATTACCTCTTAGATTTCATCAGCTGTTATAGGTCTCTTCAGGATTTCTGCTCCTTCTTTCAGTTTTAGGAGATTATATTTTTCTAGAAATTCATCCACTTCACTCAGGTTTTCAAATTTCTTGGCATATAGTTGTTCATATGAATTTTTAAAATTCCTTGTATTTCTGTAGTATCAGGTGTGATCTCTCCTCTTTTATGTCTGATTTTATTTGTTTGGGTCTTTTTACTTTTTTTTCTTGATGAGTCTGGTTAAAGGTTTGTTGATATTGTTTATCTTTTCAAAGAACCAGCTCTTGGATTTATTGGTCATTTGGATTGCTCTTTCAGTCTCTATGTCATTTAATTTTGCTCAGATGTTGGTTATTTCCTTCCTTCTACTAGGTCTGGGCTTTGTTGTTGTTCCTCCAGTTCTTGAAAATGTAGGGTTAGGTATTTATTTGAAATGTTTCTATCTTTTTTAGGTAGGCCTGTGTCACTGTGAGCTTCCCTCTCAGGACTGCCTTCGCTGTGCCCCATAGGTTTTGGATTGTTGTGTGTTCATTTGATTTCTTCCTTGATATCATTATTAACCCATTCATTGTTTAATATCTGCATGTATTTGAGTGTTTTTGATTTTTTTCCTTGAGATTGGTTTGTAGTTTCAGGCCCCTTTTTCTGAGGTGGGTCACCTGTAGGCAGCATATGTGTGGGTCATATTTTCTTTTCTTTTTTTTTTTTGATTTTTTAGAAGTTTTATTGATTTGAGAGAGGAAGGGAGGGAAGAGGGGAGAGATAGAGACATTGATTCATTATTCCACTTACTTATGCATTCATTGGTTGACTCTTGTATGTGTCCTGATTGGGGATCAAAGTCACAACCTTGGGATATTGGGACAATACTCCAACCATGCCTCCTGACCAGGGCCCTCAACCAATTGGGAGAACTTTGACCAAGGTGAAGAAGGTGCCCATGACAGGGCAGAGACCTTCAAAGGTGGATGTCCCTCCAACTCAGCTGCTGTCCCACACAGCAAAACCAGTCTGGGTGCTTCTCCTTAGGAAGGACATTAGTTGTTTGGCTTTGGCTACTATAGACAATATGCAGGTTTGTAAGTCTCAGACACTGATCCATTAAACTGAGCTTTGATTACAGTTTTTAATTGTGCCTTTATTCCCCTTAGTTCATTAAAAATGTAGTTGTTTTAAAGATCCTATAAATATAGAGTGACCACCCACTAATATGGGATATAAGTCACCCCTCTCACCTCAATATTTTTTTTTAAAAAGCAGAAATTTCTTATAGGAATCTTACTGATCACACAGTAGTTACAACAATGTCAGATATAATGATGTATACAATCTAAACAAGACAGGCCGATTAAGAATGTACATAATGTAAAAATATACATATTAAAAGTTAGCCATGTAGACAGACGCATGCAGCAGGAGTAGGTGATGGGAGCTTGGGGGTTGAAGGCCCATATGCAGTAATATTACCTAATCCCTCCATTACAACAAACGATTTCCACTAACTGATGCAGGTATTCCATACACATCCAAATACACAAGGGCAGATCATGACCCGCTACATGTAGTCTAAAGTGGTCTGTGATCTCTTTGTGATACTCCCATAAAAATAGTAAATAACGAAGCCCATGCAGGTAGTAGGAAGCATTGGTTATTCTAGTTGGACTTGGAAAATAAGTTTTACTTTTTGACATTAGTATCCGTGAAGAGAATATATCTCCTTTCACTGCCTTCTTCACAACTGACACGCACTTACAGTGCGGGAATTTCAATGGTGGTTTGACCTAACAGTGATAACTGAAATACTCTTTAAAATGTGGTAACTTTTTAATCACATATTTTAGTCACACACCTAACGTAAAACATGGATCATCTGTAGCTTTAAGCCTAAATGTAGAAGTGCATCTGAATTTTAACGTTTTTAGTTTGAGGATTCTGTAGTCCTAGCCCTGCCCTAAAGAGTGAAACTGATACAATAGCTTGTTTAATTACCAAAGCAGGCACTAGTTTGAACTCTTTGATCAGAGAATATCTGAAACAGAAGAAATGTCACTTTTTCTTCTCTGGGTCTTTTGAGAAACTAGACCAAAATAAATTATTCAAGGTTCCTACTGAGCAGTGATATTTTTCTGTGTGTTACTGCCTGGAGAACAAACCAAGTAAGAGCTTCATAACACTGAGAGAGTGTTGACTTGGGGTGTACTCACTAGGAATCAGGAGGAACCTTTAATAGAAGTTCACTTTTCTTACACACCCCTATTTGGCCTGCTTCTTGCCAATTATTATGGCAAATGCGTTTTGGGGGGCTATGCTTGACAACTTATGCTTAAAGATCCTCTTAGAGACCTCTCTAGTTAGGTAGAAACCCTTCAATTAAAAAGTTGGCAGGTTCTGTGAACCTAGAGAAAAGATTTACTGTCTCTGAACACTCAAAATGCAAGTTCCTATTGTGGAAAGAGCATTAAAATAACTGAAGATCTATTTTATTGGTAACTCAGAATGCAAATTATTTTATTTTTAAACTTCTAAATCTGAAAACAAGACAGCCTGGGTTAAATAATATAGTTTTCTAAAGCTGAGTGTGCTCATTTGGAGCTCAGTTTTTCTGCTTGAAGTACAAAAACAACTTTCTAAAACTCCTAGGCAGGAACACTACTGTTTTTGATGATCTGTGATTAGATGAACTGATCAATCTCAGTTGGTAACATCCCTTTTTTTCCTGTTGGTAAGGGTTTAAAAAATTCTAGAACAGATGCATTTTTCTAGTCTTACACCAACCATTTCATTCCAAATGTCTCCTGAGAGGCATATACCATATACAGGAATCCATCTTCATCCTTCTCACTTTCATACCCTTCTGAAATTGGTGTGGATACGCTCACCATGCTGTGCCCATTCACTAACAGGAAGAAGGCTTGATTAGCGTTGAGTTGTAAGTGCCTTCTAATTATTTTGATGAGTTCACTCATGTTCACATGATCAGGTACAAGAAACTTGGTTTTATCCAGGACAGGAAGCTGCTTCTCACCCTTGTATCGTTCTATGATCACCGGGATTTTGGTCGGATGCTGCTCTCGGATAAGTCGGACGTCTTCTACTCTTTGTCCGAAGGTGCGACGCTGCTTGAAGGTCTCTTCTGACGGCAGGCGCGGGAGCCTTAGGAGGGACGGTGAGGCAGATGGTCCCTGCAGCTTCAGGAGGCGTCGGATGCGACAGTGGCGACAGCGACTTCTCCTGTGTCTCCTCAGCCCGCAGCCGCATCAGGTGACCAGCGCACCGCCCCTGGAGGCGGGGCGGGGGGCGGACTCTGCAGCCGCCATGTCGTGCGTGGCCTGGTCATATTTTCTTATCTGGAAAAAATGATTGATATGATTTCAATTTTCTTGAATTTGTTGAGGCTTGTTTTGTATCTTTTCATATGGTCTATCTTTGAAAATGTTCAATATTCATTTGAAAATAATGTGTGTTGTGCTTTTTGGGGATGAAACGATATATTTATATAAATATATGAATTAAGTCCATTTGATATAGGGCATTGTTCAATGCCACAAGATTCCTTTTCATATTTTGTTTGCAAGCTATATCCATTGTTGATAGTGGGGTGTTCAAACCCCCTAGTATAAGTTTGTTGCTATATATATCTTTCTTGAAATCCTCCAAGATTTTGGTTATGTATTTGGGTG
Source organism: Desmodus rotundus (assembly GCF_022682495.2). Lineage (NCBI taxonomy): Eukaryota > Metazoa > Chordata > Mammalia > Chiroptera > Phyllostomidae > Desmodus > Desmodus rotundus. The sequence continues at coordinate 214,030 of NC_071397.1, read as the reverse complement.
CTCCTATGTTGGGTGCATATATGTTTCCAATGTTTATGTCTTCTTGATGGATTGTTCCTTTGAGAATTATGAATTGTCCTTCAGTGTCTCTTTTTATGGTTTTTGTTTTGAAATCTATTTTGTTTGATATGAGTATTGCTACCCTATAGGAGACCGTTCTGCATGGTGTGGGCCCAGCTCCCACTTGGAGAGGCCAGTGGAAAGTGAGGTCCAGCACACGGGACCCATGCCCACGGTTGGGTTTTCCCATGGGGAATCAGGCCTGCATTGTACCTAGGCCGCTTTGAGACTTGCTTTTTGCTAAAACTCCCTCACCCTGAATTGAGGCAGCAAACTTTTACTGCATATCTGTAAAGTAACTTCCTAAAATCTATGCTAAACCTTCCAAGGACAAGTGTAACCTGTTCAACCACTTTTCCCTTTACATTTGCAAATATCCTTGGTTTTTTTATGTAATTAGCAACATCCTCTCCTTTGTTTTCTGTAAAAGGTAACCACCTAAAGCGAACCTGTGCATAGTAAGTGAAGACCATCCTCAATGTAATGTGCCCAGAAAAGCAATAAAAGCCTGTCCAGGCAAGGCTTGGGGTGCTCTCCCTTTGAGAGAGTGGCCCAGGCGCTCTGAGGTGCTCTTCTCTTGAGAGAGTGTCCGTGCCGTCCCTTTTCCTCCACAGGACTCGGTAGTCCGTGTGAATTTGTCTCATCTCAGCCACAACACTGCAGACACTGCAGGCCAGGGTCTGCATCAGCTGGTGCCCGGAACAGGGACCCAGGGCCATGAGCCGCAGTTGTGGTCAACACACCAACTTGGTCAGAGTGCGCGCATCAGCCCAGGTAAGGGCCGACGACACCGAGTGCTTTTCCACCGAGTGCTTTTCCGTTAGGTTGTAGGGTGTGTTGGATTTCAGAGGAAAAGGGTTTTCTTCCTGGGTCACACTCCCTTGCCGCCACTTTGCAACTGTACCCTCTTTAGTAAGCAGGAGCCTTGCTCTCTCTTCCAAGCATCTGCCGTAATCTCTCGGGCACAGGTCAAGCAGTTAAGAGCCACGAGGGCGCTCACCACTAGAATTCACCCGTGACAGGATTAGCTGGACGTGGACCAGGACAGAACACTAGGTTTCTCACCAGCCGCTAGCAAAAGTCCACGCAACGAGAGGACGGAAGTCCACTGTAAAAACACTCATGAGCCCATCCCCGCGGCACAACCCCCAACCAGGTCTAGGCTTGGGAGAAAGAGCAAAGACTTTCCCTTTAATCAGCTTTAAAAACAGCAACTAGTTACAGGGATATTTTAAAAGCATCTCAGCAAATTTTTTCTTTTAAGCCACCTTTTGTAGTCCTTTCGATTTTGACTTAAGACTCTGAAGATCGCTTCCAGAAGAATTTAGTGTTAGTCACAGGTTTTGTATGAGAGCTTTTTGACATTCGCCAAGCTCCGAAGACCAAAGGCACTTCCTCCCCTCCGCCGAGAAATCAGGTGTTCCCACGTGAGTCGGAACCTTGTGAGGGTGTCTGGGATCAATTCCTGAGACGTGCAGGGGCTTTTTGGGACCTCCAACACTGCTTAATTTAACTTCTGGCTCATCCAGGAAGCGCCATGTAAAGGCTGGTCACCTAGCACTACAAGCCCCCCCTCGCAGTCCTAAATGCTGGGGGAGAACCCGAAACCCATAAGCAGGGTGAGGGTACTCAGAGAGTCCAGTACCCCTCTCCCTGACTGTCTTTCACTAACAGCACATTTTGACCCACCACACTATATCCCTCAATAGCTAACTAGCTGGGGTTCAGCACAGGCGGCAGAATCTGAAAAGACAACAGTCGAAGGTAAAAAGGAGCCCTTTAAAAATAGCAAGAACGGGCTCTGCTTTATCTCAAGAGCAGGAAGTTTCCCTGCGGGTGTTACAGCAGCTCCTCCGGGGGGCGGGTTGCAAGGTGAAGTAGCAGCATCTCATGCAGCTTTTGTGAACTATAAAGGAATGTTACCCTGCTTTTCCTGACAAAGGAACCTTAGATATCAAGGTTTGGGAAGAAGCAGGTGATAAGTTAAAATCTCTACAGGACAGTGGTGTTTCTATCGGAACTCAAAACTTATTAACTTGGGGGCTAGTCAAGACTGCTCTCCTGCCCATGTGGGCTAAGAAACAGGAGCTAGTCACAGAGGAGGATAAGGAGTCTAGTTCAAAGAAGGGAGTCACGTGTGATGTAGTGGGAGAACCAGCTATGAAAGTTCTGTCTGCAGCCCCACCGGAGGACCTGCCTCGCAGCCAGCGCTCCTTACTTCAACCCTGGGAGCGTTCCTCCGCGCAGGATGACTCTCCAGCAAGAGGGCCAGAAGATTCAGACAGGTATCCTGTCAGGGCCATGTGCCGGCGCCTTCGGCAGGCAGCGGAGGCTGGGAATTTAGATGCCCTTTCAGTCTTCCCCATTATAGTCAAGGGTCAAAGAAATGTCCACGAGCCCTTTCCTTTTTCCCTGTGTAAGGATCTAAAAAGGGGCATTAGAGAGAATGGGCTTAAGTCTCCTTATACTAACGGGCTATTCCAAGCCATCGCTGACAGCTACAGAATGGCCCCTTGTGACTGGATTGCTTCGGCCAGGACAGTCTTAACTCCAGCTCAGTTCACTGAGTCTGGCATTCAGAGTACTCTCCTCGAGCCACCCACCCAGCAGCCGAAAATGCACAAATGAATAACCCTGTCACCCTCTCTATGCTGCTTGGGTCTGGGGATTTTGTCCCCGCCACGGGTCAGGCCAGGCTTGATCCTCGTGCTTTTAATCAGAGTGCTCAGATTGCTCTCAGAGCCGTGAAGGCTGCGCCCGATTCTCAGGCCAGGGAAACTTCTTCCTCTACCAATATCCGTCAGGGGCTGCGGAGGCATATATTGACTTTATTGATCGCCTCCAAGAAGCCATTGAAAGGCAAATAGATAATGACAGAGCAGCCAAGTCTTTTGTGGCAGCCAGCTTATGAGAATGCTAGCAAAGACTGCAGGCAGGGCCGTTACAGGACCCCTGCGAACTTCCACCAAAGACATCAGTGAGTTTATCAGGCTTGCCAAGATGTCGGCACAGAGCAGCATCAGGCTTCCCTCTTGGCAGCTGCAATTAAGGGAGATCCCAGATGTTACAACTGTGGAAAGCCTGGTCACCTGCGCAAGGACTGTTTGGCCACCTCAAAAAGGGGAAAAGGTAAAGACAAGCTTCTCCCTGGGGATTGTCCACGCTGTGGCAAAGGCAGACATTGGGCAAGGGAATGCCGCTCTAAATTTGACAAAAGTGGCCAACCCATTCAGGGAAACTTGCAAGGGGCGCCTGCTCCAGCGCCCCCAACCCCAATTGGAGCTTTCAGAACAGCAATCAATAACAGGGAATTCGAGGAAATGCACAATTTCCAACCTTGGTGCAGCCACCTGCGGAAGCGCAGGGTTGGACTTGGTCACCACCGGCCAGCTCATCTTAAAGGAACAGGCTCAAGTAATTGTAGCTCCCACCGGTGTCTGGGGACCTTTGCCCTCAGGAACGGTTGGTTTAATCTTAGGGAGATCCAGTATTACTACCAAAGGCATTTTTGTTCAGCCAGGGGTCACTGACCCAAGACTATCAAGGGGAAATTAAAATCATGCTTAAAGCTTCTGGTTATCATCTTATTCCTGCCCTGACGCCTATTACCCAGCTGCTCCTACTCCCCTACGTGATGTCAAAGACTCAAAATACAGTGAGGGGAGAGGGAGGCTTCGGTAGTACAGACAATCAGACAGCTTTTTGGACAGAATCAATCAAATTAAATAAACTAATCTTACAAATAAAGATAAAGGATAAGACCTTTCATGGCCTCATAGATAGGGGAGCCCACATCTCCGTTACCTCAAATCAGTTTTGGCCTCTGGAGTGGCCTCTGACAGACAGCGGAACTCCTGTCACAGGTGCTGGAGGAGTTTCTCAACCACAAAGCAGTGCATGGGCTCTTAAATGTTACGGACCAGAAGGGCAGGTAGGGAGAATTCGACCCTATATCTTGCCTATGCCCCTTAATATTTGGGGCCCTGATCTCCTCAGTCAGTGGGGGATGCAGACTTCTCTGCCACATCTTTCCTAGTGGCCCCCGCTCTCATAACTCCCCTACCTCTCACCTGGCTCTCCAACACCTCGGTATGGGTTGATCGGTGGCCATTTGAAGGAGAGCCACTTGAACAGACCTGTCTTTTAGTTTAAACAATTAGAAGTAGGTCATATTGACCCCTCTAACAGCCCTTTGAATATGCTTATTTTTGTTGTGCCAAAGAAATCTGGCAAATGGAGGCTTCTTCACGATCTAGGAAAAATCAATGAATCCCTCCAGCCTGTGGGCCCCCTACAGCCAGGAATCCCTAATCCAGCTTGCAGTCCAAAGGATCGGCCGCTTTTAGTTATTGACCTAAAGGATTGCTTCTTTACAATCCCTTAGCAGAAAGGGATCGGGAGGGTTTTGCATTTTCCCTCCCAGTCATTAACAACTCTCGGCCTTTGCAGCGCTTTCAATGGAGAGTTCTGCCTCAGGGATGCTTAACAGCCCAGCTATCTGCCAGCATTCCGGTCAAACAGCCATTCAGCCAGTAAGAGATCGATTCCCTGGTTCAATTATCTATCATTATGTGGATGACATCCTGCCCGCAGCTCCTTCACAAGATATTTTAGCAAAAAAGCAAGTTTCAAAGCCGCCTGGGTACAATGCAGGCCTAATTCCCCAGGCAGAACCCATCTGTGGGTGTGGGTCCTGCCTGCCGGACCTTGCTTTCCACTGGCCTCTCCGAGTGGGAGCTGGGCCCACGCCACACAGAATGATCTCCTATACTACCCCAAGTTTTTCTTCCCGTGCATTTGCTTGGAATATTTTTTCCAACCCTTCACTTTCGGTCTGTGTAGGTCTTTCTTTCTGAGGTATGTCTCCTGTAGGAAGCATATGTGTGGGTCCTTTTTTCTCACGATGTGGTCAATGTCCGCATTGTCCCTAAGGGAGATTTTAGGTGGTGAATCTCGGAATCCAGGAAAGCAAGAATATTTACTGCTAGTGACGTCACAGAACGGTTATTCAGGAGTGACGTGTGAGCAATGACAGGAAAGCCGTCATCCTGGGACGCCTGCGGCGCTTCACCACCGTGACTCCTCGTCCCCGGGCGTCGGGTCCCTTCCGCCCGCTGCGCTCGGGCAGGTGCCCGCGCAGCCTGGACGCTTGCACCGCATCTCGGCCACCTGCCGGGACAGGGAGCCGCGTGTGTCCCTCTCACCAGTGTGTGGCCCGTATTGCACACGAGACGCCCGTCCCCCAGCCGGACACCAGCAAATAGTTCACACGTGTTCACCGAGTGAACGCGCCCCCTTCCCGGGGCGAGACCGCACCTGCCCGGCGCTGCGCTCGGCCTCCCTGCACCCTGAGCCCTTCGGTTCAGAGCCCTTCTCAGATCCAGCCCGTCCCCACGCTGGCCCGCGGTCCCCTCTCCCCCATCCCAGCGGACACAGGACGGGGACGCGCCAGCGGAGGACCCGCGTGGGCGGAGGGGCTGTGGCGGGTCGCGCGGGGGCGAATGTCTTGGGACGCAGAGCGGAGGGGGCGCAGGGATGTCTGCCCCGGGAACCTCGAGAACTTCGCGGGGAGGAGCGACCAGGACGCTGCCCTGGGAGGGACAGAGGGGCTGGTGAGGGACGGAGGGGCCAGGAGAGGCCGGCGGCGCTGCGATCCGGTGGTTCGGGGTTCGGGGACAAGTCCGGGTGAAAAGGGGAGGGCGGCGCGTGTCTGCAAAGAGGACTGGACCCTGGTGCGCGGTGGGGACAGGAGAGGGTGGGCCGGAGCCGCCTGCGGGAGGTTTGGACGGGTTACGTTGGGAGCAGGAGGGGGAAGGGCCCGCGCGGAATTCCGCTGGAAGCAGAGAAGGGAGGTTTGGGGACGGGGACCGGCGGGTGGGCGCAGGTGACGGAAACTGTGAGAGAGTCCAGGAGGGTTTGTGGGGAGAGCGATGGGGCAGGAGAGAGGACACGGAGTCGCGCGCTAACACGGCTTTGGGGGGTCCTCTCCCCGGTGGGAAGGAGAGGAGAGCGGAGTGGAGCGCCTTCACCGCCGGACGACCGAGCGCACCCGGCCTCTGGCCTCTCTCGGGCGCGCGTGGCGCAGCGCGGGTCCGGGGGTTTGCGGATCCGGAGCCGGCTGAGGGTCCACATGGGTGCGCTCTCCAAGACCGCGGAGCTCACCCCTCTCTCTCCTGGTTCCGAAAGAAGAAGAACCGGGAAAACCGGCGTCCGGGGACTGTAGTGAAGGAACGAAGGAATTCACCCGTTTCCGCGGTGCGACAACAGGGAGAGGGTCGCTGGACCCCACGTGCAGACGCGGAGGCCCGGGACGCCCGAGTCAGGGACCCGCGCAGCAGGCTCGTTACACGCGCGCTTTCCTCTCCAGCCCTTTCTTTGGCTGTTCGGGTGCCGGTGGGGAGAGTCAGCGTTTATGCATCAGAAATGTCCCTGGTGAGAGAAACGGCCCTTCCGAGCGGCCACCGCCCCCGGGGACTCTGGTGCTCACTGCGTGCTCGGCCAGGGGAAGGGCTGAGACAGAGTTTGGGGACAGCTCTGGTCCGATCAAGTGACATGACTGACGGAAACGGTCTTCTTGCCGTACCCACGGTGAGCAGTTTTCCCTAAAGGTGAAAGTTAACTACCACGGTATTGCACCAAAATTGCAGCGGGTGGCGTGTGGACCCGAGGAGTCAGGCAGAGGTGCCAGAGCATAGTAGCTCCCTCTCCAACCCCGTTGCTAAAGTTGGGACGGTTGTTGCCAGGAGTCACTGCGTCCGGAAGTCCCTGGGGCTGGTGTGGCCTGTGACCTGCATTGCTGAATAACTGGGACCACAGTGGTGTCTGACGCCTTCTTCTGCCCTCTTCTGTCTCCAGTGCGACCCTACCCCAGGGTCATAGCACCCAGAGCCGATGTGACAGGACCCCCCCCCCCCAGGTCTCCAGGAGGAACCCTTCCCCTCAGTCAGGGGCCCCAGAGCCGGGGTGATGGGAACTGCTCTTCTCCCCGGTGGGACAGTTTTCCAGACGCACAGGGGACAGAGCCAGTGTGCCCGGCTCCCTGCTCTGTCAGGTGGGAGCCCTTCCCACGCCCACAGGACTCGGCTGTCAGGCAGGACGTCTCTCCCTCCCAGTCCGGGGCCCTCTGCACTGTGACGGGACCCCACTCCAGGCAGGGAGAGGCCCCTTCCCACACTCCCAGCACCCAGAGTTCAGATGGCAGGGCCCCCTGATTTCTCAGTGAGGGCCCCACCCCACATCCACAAGACCCCGAGGTGGTGAGAGCACCCCCGACTATCCCACATCGGACCCCCCACTCTCTCTGGGACCCTGGCTGATGTCAGAACACCAGCTGTCCTCTCAGGTGGGGCCTCTCCTCCTGCTCACAGCAGCCAGCGCTGACGCGGAACCACAGCTTCCTCTCCCTGGCCGGGCTTCTCCCTGCCACCCCGGGACCCAGGGCTGAAATGACAGCACCCCCAGTTCTCTCCGGGAGGCCCCTGTTCCCGCACCCACAGCGCACAGGCGATGGGACAGGACCCGTCACACTCACAGGCCGTGGTGTTCCCCGCAGCCACGGACCCAGAGCCTCTGCGCTCCTCGAGACCACAGGGCCGGTGCGGCCGAGCCCCGTCCTCCCAGAGGGGGGCTGTCTGCGGGCTCCCGGGACCCAGAGCCGAAGTGACGGCCCCCCCCACCCCTTCCTCTCAAGTCAGACGCCTCCCCACAGTCACCAGGCTCAAAGGGAAGGGTCAGGACACTTCCATTTCACAGGGAGGGGCCTTTGTCAACCCTCACCGGACACAGGCGTGCGGTGTCAGGACACGCCCCTCTGTCATGTGGTCCTCTCCACACTCAAGTGGCCCAGGCCTGAGGTCACAGGACCCTTACACTCTCAGGTGGGGCCCCTAGCTCATAAGACCCAGAGCTGACCGGACACGACCTCTTATGCTCTCTGGGGAGGACCCAGAGCTCATGCTGTGGGACTCCATCCTCTCTTAGGTACTAGTACTTCCAACAGTCAGAGGACCCAGGGCTGACTTGGCAGGACCTCTGCTCTCTCAGTGGGACCCTTTTCCACACTCTGGTACACATCGCCATCTAGTGTGCATCTTTGGGATAGCATCTGAGTCGAGGCCCGCAGGAAATGCTCTTTTGTCTCCACCTTGTGGACATCTTGGGAATAGCACCTTTTTGGTAGCATCTGCTCCTATCATTTTGCAAGGTCACTTTGAAGCCCCATTGCCCCTCAGGCCATCACGGCCTCAGTACGTTTTCTGTGCCCAAGTTTACGTTCTATCCGTGATGCTCTTCTGCATGTGGGGTTCCTGACTCTCTCCTGTGAGGTTCCTGTGCCTATGTACGTCTCAAACTTGGTGGTTTCATTTGCCAATCTGTGTCATACCTGTTGGATTAGACCAGCCCAAAGATTCTTGAGGTTAGAAGAACAATTGTTTCTCCACCATGTAAGCAAGCAGTCAGATATTTAATAGGAGGTGAATTTGGGGAGTACACGTATGTCAACATTTACTTAAGGAAGATGTAACAATGTAACTAAAGTAACTTATTCTCAAAACTGAATATGCCAATGAAATATGGAGCAATGTACTAATTTAGTTTGTGAATATACAACTTCTATTTGAAGTTTCATAGGTGGGCATGAAGAGAGCCAACATTTTGCACTTGGCACGTTGATTTTAAACTGGCTGTTAAGAAACAGAAGACTGAGAAATTACTTAGGATTGTCATCTCATTTCTTCCTAAGAGGTTTAGTTGCCACAGTTTGGTTTGGGAAGAGAGCTTCAGCACCATCACCTCAGCTTCAGACAGTGACACTCCTAGCAAGAGCTTGTTGACCCTCTTACAATACTCCTTGTGTCTTAAAGTTTTGGGGGTTGCCCAACGAAATTTAACCTGGCGGGTATGCTGCCCTTTTTTATAAATTACCTGCACGTCCCCCATTTCATCTTTCAAAACTAAGACTGTTCTTCCATTTTCCAAAATACCCTATATACCCAATATTACTCATTGTGTTTGGTATTCATTTGAATATTAATTCCCCATGTGTATTAGACGTTGAATATCTCCTGTTAATTTGCTTATGTTAATTTGATTTTTGTCCCAGATGTTAGAACTTAGAAGGTATGAAAAAAAATTTTTTTACTCCCCCACAGGTTTGGTGAGCCAGCCGTGTGACATTCATGGCTGGGACACTAATTTCTGGAAAGTGCACCTGCTGAGAGATCATGGACATCTCCTGGCAAAAGTATATGATTTTTTTTTTCTGTCAGCCTTTTTGGTCTATTTCTAGAGGGTTTGGCGTAATTTAGCAGTGATGCCAGTTATTTTCTTCTCTTCTACACTTACACTGGCATGAAAAAGTATTTGTGAGCCAGCTGCTTGGACTTAGAGAGTCAGGAATGTTCTTTATGGGCTCCTGGCTCTGTTTACATTGTGAGGACTCAGTTCTGCTCCTGCATCTGGCAGCTGGGCTCCATTGTCCAGCTCCAGCTCTGGAGTCTGGCTGTGGGGTCCTGGTTACACATCTGGGTTCTGTCTCCTGGGTCTGTGTGTCTGGGATCTGGAGTCTCTTATGGTGTGGCTTCATGTCCTGGGTTGGCGTTTGTTGTTGATGTTGGTGCAGCTCTGGCTCTAGGGTCTGATGTATGGAACCCGGTGTCCAGGGTTCTCTGTCAGTCTCTGGTGTCCAGTGTCTGGCATTCAGGGTCCATGGTCTGACCTGGGTTGTGGGGACAGTTTGGGATTGGGGCCGGGGTGTGGGGTTCAGCTTTTGGTTCTGGGTCTGCTCCGCGGTCCAGGTTCTGTACTCCAGGGCCTGTGTCCAGGTCCCGAGTCTGTCTTTGGTGTCTGGCATCTGTGCAGTGATGGTCATTAGCTCCAATTCAATGGCAGCAGGAGTTCTGGAGTTGGGGTGTGGGGAAGAAGGAAACTGTAAGTAGTGCAAATAGCTTCATTTTGATACTAATGGCTGTGAGTGCAGCAAGGCTGTTAGGAAGCTCAGTATTGTTCCAGGTGCATCATGAAGCAGCACTGTTGTGGGTCAGCCCAATGGTGCTGCTGCTTAGTTGTGAAAGCATGGTGGTTGTGAGGGGGCCCTGAAGTGAGGCAGCCCCAGGGCAAGTTCCCTCTCAGGCTGTGCTGCTCAGCGTTTCTCTGCTCTTTCTGGTCTGGTCCCGTCATTTCCTCTCTGCTCGGCTGCATTTGCACACAAAGAAATGCACATTGGAAAAAGGGTCCCTCCTAGTGAGGAGATCAGGCTGGGTGAGCAGAGAAAAGGCTTCTGGTGTTGTCACCAGAGCAGTCTAGGTTATTTTTATTCTTAAATTATACCAAGTTTTCCTCTTGTACATTTTTTTGTTTACCCAAACTGAGACTGCCTTTTTTGTGGCAGCTTACTTAAATTATACAGAGGAATAAAAATTAATTCAAAATCCTACCCAAACAGGTAATGACTGCTATTGTTTTAAGTATATACCCTTTCAGACATCTCTACTAGCAAATTTCCATTCTTGTACTTTCTCAGGATTTAATTTATTTTTCTGCGCTTGTAATATGGATGCAAAACATATGAATTTTCAACTGTTTCCCCCTAATGGGCAGATTTATCACTATGTTTTTCCATAGGTTTTTAATATATTATTTTTATTATTCAGTTCCAATTATTTTAAACTCCAATTGATTCATTTTGCGGGTCATTTAGAAGTGTATTACATAACTACCAAATATAAGGAGTTTCCAGTCACTCATTTTTAGTGAATTCTGGCTGAAGTGCAATGAGAGCACTTAGAGAAACATGTTGTATATAATTTCAATGCTGCAATGTTTGTTGAAACTGGCTTTCTATTGGCTTGGCCAAAAGAGAAAAACTTTTTGGAGGATGGAATTATGAAAATGCCTGAAAGGTTGCAGAAAGCAGTGGGACAAAACGGTGAATACATTGTTCAATGCAGTTATTGGTGAAAAAGAAAAACGTCTCTTTCATTGTGTCTTTACCTAAAAACCAAATGACTCTTTTGGCCAAGCGAATAGCGCAGTGTTCCAAGTGTGCATCTCTGCTGCCATCTCGTGGGCATTTCAGGAATAACATGTTAGGGGCAGGTGAGCAGGATAAGTGGTTGACTGTAGTAGAGTATTAAGGAATGTTGATTGCAATGTTATTTAGACGTGTATTTAGTATCTTTTAAATATCAGGGCTTACCAGTTACCTTTTGTTCCTGATTTCTATATTAACAGCAATGACAGTAAGAAATATACTGTATATAATTTCAGTCCTTTGAAATTTGTTAAAACTTGCCTTAGCACAGGATGGTCCCTTTGAAAATTGTCCCAAGTGTGGCTCTCTGCTGCCATCTCATGTGTCACTTGGGAATAACAGCTTCGTGCAGACGGCAGGAAAAGTCATTGGCTATAGTGAATTATCTACTAAGGGTTGGTGGAATGTTATTTGAGAAGTGTCTTTCATTACATTTAAATGAAAGGACTTTCTGGTTACCTTTTGTTTCTGAGTTCTACATTAGCAGCCATGAGGGTGAGACATATTTTCTATAATTTCAGGCCTTTGAAGTTGGTTTAGAACTGATGGATAGTACAATATGGTCATTTCCAAAATGTTCTAAGAGTGAGTACTGCTGCCATCTCGTGGGAATCCTGGGGAATGACACCTTAGTTAAGTCAGGAAAAATGGTTGATTCCAGTGAAGTATCAATGAGTGTTGATGGCAGTGGTATTTAGAAGTGTATTTCAAAACATCTAAGTGTAAGGACTTTCTAGTTACCTCGAGACTGGTTTCCAGAGTAATGGCCAAGGGAACAATAAACTTGATTTATGTGACATGTGTTGTAACTGGCTTTATAGTGTAATCAAGTTGTTAAAAGTTGCAGGTGTGCTTCAGAATCATTTGTCATTGGCTTTGACTATTGCAGCTTCCTTAAACCATGCAGAGATAAAATTTATTCATAATTTTACACTAATTGGTACAAGAAAAAATGAGTAAAATATAAGCGCCATCATTGTATGTATCTGCCCTTCTGGACATGTCTACAGGCTCGTTTCCTCCACTCTGCCTGGACTTTGTTTACCATTTCAGATTCCTTGTATGTGCACAAAACTTGTGCATTTTAAGCTTCTGTTTCTAGTGGGTGCATTCAAGGGTGAAAACTTCTTTCTCAGGTTTTGGTCCGTAGTATCTTTAGCATCATTCAGGTCAAGTTAACTTGTAATTCAAATAGTGGTTCATTTTGGAGGTTCTGTAGGAGTCTATTTGAGAAGGTCTGTACAGCAGAACTTTCTCCTCATCCATTCCCTGTGAGTGCCAGCTCAAGTGCCATTAGAGCAGAAAACATATTGTATAGACTAAGAGGCTGTGATGGTGGTTGAAACTTGCTTTAAATGGGGTTGTCCAAAAAGTCAGTTTGGTCCCCCACAACTGCATTGCCTCTGCGTCACCCCCAGCACGTCACCTGGCGCCGGTCCCGCATACTTGCCTTTAATGTCATTTGAAACTGTTTTTTAGACAGTATCGTGACAGCTGTCATATCCCCGTGGGATGAAAAACCTCATGACAACTGGTGAATGTGTGTGTGGCCCTCTTCCCACTGAAGATGCATCAACATAAGGAACATTTTTGGCCCCTCAGGCTGTGTCATTTCCAGAAAGGTACAAGCGCAAGTGTAAGGCAAGAAAAGATGTGTGGTGTGTACAGAGAAGATGCTGAGTCTGAGATATGCTGAGAGTGTCTGCAGATGCTGTGAGAAGTGGGTTGCAAAGATTCATGTGGGAGATTTCTCATGCGCAGTTGCCCCATGGGTAGGCAGACCAGGTGCAGTGGAGAGCTATCCGGGGCAGACGTTAACAGAAGACAGACCACGTTATGGCACGCGGGAGACAGGAAACATACTCAAAGTGTCCCAATCAAGCGTCAAAGAGCATTTGCAGCAGCTTCATTATGTTTAATCTCTTTGACGTTTGGGTTCCACAGAAGTCAAGCTGGGTGGTGGGGGTCCCATCTTGACTGAATTTCCAAATGCGGTTCTCTATGGAAACGGAAGGGCAACATTCCATTTCCAAGACAAAGTATGAGGGGATCAACCATTGACATTTGAGAATAATGCGGAACAGGAGATATTGAGGGAAGCCCAGGAACCACCAGCAGCCCCTCCAAAGGGTGGTCTTCACCCGAAGGAAGTGATGTCCTGCAGTGGGAGCTCCTTGCGGAAACCCAGCGGGCTTCTCCCAACAAGTACTGATCTCTGTTAGACCAAGTGAAAGCCACCCGAGGGAGAATGTCCAGAATTTGTCAGGAAAGACAGGGGAGCTTCAGGATAAGGCAGGAGCGCACCCGCTTCTCTTTGGTGACCAGGGGAAGACTGTTCCAGCCTAGCTGGGCAGTCATGATTCATCCGCAGTCCTCACCAGAGCTTGTGCCTTTGTATGACCCTTTAGTTTGGTCTTTGTGAATTTCTCTTATTGGAGAGAAATTTCCCTTCCCTGGAAGACTGCAGAAGACACCTGGAACAGTTCCCTGGTCTGAAAGAGGACAATGTTGTGGGACGATGGAACAGTGAAGTAGCTTCAAAGGTGGCAGAGGGCAGTGGAACAAAATGATGACAATATTGTCCAGTAGTTGTTCAGCCCCGTTGTTTGGGGGAAAATGAAAATTGTCCCTGTCCTGGCATCTGATGATGCAAAGTGAACAAAATTTTTGGCCAAGCCAATAGTACACTATGTGTTCCCAATGCTGGTCTTTGCTGCCATCTTGTGGCTATTTTAAGGAATGACACCTCAGTTAAGGTCAGCAGGATAAGTGGTTGATTCCAGGGGAATATGAATGACTTTGGATAGCAGGGGTATTCAGAAGTGCATTTGAAAATGTCTAAATGTGTCTGGCCAGTTGTCACTGGGTTGCACGCTAACGGCCAAGAGCGCAATAAGCATATTTTCTGTGACATTTCTTGGATCTGGCTGTGTAGCGTGATAGAGTCGGGTTTCTACAAATTCCAGGTATGCTTGAAAATCAGTTGTAATTTGGTTTGTCTGATGCAGAATCCATAAACAACGAGGAGGTAAAATTGATTTAAAGTTCTCTACGAAGAGGTAAGAAAAAGTGAAGCAAAATACAAGTACTTTCATTTTATGTACATGCCCCTCCAGACATGTTTACGGGCTCGTTTACTCAACTTTGCCTAGAGTGCGTTTACTATTTTAGGTTCATCTTTCGGGTAAAAAGGGAAGGAACCATGGTGTGAAGCCAATAGGAGTGTGTTTCGACTGCCGGTTTCTGCTGCCGCCTCGTGGTCATTTTAGGGAATGACACCTCAGTGCAGGTCAGCAGGAAAAGTGGTTGATTCCAGTGGAATGTCAATGACTTTGGGTGGCAGTGGTATTTACAAGTGCATTTGAAAACATCTAAATTTCACGGGTGTCCAGTTACCTTGTGACTGGTTTTCAGGGTAAGGGCAAAGGAGCCACTGATACGTTTTATGTGACGTTTCTCAGAACTGGCTCTGTAGCACAGTAGCGTCAGTCTTTGACAAGTTGAAGGTGTGCTCAAAATTCGTTTGTCTTTGCTTTGTTGCAGCTTCCCTAAACAACGTGGAGTAAAATTTATACAGAATTCTGCACTAAGAGGTGCAGAAAGAAAGGCAAAGTAAAATATCGGCGCTGTCGGTGTATGTACTCTTGTTTCCTCAACTTTACCTGGACTTCCTTTTCCATTTTCGGTTCCTCCTACATGTGCAAACCTTGTACATTTCCAGTTTCTGCTTCTGACCTCTGCATTGACAGATGAAGGATCCTTTATCAAGAATTGGTAATAGCATCTTTAGCGTCATTCGGGTCCAGTTATCATGTAATTCATACGGTGGTTCATTTTGGAGCTTCTGTAGGAGTCTCTTTCGGAAGTCCTGAACAACAGAACTGTCTATTCATCTATTCTCTGTGAATACTAGGATAAATGCTTTGGGAGTAAAAAACGAACTGTATACGATTTTGCGGCTGCGATGCTGGTTGAACCTTGCCTGAAACTGAGTCAGCCAAAAGGTCTGTTTGGCCAAAAAGCCTGTTCGGCAAAAAAGTCCATTTGGCTAATAAGTCTGTTTGGCTGAAAAGTCAGTTCAGCCAGAAGTCAGTTCAGCCTGCAACCCCACTCCCACACCCCCACCCCATCACCTGTCTCTGGTCGCCCATACTTGCCCTTAACATCATTCAAAACCGTTTTATTAAACTGTATAGTGACAGCTATTATATCAGTGTGTGATAAAATTCATCGCAACTGGTGAATGTGTGTGTGGCCCTTTTCACAGTGAACACGGGTGAACAGAAGCAACATCTTTGGCCACTTAGGCTGGTCATTTCAAGAAAGGTACATGCACGAGTGTAAGGCAAGAAGAGATTTATGGAGAAGATGCTGTGACTGATGGGACGTGTCTGAAGTGGATTGGGAAGTTGGATGCTGGAGGTTTCTCGGGTGCAGTGGCTGCATGGGTAGGTGGACCACTTGCAGTGGAGAGCCATCCAGCGCATACATGAACTGAGGACAGACCACGTTATGGCACATGGAATTCAGAGACATGCTCAAAGTTTCCGAATCATGCGTGGAAAATCACTTGTACCAGCATAGTTACAGTAGTCTGTTTTAAGTCTGGGTTTCACAGAAGTAAGTGGGGTTGGTGGAGGTGGGATTAAACCCTTCTTGATCACATTTCCACATGGATTCTCTAATGAAACACAAGGAAAATGTTTCATTTCCAAGACAAATAGTGAGGAGGAGGAAGAACTGTTGATATTTTACAATAATGTGGAATGGAAGAGATCATGGGCATATGAAGGGAACCACCACCAGCCCCTCCAAAGGAGGATCTTCAGCCTTGGCTGGTGTGGCTCAGTGGATCGAGTGCCTGCCAGCAAGCCACAGGGTTACAGGTTCTATTCCCAGTCAGGACACATCCCAGTCAGGTTCGATTCAAGCCAGGTCCCCAGTAGGGGGTGCTCAAGAGGCAATGATTCACTGATATTTCTCTCTCTCTCTCTCTCCCTCCCTACCCCTCCCTGTAAAAACAAATAAATACAATCTTAAAAAAATAAATAAAAAGAGGATATTTAAAAACAGAAAAGGAGCATCTTCATCCAAGGAATGTGGTAGTGTGTACGTGGTGGGTTCGGGAGGGAGTACTTTAGTAGAATATGTTTGCGGAAAACCAGTGGGTTACTTGCAACAGGTATGGCTCTCGATTAAGCCAACGGAAAGCACCACTCCAGGGAGAGCTGGCAGTTTGTCTTCAGAAGACACGGAAGCTTCTGGATGAGGTGAGAGTGTTGTTTCCCTTTGGTGACCAGGCCAACGTGTTCCCAGCCTGGCTGCCAGTTGTGATTTGTCCACAGTACTCAGCAGGCCTCGCAACTGTGCATGGCTGTTTAGTTCGGACTTTCTGAATTTCTCTTAATGGAGAGAAGTTTCCATTCCCTGGAAGACTGCAGAAGGCACCTGGAAGAGTTCTCTGTTCCAACAGATAACAATATTTTGGGAAGATGGAATGGTGAGGTTGCCTGAAAGATGGCAGAGGGGGGTTGAACAAAACGGTGAAACCGTTGTTCAGTCACGTTGTTGGGAGAAAATGAAGAATGTGCCTGTCATTGCAACTCCCAGTAAAAACCAAAGGAACCCTTCCGCAAAGATCAAAGTACCCGTGGTCCAAATGTGCATCTCTGCTGCCATCTCGTGGCCATTTTGCAGAATGACACTTTAGTGCGGGTCCCCAGGAGAATTGGTTGATTCCAGTGGAATATCAATGACTTTTGACAGCAATGTTAATTACAAGTGCATTTCAAGACATCTAAATGTAAGGATTGTCAGGTTACTTCCTGATTGGCTTCTAGATTAAGGGCAAAGGGAGCACTAAACGTGTGTTATATGGCATTTGTTGGAACTGGCTTTTAGCATGATAGAGTCAGGTTTTTACAAGGTCTAAGTATGTTTGAAAATTTTTTGTAATTTGTCTTGTGTGTTGCAGCTTCTTTAAACAAGGGGAAAATAAAATGTATTCAAAATTCTCCACTAGGAGGTCAAATCAAATCAATCGCTATCATTTTCTGTACGTGCCCTTCCCGACACGTGTAGAGGCCTGTTTCCTAGAGTGTGTCTTGGCTTCATTTACTCTTTTCGGTTCCTCAAATGAGTGCCACTCTTGTACAGTTTGAGGTTTTGTGCCTAACACGTGCGTTTAAGGGTGCATATTTTGTTCTCAAGTTTAAGTATGTAGTATGTTTAGCATCATTCAGTTCAAACCATTTTGTAACTCACATGGTGGTTCATTTTGGAGGTTCTGTAGAAGTCTATTTCAGAAGTACCAAGCAGGAGAACTTTCCAGTCACCCATCTTCAGTGAACTCTAGCTTTAGTGCTGCGAGAGCAAAACACATACTGTAATTGATTTCAATGGTGCAATTCTGGTTCAAGCTGTCTTTATATCGGGATTGCCCAAAAGTCAGTACGGTCCCCACCACCCTTTTGCCGTCCTGCCCCTTCATGTGACTCTGGATTGCGTTCTTGTCTTTAACTTCACGGGAAACTGTTTTGTTGGAGTGTATCATGACAGATGTCACAGCAGCATGCGTTTTAAGAAAATACTCATCAAAACCGTTGAGTGATGTTGTGGCCATTTTCATCCTGAAGATGGGTGAACATAAGGAACAGTTTTGGCACATTAGGCTCTGTCATTTCAAGAAAGGTGAAAGCACATCTGGAATGCCAAAATAAAGATTTGTAGTGTGTATGGAGAAGGCTCCCTTAGGTGATGAAATGTGTCGAAGTGATTTGCCAAGTTTCACGCCCAAGATTTCTTGCACAGAGGTGCCCCACGGGCATGGCAGACCATTAGCAGTTCACGGCCATCGAGTCCAGACCTTAACTGAGGACAGACCAGGTTATGCCATGTGGGAGACGGGTGACATACTCAAAGTATCCAAACTGAGCACTGAAAATCATTTGCACCTGCATGATTATGTGAATGGCTTTGATGTTTGGGTTCCACAGAAGTTAAAGGGGTGAGGGGGCGGGACTTTCTTGACCTCATTCCCACATGCGTTTCTCTTCCGAAACATAAGGAAACCGTTCTGCTTGCAAGCAAGTTGTGAGGGGGGTATGAACTGTTAAACTTTGAGAATAATGTGGAACAGGAGAGATGGTGGGCAAATGAAGGAACCACCACCAGCAGCCCCTCCACAGGGCTATCTTCATCCAGAGGAGGTGAGGTTGCCTATGTGGTGAAATGGGAGGGAGTCCTGTAGTAGATGCTCCTTGGGGAAAACCAGTGGGATATTCGCAACACATGCTGGCCCATCAGACCAATTGCAAGCACCGTCTGAGGGAAAGAGTCCAAGAAGAGGATGCGAAAGCTTCAGGATGAGGCGGGAGCGCACGTTTCTGTTTGGTGACCCGGGAAAAACGGTTCCAGCCTGGCCGCGCAGTCGTGATTCATCAGCAGTGCTCACCAGAAATTGTACATTTGCATGGCCGGTTAGGTCAGTATCCCGAGTTTCTCAGTGGAGAAAAATTTCTGTTCCCTGGAAGACTGCAGAAGGCGCCTGGAAGAGCTCTCTGCTGCTAAAGGTAACAGTGCTGTGGAACGATGGAATGGGAAGTTGCCTGAAAGATAGCAGAGGCCAGTGGAACGGAATGGCGATGACGTTGTGCAGTTAAACTTTTTGGGGAAAATGAAAAGTGTGCCGTTCATTGCATCTTACAGTAAAAAGCTAAGGAACCTTTCAGCCAAGGCAATAGTGGGATGTAGGTTGCCTGTGTCAGTCTCTGCTGCCATCACGTGGGTATTTTTGGGAATGACACTTTAGTGTAGGTCAGCAGGAAAAGTGGTTGATTATACTGGATTATCAGTGACTGTTGATTTTTTTGTTTTTTAAAGACTGTTTTGAGGTACAAGTCTCAGGTCCCAATGTTACTCACCAGTTCCTTGGGACCACTCTGTACGAGCACATCATCTGGACGAGACACGATTTGGGGCTGTCCCATGGGTTCTTTTCTTTGATTATATCTTTAATTATTCTTTGTATGTATAGAAGTTATTTATTTCTCTATGTTATTTATCACATAATTTACTAAGTTGTATCATTTATAATGACTTCAAGTTGATATTGACAAGTTGTCAAGGTAAATAAGATATCATGCAAAAATAAAATTATATTACTTTAGTTGTATAAAACATGGAAGAAAAGTTAAAGCTTGACTAAAACATGAAGACATGAAGAATTTAAAATGTGTTAGTTATAAGTCCATTAGCAATTAAATAATATAGTAACATGAATCTTAGCATTATAAATGAGTCCAGGGCCTGGAGCAACGGTGTTCTAGAAATCAGAAGTATTTTGTAAGTGAAATTGTGCCCCCTGTAGGTTATCTGAGGAACTGGCAATATGGCAAATGTCCACATTTTCAAAGAAGAGAACGTTTGATGGTGAATTCTAGAATCTAAAAGAGTAAGATTACAGATTCTAAGTTATTTTAAGAAACAATTACTGAAGAGTGATTTATGGGCAATGAAAAGAGACAGTGAGCCTCAGTGCTGTGATTTATCACATGTGGTGCAGTCTCTTAAGGTGCCATATCTTCCTTGGCTTGTGAGTTTTCCCAGGTGTCTTCTTAGCCGAGGACATTTGTCCCCAGTCTTTGCAAGATGGCTGGCACTGTTATTATTGTTGTTGTTCTTTAGCTCTCAGCCTCCAGCTGCCTGTCCAGAGAGAGGTGTGCTTTCAGATCCAGGGTGCAAAGTCACATGCTGTTTGTATTCTAATGGACTCTTTATCCTGCTCCATATTGAGGAGGGTTTCTCATGGCTACGGATAATTCTTTCTGTTGGGAGATTTTTCTCTGCATTGTAGGTGCTTATTCGCAGTCCTTACCTCTGTTCAGTGCATGCCAGTAACTCCCACCTTAACCCCACCCTCAGGACAGTCTGAAAGGTGTCCACACAATGTGCCAAATGTCCCCTTGGGGGGAAAGTCAACCTCAGGTGAAAACCACTGATCTTGAAGCTGGATCATCTTTGGAACCTGAGTGATCTGGCCTTGGTAAGAAGTGCTTTTAGTATCATCACACACAAATTATTTTCTAACTCCAATTATGATTTATTTTGGGATGGTTATTTAGAAGTCTATTTCATGATTTATAAATATAAGTACTTTCTAGATATCTGTGTTACTGATTTCTTGATTAATGACAGTGAAAGCAAGAAATATATATATTTCTAAATAAATGTCAGTCCTTTGAAGTTCGTTGGAACTTGCTTTATATCACTCTATGGTCAGTTTTAAAAAAAGTTCCCAGGGTGCTTGGAAAGCATCTGTGGCATATTTGCATTTTGGGGGTGTAGTGAAGTACTTATGCACATTGAATGCAATTTGCTTCTCATGTTATCTTTTTTATGTTTTTACCAATTTTTGTGGGCTGTATTGGTTCTGAAACAGAACCTGAATTATAGAGGTTTATTAAATCTCCTATTATGAATATTAATTTGTGTATTTTTCCATGCAGCTCTGTTCTATATAACTTTGAATTTATGTTATTAAGTGAATAAAAATTTGGAACTATATGGTGAATTGAACTTACTGATATGAAGTACTCCTCTTTATTTGTAGTAGTGTTCTTTTTTTTTTTATGTTCAAGTCTACTATAGGTTATATCATTTTCATTTGGTTAATGTTCGTGTAGCATATTTTTCCCATTCTTTCACTTTAGATCTCTTGGTATGTTTTAGATAGCTCTCACTGTTTTGTGTTAGTTGTGAGTAGCTATTAAAATCAATTACAGAATTGATTTGGGTGAAAGATGTCATGTAGGGGGCTCAATATTTTTCCCATTCAGTTGTTCCAACACCTTTTATTTATCACAAATATTTTCCCACATATGTAAGGAGATATTTTTATCGTAGAAAATAACCACAGCACCTCACATCATCGCCGTCTCATTTATGCTCTTATGCGTGTGGGGTTTCTGACTCTCTCCTCTGAGTGAGGTTGTCCCGCCTATGCATGTCTTACATTTGGCCATTTTCATTGGCTAATCTGTGTCATACCTGTTGGATTATTAGACCAGCCCAAAGATTCCTGAGGTCACAGGAAAGGTGGTTTCCCCACCACATAAGCAAGCAGTCAGGTGTTTAATATGAGGTGAATTTGGGGAGTACATGTATGTCACCATTTACTTAAGGAAGATTTAACAATTTAAGTAACTTATTCTCAAAACTGAACGATTATGTCAGTGAAATAGGGAACAATGTACTAATGTAGCTTGTGGATATACAACTTCTATTTGAAGTTTCAAAGGTTGCAATGAATGGACAACATTTTGCACTTGGCATGTTGATTTTAAACTGGCTGTTAAGAAAGGGAAGACTGAGAAATTACGTAGGATTGTCATCTCATTTCTTCCTAAGAGGTTTGGTTGCCACAGTTTGGTTTAGGAAGAGAGCGTCAGCACCATCACCTCAGCTTCAGACAGTGATACTCCTAGCAAGAGCCTGTTGACCCTCTTACAATACTCCCTGTGTCGTAAAGTTTTGGGAATTGCCCGACAGAAATTAACCTGCCAGGTATGCTGGCTTTTTTTCTAAATTGCCTGCATGTTCCCCATTTACCTTTGAAATCTAAGACTCTGTTCTTCCATTCTCCAAAATACCCTGTATACCCAATATCACCTCCTTATGTTTGGTATTCATTTGAATATGAATTCCCCTTGCCCATGTGTTTGACCTTGAATACCTCCCGTTAATTAGATTATGTTAATTTGATTGTTATCCCAGCTCTTAGAAGGTATGGCAAAAATAATGTTTTAATTCCCCACAGGTTTTGTGAGCTGGCCGTGTGACAAGCATGGCTGTGACAGTAACTTCTGGAAAGTGCAGCCTCTGAGAGATCATGGGCATCTCCTGGCGAAAGTAAGCATTAATATTATTTTTTGCTCTGTCAGCCTTTTTGGTCTATTTCTGCAGGGTTTGGTATAATTTAGTATTGCCGAGAGTTATTTTCCTCTCTTGTACACTGACATTGGCATGAAAAAGTGTTTCTGAGGCGAGCTGCTCAGACTTAAAGAGTCAGGAATGTTCTTTATGGGCTCCTGGCTCTGTTTACATTGTGAGGACTCGGTTCTGCTCCTGCATCTGGCAGCTGGGCTCCATTGTCCAGCTCCAGCTCTGGAGTCTGGCTGTGGGGTCCTGGTTACACATCTGGGTTCTGTCTCCTGTGTCTGTGTGTCTGGGATCTGGAGTCTCTTATGGTGTGGCTTCATGTCCTGGATTGGCATTTGTTGGTGGTGTTGGTGCAGCTCTTGCTCTAGGGTCTGATGGAACCTGGTGTCCAGGGTTCTCTGTCAGTCTCTGGTGTCGAGTGTCTGGCATTCAAGGTCCATGGTCTGACCTGGGTTGTGGGGACAGTTTGGGATTGGGGCCGGGGTGTGGGGTTCAGCTTTTGGTTCTGGGTCTGCTCCGCGGTCCAGGTTCTGTACTCCAGGGCCTGTGTCCAGGTCCCGAGTCTGTCTGTGGCGTCTGGCATCTGTGAAGTGATGGTCACTGGCTCCAATTCAATGGCAGCAGGAGTTCCGGAGTTGGGGTGTGGGGAAGAAGGAAACTTTATGTAGTGCGAATAGCTCCATTTTGATACTAATGGCTGTGAGTGCAGCAAGGCCGTTAGGAAGCTCAGTATTGTTCCAGGTGAATCATGAAGCAGCACTGTTGTGGGTCAGCCCAATGGTGCTGCTGCTTAGTTGTGAAAGCATCATGGTTGTGAGGGGGCCCTGCAGTGAGGCAGCCCCGGGGCAAGTTCAGACGGGGAGTCAGACGGGGAAAGCTGCGGTGTGCCCGTGTGCGTGCACAGGGAGCACTCACTCGCTGTGCTGTGTGCCTCTGGATTATGGAATCGGGGTGGTTTGATTTTCTGTGTTTCCCAAACTCACTCTTTTAAAACAGTAACTGCACATCATCAGAAGGAAACAGTAACGTCCCATCAAGTACGGGAGTCTGCAAAAGAAGATCTTAAAATGCAAACTCCAAAATGTTAGTTTTCTCCAGGTGATGAGATTAACAATCTCTTACTGTAAAAAAATCATTAAAAAAAAGCTTTCTTTAGTAACTTTTAAGAAGTCTGACATTTGAAGACAGCATCTGTGGGTGACATACGTCCCCAGGGGCGGCTCTCAGAGGCTGGGTCAGGGACTTCCCAGGGCAGTTAGGACCGGGGCAGACCAGGGGCCAGACCAGCGACAGGCGGGGAAGGGTCTAGGTGTCAAGACAAGTCTGCGAATTTCAGAAAGGCCTACCTGACCCCAGCTAGGAAGGCAGTGAGCTGGCCTGTGTTCGTGGCTGACCATTCTGGCGAGTAACCCCGTCAACAGCCCAGCTACAGTCCCCAAGCCAGCCCACATACCCCTTACCTGAGTGGCAGACAATCAGAACATAAACCAGGTGGGACTGGCCATAGCTGCGGTGGCCACTGTAGTGAAGAGTCAAGTGTGTGATGGAGGCGGGTGGCCGTGCCATCTTGTCGCCTCAGCCACTGATTCCTTTTTGCCCAAGGATTCTTGACCTGCCCCATCCAGGTCCATCACAATGTCAGGTGGAGGAGTTGGGAAGCCAGTGGGTGCAGCTGGAGTGGCCTTGGAGGCACCCCAGGTGTTATAGGGACAGGACAGTGACTTCAGCTGCCCATCAAGGGCAAGAGACGCAGAATCCAGCAGATGTCCGGCTGCACTCACTCCTTGGAGCCTTCTCTTCCAAACAAGGATGGTGGCTGCCACACTGATGGGTGGACGGGAGGGGAGTGTAAACACCCAGCTCCCTGCACAAGGTGGTCTGAGACCGTGTGAACTACAGGAGCAAGGCGGAAACAGAAGGGCCTGTTATGACTTAGCTTTGAGAGCCACACACCATTTTCACAGCACAGATCAGCTCGGTTGTGTGAAGGAGGGGCTGTACAAGGGCAGGGGTGACAGCATGTGGATTTGGGGGACACCTTGGAGGCTGGCAGCTACACTAGGAATGTGGTTTGCTGCTGAAGGGGAGGGAGAGGGAACAGACCTCTCTCTACTCATCTGGGATCGCTAAGCCTTCTGGGAGAGCTCCAGGGTCTGTCCTGGTCTGGGGTCATGGTGACCATCACCTGGCAGTTTGTGGTCCCCTCCCCACTGTATGTCAGTGTGGCCCCTCTGGCAGCGTCACACCAGGACTCTGCCCCTCTCCCACGCCCATGCCGAAAGCCACAGAATATTGAGTTTATGGTGTTCTCTCTGGGCTGTGCTGGTGGGGGGAGAAACAGGGAAGGGAAGCAAAACCCAAGACACACACCTTCCTTTAAAAAAGCATAAAAGAGAAAATAGTGGATATTTATTACTAGAATCCATACAGTTCATGCAGACACTCTTCATTCACAAGCCTGGCTCTGGGAGGACAGAAAGGTCATCGTCCAGGTCATGGGACTTGGGTGTCCTCCTTTGGGGAACCCACTCCAGCAGGAACAGGGTGGGTCGTGCTTAGGTCTCCCTCATGCAGGAGAGGGTGTGATGGGGTCCTCACCGATTGTTCGCCATCTCTGTATTGAACTTGGCTCTGGTTCTAAGAAAAGTGTGACCTCTGGGAGCTGTTAGCACCCTCGCTATGATTGTGCAGATGGGGATGTGTACCGTTCTCACCCTGAGTCTTGCTGGACTCCCAGCCATTGGGTCCACGGGAATTTTGTGCTCTTGGGCCATTGTGGACATCATCTGGGAATGGGTGGCCAGGAATGACCACCATTGTGCATGTCCATCATCCCATCAGACTTCACTTCACAAAAGCTTAAAGATGCAGTAAGTACTAATTTCGAGATGGTGTCAGTGGTGCATGAAGCCCTGTGGGGCCCGGGTACGAGGAAAGTGCATCACAGAAACTGCCGTGTTGTGGGCTTCATGAACGCCATACGCAGATGGGGTGCACCTGCCACAGGAGAAACTCGGTTCTTCTTGTCGATGCAGTAAAGGATCACAGATCAGCAAGTGTACTAGCGTGCAAGCAGGGTGTATTTGTGATACGCTCGCATGGACAAGGACAGGCCTTGCCGAGGTGGGGGTGAAAGGCAAGAGCACCAGGTCCCTCGTCCTGAGGACTCATGTATTTGGTGGGATGAGGGAAAAGAAATCACATATTGACTGGTGGGTAAAAGCGGGGCCAGCCTCCACAGGGGCCGTGCCTACCCACACCTAGGTATGTGTGTGGGGGGTCTGTTAGCATGAATCCTTATCTCGCTTCAGACCCCCGTTGGTCATCTTGTAAAGCAGATACATGAGAGTTAAAGTTGAGGCAGTTACCCAGTTACCTAAGGGCTCTTTCTGTAAGCACTGGGGACCCTCTCGTAAAGCAGATAGTGGCCAGAGGAAAGCGATTAGCCAAGTTTGTTTTCTGGGTCCTTCCCTTGAGCGCTGTGGACGCCCTCCCATCTTCTAGGCCTTGGGATGAATAGTTTGAAAGCCTTTGCCAGATAGTGGAAACGATACCTAGAATCTCAATGTGTTGGCGCGGTGTTTCTTGTGATGCTGGAACATCTGGCAATAGAACTGGACCAGGCTCAGGACTGCTGAGTTAGTGGGAGACATGTCTTCCTCGGCCTCCCTGCCCTGGCTTACCGTCTATCCCACCTAACACACCAGTGCAGGGACATACTGTTCCCAGGGTCAGTCCTCAGCAAGGGGTGGGCAAGGGTCTTGCTTCACAGGTCACTCTCAGTAGCACCTGCCTGTGTTGAGGAGGCTCTGAGGGTGCGCGGGCTCAGTGGGAGGGTGGTGACGTAGAGGGAAGCGCATCCCCCACCTCAGGGCCGCTGAGTCTAGGTGGGGAAAGCAGTGGGGTCTGCTCAAAGTCTGAATTTCGCTACAGACCCCTACCCTGTCCTTATCTTCCTCTGTCCAGCACTAAAGACTCGGGACCCATGGGCACTGAAGGCTGTTCAGCAGGACTTGTGATCTCAGCGATCCTCTGTGCTGACTCACTTTGAATGTCAACCCGAAAGGCTGGAGTTCCCATTTCCACTGTACAGACTAGGAAGCAGGCACAGAGAAGTTGAGAATCTTGCCTTACATCACACAGCTGGAGGAGACAGAGCTGAGACTCACACCCACTACAGACTGACATGGAATCTGTATGCTGTGCACCAGGAAACGCTGACCCTGAAGGGGCAGCCAGGAGACTGAGGAAGACCAGGTGCCCAGACTGAGCCAGGCTCAGTCCATGCACAGGCATACGTCCCTCCCTGCCGTTCACCTCTGAGGCCCGGAGGTTGTAGGAAACCAGGAGAAGAGCCATGAGAAGCCAAGGGAGGAGGGTGGGGAGCCTATTAGGAGAAAAGGCCCCACTGCCCAGGAATCCGCGGAATTCCCTTCCTGATAAGTCAAATCCCTCTCTGGGCAGTAACCAAAGTAGACTGACTAAAGACTTATGCATTTGTAGGAGTTGAATTTCTGTGGCTGAGAGAATGAGCTCTTTGTGGCTCTTCTGGAACTCTGCTTTCAGTGATGGGGGTGTGTGTGGAATGAGGGATGTGGGCTTCATATTTGTATGGGGACAAAACTTTTTAGAATAAGATGTCAAAAAACCATGGAAAATGGTGCTGACATCCCCGTAACACTATGGAACTGTTTGTCCATCTCGTCTCTTGTAATGAAACTGAGGGTTTGTTTAACCAGTTACTTCTGTACTAATTACAATCTTGGGGAGAGTACGGGGCCCTAGACTTCCTATGGCTGTTGATACGAGACTTAATGCTAATGACTTACTCAGTCCACTTGCAAACATAGGGCTTCTCCGCTGTGTGTCCTCTGGTGTGTGATGAGACGTGACTGCTGTGTAAATCCTCGCCCACACTCCCTGCAAACATAGGGCTTCTCCCCTGAGTGTGTCCTGTGGTGTGTGATGAGAACTGACTTCCAGGTAAAGCCTTGCCCACACTCCCTACAAACATAGGGCTTCTCCCCTGAGTGTGTCCTCTGGTGTCTGATGAGATGTGACTTGCGTGTAAAGCCTCGCCCACACTCCCTACAAACATAGGGCTTCTCCCCAGAGTGTGACCTCTGGTGTGTGATGAGATGTGACTGCTGTGTAAAGCCTCTCCCACACTCCCTGCAAACATAGGGCTTCTCCCCTGAGTGTGTCCTGTGGTGTGTGATGAGAACTGACTTGCGTGTAAATCCTCGCCCACACTCTTTGCAAACATAGGGCTTCTCCCCTGAGTGTGTCCTCTGGTGTGTGATGAGATGTGACTTGCATGTAAAGCCTCGCCCACACTCCCTGCAAACATAGGGCTTCTCCCCTGAGTGTGTCCTCTGATGTCTGATGAGATGTGACTTGCATGTAAAGCCTCGCCCACACTCCCTGCAAACATAGGGCTTCTCCCCTGAGTGTGCCCTCTGGTGTGCGATGAGATTTGACTTGCATGTAAAGCCTTGCCCACACTCCCTGCAAACATAGGGCTTCTCCCCTGAGTGTGTCCTCTGGTGTATGATGAGATGTGGCTGCCGTGTAAAGCCTCGCCCACACTCCCTGCAAACATGGGGCTTCTCCCCTGAGTGTGTCCTCTGGTGTCTGATGAGATGTGACTTGTGTGTAAAGCCTCGCCCACACTCCCTGCAAACATGGGGCTTCTCCCCTGAGTGTATCCTGTGGTGTGTGATGAGAACTGACTTGCGTGTAAATCCTCGCCCACACTCCCTGCAAACATGGGGCTTCTCCCCTGAGTGTGTCCTCTGGTGTGTGATGAGATGTGACCCATCACTGAAGCTTTGTGAACACCCTCCATGCTCGATGGTTACAGTTCCTGACATTCCTACTTTCACAAACAACTTGCCTGTGTCCTCTGGTCTCTCTATCTGGCCTCTTCGGGGCTCTTCTTCCATCACTCTCTCATGCTCACTGGAGCTCATTTGTTCTTTGGAAGGTTGGAAAAGGGGTCTTGAGATTCTCCTCTGACTGATCCTTTTAAGCAAAGGTTTGGACCTTTCTTTGACTCCTTGACCTTCAGCTTTATCATTCCAGCTGTGAGTACTAGTTTGTTGCTGCTGCTGATTCTGATCCTCTGGGCAGGGTTCCTCTGCTTGGAGGTGTTTTCTTGCAGATGTTCCTGACAGATTCTGAGAGGGGTGGCTGCGTTTCACGTGTTGGCTGAGGAACTTCTGACTGGAGAAGGCCAAAGAGCAGGAGGGACATGGGTGCACCTCTGGCTGTGGTTCCGCTGAAAGAGAAAGGTTTGGTCAGGGCAGATGTTGACGAGAATGCCTGGGCTGCACGACTTGGCTGCTGGTGAGACCTGCCCCATGAGTCTTTCTCACTGTGGTGACAACGCAAGTTCTGTCTCCCACAAAGTGTCCACTCGCAGCCTACTTTCCTTTTTATTTTTATGCAGTGCACCTTCTTCAGAAATCCAGAAAGCCCCCATCAAGGGTCTATTCTAATATTGCCCAAACTAGGGGCTTTCGAGGAGCACGAGAGGCCATTTCACTCCCTGTGCGGATGGGA
Organism: Desmodus rotundus; assembly: GCF_022682495.2. Classification (NCBI taxonomy): domain Eukaryota; kingdom Metazoa; phylum Chordata; class Mammalia; order Chiroptera; family Phyllostomidae; genus Desmodus; species Desmodus rotundus. The sequence goes on along the minus strand of NC_071397.1, from coordinate 185,436 downwards.
CTGCAGTGACCTTTCCCTTCTATAGGCATCTTCCAAGTCGTGTTAAAGAGCAAACCACAGGCCCCAACCAGGAATTGCTTCTCTGTTTTCCTAAACAGTAAAATAAAATATCTTTCCTACCCTTGCTTGTGTGGCTCAGTGGGTTGAGTGCCAGCCTGCGAAGCAAAGAGTCGCAAGTTTGATTCCCAGTCAGGGCACATGCCTAGGTTGTGGGCCAGGTCCTCAGTAGGGAGCGTGCGAGAGGCAACCACACATTGATGTTTTCCTCTCTTTCTTCCTCTTCCCCTCTAAAAATAAATAAGTAAAATCTTTTAAAATCTGATCTCCATTCCTACCCTCTGTGCTGTGACAAGACCCGAGTGACCCTCAGCCAATTCAACATCCACCTCTTTTCTTCCCTGCACTAGCTGCTCCCTCTGCCTGGGACCCTTTGCCCGCAGGTATTGTTGTAAATGTTATCTCCCGAGAGAGCCCTTCCCGGACCACCTGCCACACCGCACCTCCTCTCACACTGATCCCTAGGCTCTCGTCCTGGATGAGTTTTCTCCAAAGCACTAACCGCTGTGCAGTGTTATATACATGCAAGCACCTGTGCCTGGGCTTCCCTCCTCCACCGTCAGCCCCTCCAGAGCAGTGATTCTCGTCCTCATGTTAATCTGTACTTCCTGGCCCCAGGACCCTGTACGCCAGAGTAGGATCTCACCTGACAATTCACTGAAATGACGAACAAACGTGCCCCACCCGAAGGGTGTGGCTCGGTGGGTTGGGTGTTGTCCCACAAACTGAAAGGCTACAAGTTCGATTCCCAGTCCGGACAAATGCCAGGGTTGTGAGCCAGTTGGGGGTGTGTGAGAAACCACTGAGTAATGTTTCCCTTGCACATTGATGTTTGTCTCCCTCCTTTCCACTCGCTGTAAAAGTAAATCATTTAAAAAATAGGTTTTATTTATTTATTTATTTATTTCAGAGAGGGGGAGGGAGGTGAAAAGAGAGGGAGAGAAACATCAGTGTGTGGTTGCCTCTCGCGTGCCCCTACTGGGGACCTGGCCCGAAACCCAGGCATGTGCCGGTGACCCGTTGGTTCGCAGTCCAGCACTCAATCCACTGAGCAACACCAGCCAGGGCGATCTTTCAAAAATAATCAATGCCTATAGAAAAGGTTTTATTTAGAAGTATGGAGGAAAATTAATAAGAAACAGCTATAAAAGTGTCAGAAAAACTGCTTTGGTGAGAGCTGGTTAGTGCTTGAAAACTTTTTTTCTTTTTTTCGCCTCTCAGCCTTTCAGCACTATATGTGTTTGTGTATTTTGGGCATGAAATATTTTAAAAAGAAAAAACATAAACATTTTGCCTAAGAGTCAAAGGCATATGAATTGTGAATTTCTGAAGCATCTGATTTGAAACTTTACTGACTTTAGAGTGGATTTTACTCTTAGGAGTTGGATCATGAATATTTCTATGGAGAATTCTCTCTTCTCTTTCTGTTTTGAAGAACAGTGGTGCCCACCTCTCCTGGCCACGAGCTCTCTCTTCCACTTGCTGCCCCACTTGCTGCCCAGCTCCTGGCCATACTCGTCCCCGTACCAGACCAGCAGCTCACAGCCCGGCCTGACGACCCGGCAGGTTCGGTAGAAAATCTGCCTGTGGTATTGAAAGGCCACCAGGTTCTGCTCTTCATCATCCCGGGCGCAGTTCACAAACCTGGGATTGAGGTAGATGAAGGGAAAGAAAAGCACAGCGATGCGTTCCCACTACCCGAAAAGCCCTTCCCGGACCACCTGCCACACTGCACCGTCCCCTCCAGCAAAGCAAAGTCCATGTCCAGCTCCTCACTGACTCTTGCGGCCCTCAGGCTCTGGTGTCGCTCACAGCCCCTACTGCTCCCGGGGACCTTCTGTTCAGCATCTGAGCGTCTGTCAGCGTGTCATGTGAACTCCTACCTCCAAGTCCTGCTCGCAGTGCTAATGCTGCCTAATACCATTTTGTAAAACCCAGTTCCAGACTTAACCTCCACCCTGACTGGCCATAATATCCAATGATCTCTGGCTTCTCCAAACTCTAAATCAAGTTGTCTCACACCACAGAACCTGGTGCTTGATCTAGGGCCTGCTTCTAAATTAGCTCACTAATTATTCAGTACTCAGCCCACGTCTGTTTTCTCTTGAGAGGCCTTTCTCCAACCCCCCTACACTTTATTTAGGGTACCGTTCACTTGCCTCCCCAAGGTTACCGTAGAAAATTGGAGGTCTTTTTGTCTTAGTAAAATAAAACAGAACAATAGTAGTTGGTTCCCATTCTGTTATCCATGATAAGAGAGAGCCCCTCTCAGGAAAGGGGCCCGTGACCACTCCTCTGCAGGCCTCAGAGCCCAGCTCTAGTTAGAAGTGAGGCTGGGAGGGTTTGCTGCCCCCCAGGTTTAGGCCGTCCTTGGTTTGTGCTATCCTGACACTGTGCACTTCTTGGAAATTATTAAATGTTTACTTAAATGTTTCTAAAAGCCATTGTTTTATGTCTGTTTGCAAGAAGTCCTCCATAAGGACATGGGTTGTGTGACCTGTTCAAGTAATGTATTCCTTCGTCTAACCTGGAATATAGTGAGTGCTTAATTAATGCTCATTTGATAAATTAAAGTATAATCCAGTGCCCCTGGTGAATCTAGGCTGTTCAAGGTCCTTTCCAGTGCCCCGATTGTGTCTAGCAGAGATGGTTACATTTTGAGGACATATGCGCTACTTTTTTCCTAAGTGTCCCCTGAAATGAAAGAACACTGTATGGAGAAAAAGAGGAAAAGGGATTAAGGGAGACCGCTGAGCGAGGCATGATGAGAAGGAGAGACATATGGGCTTGTGGGGGATGAGAGTCCCCTCTGGCACCCAGAGACCTGTTGACCTCACCTCATCCAGTTGGCCCAGGACTTGTCCTTTCCATCCACATACTCATAGCAGTTTCTCCCCCTGGCGATCTGCATTTCAGAAAAGAAGTTAAAGACCTTTTATTTTTTTTGTGGGGAGGCAATAGAGAAATTATCTTACTCCACTGTCATCAAAGCTCTTTCAGCTTGCATAGGGATTCCACTGCCAGTTGTGACCACACGATATTTTCCTTCCTCATCATCTACACATCCGAGTCTGTCTGTCCAATCAGAGCAGGAGCCCCACAAGGGAGGAGGCACTCCTTTGTGTCTGTACCACTTTGCTCCCACTTACGCTCTGATCCTTAAACAGGAGCTCTGTGTTCATGTGAAGTCCCGTCAGTACACACAGCCAACCATGTTGTCCCTCCATGTCTAGCATGTAGGAGGTGAGGCCCCTCCAGGCCTCAGAAGGAATGTGGGAAGCCAGAGGACAGTGGAAGAGGCAAATATTCCTCACCAGCCAGGAGTATCTGCTCTTGGCTGCCTCTTCATCTTCTGTGATGTGTCCTTCATAAGGGCCAAAGTGCAGACCCACTGGCAAATCAGCTGCCTCATTCCACACTCCAAGCCCAGCCTCAGGGATGCCCGATGGCCCGATTCTCAACCCAGGGGGCAGGGTGAGGGCCGAGTGGTTGGGATGCCCCTTGTCCACTGCACTGTCCTTTACAAATGTAGGGGGCCCATGCACAGCACAGCTGTTGATGAAGAAGTTCTGACACTTCTCACAATCTGGAGGCGAGAGCAACAGGGGTTAGGGAAGGTACAGCGCGTGTTCCTGGACACAAAGAGTTTCAGAGGGCGTCCAGCACTGACATCACTGAGACTCAATGCTGTACTCCAGGTCACTAGAGGGAGGGAATGATTTGGGGACCAAAGGACTAGATGAAATTGTTATATCATAACATGCTTCTTAGTGAGTCACTTACAGAGGTAGTCATCATCCTGGGGCTCGCTGATCTCTTGGTACACATGGCCCTTTCTTTCTCGTAGGCTGTACATCTCCACGTCAATCTCCTTTATCCTGAGTGCTGAGTTGGAGAAGAGCAGGTGAGCGAGGTTGCTGGGGTCTGGAGTGTTAGTTCCCATTTTGTCAATTAACACAATCTCCTCCCATCAAATTATTACCCGTCCTTTTGCATATTCTGGTATTTTACTGTTAACTATTGGTTCAGAAGACTAAGACTCCACACTAACTACAGATGGCTGCTTCAGTTTTAGTTTCTAGATCTTCCCATTACCAGGTGTAACTTGCCAACCTGTAACCATTCATAAAGTATTCATGGAGTGCACATTATGCGTTAGGCCTCGAGCAAAGGCCTGGGCACCCAACACCAATAAAGTGTGGCTGCTATGATCACAGATGCATTTGTTGGACAACTTGCACGTGTCACTTGTTTTAAATGTAACTTAACCTTTCAAACAATACACGAGCGATGTCTCCTTCTCTTCACTTTACACATTAGCATTCAGGAGCTCAGAGAATTTATAGGATTTGCCCACAGCTCCAGTGCTAACTTCAGCCTCAGCTCAGCCGAGCTTAAATCCAGGCCCATCCAAAGTCCGCCCAACAGACCCAGGCCATAGTTATCAGCCCTTCTGTAGGACTGAGAGGAACTAACGTTTCCAAATTATGTTCTCTTACCCGATTGTCGTCTAGTGTGCTGTCCAAAGGCACACGCTTCTCCAGGAGGGGACGCTGGATTCTGGGCCTGCTCTGAGTCACTTGCAGTCATCAAATTTGCTGTTCCTGACAATTCCTTCAAACTGTATTCATTGCTTAATGGCACCCTGGATGTTGCCTTCAGTGTAAGAGTCACATATTACAAAGGTAACATGTATTTAATTTTTTAAGGCCTATGATACATTTTACATGCACGTCTTTAAAACTTCAACCCTTAGAAATACCTAGGGAGTATGAATATTAGAGGGGATAGGGCCAATGTGAGTAGTGAATCCAAGATTAGAACTCATGCCTTATGACTCCTTTCTTTCAACTGTCTCTGTAATATTGAGAGTGGAGGATATTGGGAAGAGAATAAAGAAATAGTTGGCAGAAACATATCTAGACAGTAAATAAAATGGTGATAAAATTTGCAATACCTTGGAAAGAATATTTGTGCTTAGATTAGTTGGTTCCCACCAATTCTGTTTCAATAAGGCTGTATCAGTAGCTAGTTGTCTCCAGCCTCATGATCTATAACATGCTAACTTTCAACGTTATAGTGAACGTGCAATTAAATAATGCTCACCAAAGTGTTCTCTGAATTGTATGATACAGCGTGAATGTGAGGTTACAGTCCTGCCATCAATTTACCCCTCAGCTCTCTCCATATTTCAAATCTCATAGAAATTACCTTCCGTGTTCATTGATCATCTTCTAGTTTAATTTATAATTGTGAATTCATTCATTCAGCAAACATTTGGAGGCCCTCAGGGGCCCTGACCTGGGCCTGTGACCTCTGAGAAGATTTGGGTATGGACCAGCCTCTCAAAGAGCTCACAACGCAGAGGTAGGCAGGCTGAAGAAATGATTCTAAACAGGATGAGAGTGACCTCACTGGAACTCAGAGAAAGAAGCTGTTACGTCACCTTACAGGAAACGGCATTTGAAATCAGTTCCAGACAGACGAGTTTCTGTTGAAGAGTGTGTAACCTATATGAATTCCTTAAGTCATTTTATTATTTGTTCTTTCCCAATCCTCAAACCTGAAGCTCCTCAGGGGTTAGAGATGCTCTTTGATTAAAGCGGGAGGCTGTGATCCTGGACATTCTACATTCTTCTCCATCTGGGACCATCCACTGTGCAAACTGCCTACACTGCATGCCTTCCTCAGTCAGAGGGTCTCAGTGCACCTCTCACGGGAGCACAGCAGAGAAGAACTTCGGCTGAAACCATCAGTCAGACGAATGATGTAATGACATATCGATAAAACAATGCAAACTTTAGAAAACTATGACAGTTTATTTTTCTAATTTTTAAAAGATTTTGTTTATTTTCTTTAGCGAGCGGAAGGGAGGGAGAGAGGGAGAGAAACATCAATGTGAGAGAGAAACATTGATCACTTGCCTCTCACATGCCCCCCAACCGGGAACCTGGCCCACAACCCAGGAATGCGCCCTGACCGGGAATCAAACCGGCGATCTTTCGCTTTGCAGGATGACACCCAACCGAGTCACGCTGGCCAGGGCAAAACCATGAAAGTTGTAATGAGTGTGTAAGTGGTTTAGAGAAGACACTATGGGTTAGATTGCACCACCCCTGACACTGTGATCTTAGACATATAGTCAAACATTTCTGTATCTCTGAAAGCTCACTTTCCTCATCGTAAATGGTGATAGTTATAGTGTGCACCTCATCAGGTTGTTGTAATGTTTAAGTGAATTTATTCACGTAGAATTCTTAAAGTCTGAAACATTGTGAGAATGAAACAACTGGCAGTTACTCTTGTTGCTGTAGTTATTAACTGTTAAGATGATGATGAGCCCTGGCTGGTGTGGCTCAGTGGATCGAGCGTTGCCTGCAGACTGAAAGGTCACCAGTTCCATTCCCCGTCAGGGCACACGCCTGGGTTGTGGACCGGGTCCCCCAACTGGGGGCGTGCGAGAGGCAACTTATTCATGTTTCTCTCCCTCTCTTTCTCCCTCCATTCCTCTCTCTCTAAACAAATCAATAAATAAAATCTTTAAAAAAGATGATAATATCGGACAATGTGTTGAACAGACCAGGAAAGGAAGGCAGCAGTTCCCAGGGTACTTTCTGCATTTTCCTACTCCTACCTGCATTCCTGTATATGAGAGGAATTTTCTTGTCAACAGGATTTGGGAAATACTCACCTTCTGGGGTTCACTCCGTTCCCTTCTGAAGGCCACCCAAGAAGATTTCACTGAAAGATGATGAGAAATCAGTGTTTTGGTTGGTAAATGTTTCCAAAATCTGGAGATTCTTATTAAGGACACAGAATTCTGAACGGGAAGAGTCCGAGAACAATCCAAGGATGGTTAGAATCATTAAGGTCTATGCTTCTGTTGGGGCCATCAACTAATTTCATTAGAAAGATAAAGAAAATAGACAGAGTGCCATCCACACTTCATCCTATGTTCATACAGCATCTATCACATTTATTAGAAATAAAGTGGCCTCTCCTGACAAAAATGTAATAAAAGTGACTGCACAGAAACTCCCTGTCTTTAACACAACCCTTCCTCCGTCCTGCTTTCTTCATTCACACTGGCCTTGTCGGGGCTACGGCACCACGGCCACCTCGTCTGCTTTCTCTGGTCCCCTCCCACCCGGGCACATACTGGCCGTCCGCGGCCTTCCTTAATCATTAGACTCCGGTCAGCACCCACAGTCTGCTGACCACAGAAGCAGAGAATTCCAGGTTAAAGATCGCACCTTGACTTCAGCTGTGTTTCAACCCCACACCCATGGAAGTGGACTGGCCCTACCAAGCGAGCACTCGTGATGCTGGACAGAATGGCACCAGGGCCGACAGCAGGAAAGATACAGTGACCAACCCCTCCCTACCCGGGGCCTCCCCCAAACTCCCGTAATCACCACGGTTAATACCGTGTCCGTCTGTCCCCATGCAGGCCGTGGGCAGCCGGGTGTTGGAACTCTCCTCACCGGCCAGACTGCCTCCCTCTCTTGCAATGACAACTATTCTGAATTGGTTATTTCTTATTCACTTGTATGTTCTTATACATTTACTGCTTATTACTGTATCTATAAATACATGTGATTATGTTGCACACTTGAAAGTTTACACGAATAGCCCCTTACTGTGCAACACAGTTTGGCATTTTGCTTGTTCGCTGGACAAACGAACCCTGTTCCCTGGTTAAGTCCCGAGATGCAGCCTGACCTAAACAGGTCCGTGTCGGCAGGGCGGCTCTGGTTCCTCCTGCCCCTCACCTTGCTGCCTGGGAGTCCACTCTTCATCAGAGTCCTCAGGGTCCTCCTCCTGGAGCTCAGCGGCCGGCCTGCAGCGGTGGTGGCACATGAAAGCTGGTCGCGGGGCCCTGAGACCTGCAAAGAGACAAGACCTTCGTTCTGAAAGCAAAGAGCCTGGAGGAGGAACGAGCCCCAGGAAGCCCGTGTGACTGGCTCCCACGGGATGGGAGAGTCTACGACCAGTTGCTGTGAGCGCTGCCCAGTCAGTGCCGGCTGGCCCTGCTCTGACCCTGCTCCGACCCGAAGGAGCAAATCCCCCTTCGGCGTCATTACCAGTCATTACTGGAGGGAGCTGGAGGGAGCTGCAGGCGGGAGGGAGGGGGCCCCCGAGCCGGAGCCGGAGCCCATCAGGTCACCGGCACCTGCATGCGCACTACCTCGGCTGAGGAGCACATCGAAGTTCCTCTTCAGGTTCCGGTACCAGCCTTTCTCCCAGACACCCATCTCCACCCACTCCTCCCGGGAGTAGAGGGAAACGTCTTTCCAAGCTTCTTCAGCCTGGGGAGGGGAGTGGACGCACCAGTAATTCGGTGGTGCGCGCGTGCGCGGTGGGCCTGCCCTGCCCCGGGTGCAGGGAGCCGGCAGGCCCTCGGTGGTCCTTGTGCCGCAAGCACCGAGCCCTCTAGGTCGTGTCCCGGGTCCCCGAGCGGCTGCGTCCCAGGGGGCCCGCCCGCACTCTGCGCCTTCTCCCGCTTCCTTGACCCGGCCCTGCCACACCGAGCCCCGTCTCTCCCACCAGCGCCCTGCACACGCGCAGCGAGGGTCACCCCCAGGGCCGGGCGTCTGCGGAGCCCTGCATCCCCCCCACACCCCCGCTTCCCGCCGACCCCACAGCCCACCTGAGGCTTCCGCCCCGTCCGCCCCGCTTCTCCCTCGGGGCGCTCCTGCGGGCCCCCGTCGGGGTTCATGGCGTCCCAGCCCCGAGTCCGAGGCGCCTGTGGAAGGAGAAGGCGATGAGAGGGCCGAGCGCCTTTCCCGCGTTGGCAGGGCGCCGGGAGAGGGGGACGCGGGGCGCTGTGGGAGGAGGGGCCGGACAGGCCGGGCAGCGCAGCCGCAAACCCGCCCGCTGGGGGCGCCCTCGTACCCCCCTTCCCCGCCCCTGCACGCTGCCTCCGCGGCTGTGGCCGGGCGTCGGAGGGCCACTCGGGCGGAGGGCCGGCGGCGGCGCCAGGAAACGCGCTCTTCTCAGGGGAGGGCTCGGACTCGCACCGGGTTCTGCAGACACCGGCACGCTACGCAGGCGCGGCCTCCAGCAGACCGCCGTCTCTCGGGCGGAGACGCGGGCCTGCTGCTCCGGGCTGCTGACACTTGGAGCGCCTGGGGCAGGGGGCGGGACCTGAGGTCGAGATTTGGGGCCTCTCGTCGAGGGGCTTCACGTTCCCCGCCGTTGAGTTAGTTTCCAGGACGATGACATACAGGGTCTCTGAATTGGGGGAAACTTGGTCTCTCCGAGCGAGCTGCAGGTAGGGTGCCCGAGCTGAGGGGAACTGGGGTTTTCAGGTTGTTTGGGAGGTCTAAGCGTTGGGGGTTGGGAGATGTGGGGTCCTCCCGGTTAGCGGACGCGGGCCCCTCGATGCTGAAGGGATCTGTGGCCCCGCAGGATGAGGGCATCTGGGGTCTCTTAGGCTGGACTTTGAAGGTCTCGGGCTAAGGGTCCCACATGGCAAGGTTCCCACTTACCGGTCAGTCTCCCGGGGCCCCTGCCGCACTGCCCACCTCGGCAGAGAGCCCTCTCCCAGCTCCCCAGCTTCCCGCCCTCGGGAGGTGTGAGGACGCGGGGGTGGGGCGGGGTTCCTGCCTGGATAGCCACGAGGGGGCAAGCCGCCCATCAGTGCTGCAATCCCAGGGCCCTGCCAGCCAATGGGCGGTCAGAGGAAGCTGAGAGGGCGGGGCAGGGGGCGGAGCCATCCTGTTATTCCAGGGTTCCAGACTGGCGGGAGGAAGGCCCGCCCCACCCCGCCGGGATTGGCTGCTCTGGGCCCCGCTAGCACCTGTCACACAGCCTGCAGCAAGGACGTGGCTTGGGGGTTTCCGTGGCTTGATTTCCTGTGGCTGGTGAGGGACCCACCCTGCAGGAGCTGGGAGCCCCGAGCCGGGTGGACGTGGCCCTCCTGCTGCCTGACAAAGTGTCTTTGTTCCACCAGACTGTAGTGGGGATCCCCAACTTTCGTCTAGGCCCTTCCGTGCCCTCCCTTTTCAAACCCACTTTCAGCAAGAGCTGCTTAACCAGTGAGGACGCCATCAAGACTGCATTGCCTTCTGGGAAACTGTTACGTCAGTAAATTCTGACCACCCAATCGGTAGACACAAAGTAAGTTCCAGAGGGTTCAAAGATTTAAACACAACGAATGACATAATAAGTACACTGGAAAACACACTGAGAGAACTTCACGTCTCAAAGAAGTGGCGTTATGAGTAACAGGTATGTTTAAGTAACTCAGGTCTAAAAACATTTCAGAAATAGGAAGACAAGATAAAACTAACCAAGACTAAATAAATTTTAAAAAACACTGAGAAAACCTACAAGTATTTTGCATAAAAATAAGATCAAATTTGAGGACCGGTCCACAGAGCAGGGTCAGTGTAACTGCTGCTGGCTTTCACGGGATAAAATGGGAAGAGCGTCTCTGGTCCTTACCTCGTTTCGAGCACATAAATATTCCTTGATTTCCATGGATTGCAAATAAGCCAACTAACTAATTATTACTGTGAAATTGCATAAAGGGAAACCTCACTAAAGTGGAGTTGGGGTCAGTGGGGGTGCTGTCACATAGCACCACTGGGGGTCAATTACAGGAAAAATTGTCACAGGCCCCAACATGAAGATGTACCTACATGTGCTCCCAGGAGAAACCGACTCCCCAGCAACTCAGCCAGAGAGAAACCAGGGTCACCCTGAACTGATGCTTTTCTCCTCTGCACTTTCGTTTGAAATGACCCCTCCCAACTTCCTCCTTTGTCCCTGTAAGGCAACGTACCTCTCCTTTAATTGTGGAGCTTGCCTATGGTTTTTGTACAGCTTGATTGTCCTACATTGCAATTTTTACGGTTTCCGAATAAACCCCTTATCTGCTGGTAAAATGACTGACTGCTATAGATTTGAGGTCAACACAGTTTGGGGGCCCGTATGGGGATCCGGAGGACTCCTGGAATCCCTGGGGCTGATGAGCAAGCAGGTGCAGTGTCCCTGCTCTGAAAGGCTCAGGGAAGGGTCCTTTGGTGCAGACTCTCCGGTGATCATTTCCAGAATAGCCATCCAGAAACAGCATCCTCATGCCCTCTGACCCAGAAATCTCACTTTTCAAAATTTCCCCTGGTAGCCCTGGCCTGGTAGCTCAGTTGGTTAGAGTCCTGCCTTTATGCCAAGGTGGTCAGTTCATTCTCCAGTCAGTGAACCTACAAGAAGCAACCAATGAATGAATACATAAGCAGAACAACTCTCTCTCTCTCTCAAATTAATAAATGATATTAAAAGAAAAGCATAAAAAATGTCCCCCAGTTATGCTTCCCTGTGTATGAAATGAAGTATGTTTAAAATATTGTATCCAACACTTATATAATAACAAATGTAATTCTAGTATATATCTTACTAAATAGTAATATATCTTACACATTTTAACAAATTCAGTAGAAGAGAATTTGTTAAATTATGGTTTCTCACACTGTGAAATATTATAAACATTAAAAATGGGTGAGGATATATAACATTTCATTAAAGAAACAGAACCTAGTAAGGTGGTTCTAATAGAATTTAACAGAATAATTTTCTTTTTTTAATATATTTATTGATTATGCTATTACAGTTGTCCCATTTCCCCCCCCTACTCCACTCCATCCTGCCCACCCCCCTCCCTCCCACATTCCCCCCCTGTAGTTCATGTCCATGGGTCATACTTATAAGTTCTTTGGCCTCTACATTTCCTACAGTATTCTTACCCTCCCCCTGTCTATTTTCTACCTATCATCTATGCTACTTATTCTCTGTACCTTTCCCCCCCTCTCCCCCTCCCACTTCCCTATTGACAACCCTCCATGTGATCTCCATCTCTGTGATTCTGTTCCTGTTCTAGTTGTTTGCCTAGTTTGCTCTTGTTTTTGTTTTAGGTGTGGTCGTTAATAACTGTGAGTTTGCTGTCATTTTTACTGTTCCTATTTTTGATCTTCTTTTTCTTAGGTAACTCCCTTTAACATTTCATACAATAAGGGCTTGGTGATGATGAACTTCTTTAACTTGACCTTATCTGAGAAGCACTTTATCTTCCCTTCCATTCTAAATGATAGCTTTGCTGGATACAGTAATCTTGGATGTAGGTCCTTGCGTTTAATCTTGCGTAATGATGATGTGCCTTGGTGTGTTCCTCCTTGGGTCCAGCTTCTCCGGGACTCTCTGAGCTTCCTGCACTTCCTGGAAGTCTATTTCCTTTGCCAGATTAGGGAAGTTCTCCTTCATTATTTGTTCAAGTAAGTTTTCAATTTTTTGTTCTTCCTCTTCTCCTTCTGGCACCCCTATAATTCGGATGTTGGAACGTTTCAAGGTGTCCTGGAGGTTCCTAAGCCTTTCCTCATTTTTCCAAGTTCTTGTTTCTTCATTCTTTTCTGGTTGGATGTTTCTTTCTTCCTTCTGGTCCACACCGTTGATTTGAGTCCCAGTTTCCTTCGCATCACTATTGGTTCCCTGTACGTTTTCCTTTGTTTCTCTTAGCATAGCCTTCATTTTTTCATCTAGTTTTTGACCAAATTCAACCAATTCTGTGAGCGTCTTAATAACCAGTGTTTTGAAGTGTGCATCTGATAGGTTGGCTATCTCTTCCTCGCTTAGTTGTATTTTTTCTGGAGCTTTGAAGTGTTCTGTCATTTGGGCCTTTTTTTTTTTTTTGTCTTGACGTGTCTGTTACTTAAAGGGGCGGAGCCTTAGGTGTTCCCCGGGGCGGGGTAGCGCTGGTAGCTGCGCTGTGACGATGTAGGTGGGGGAGGGGCTGAGAGGCAGCAATGGCGCCCGCCTCACTCTCCTCCGGATTTCAATCTTTCACTCCGCTACCCACAACCAAACTGGGCCCCTCTGGTGCTGGTTCCCGAGTGGGTGGGCTTGTGCATGCCCTAGGCCCCTGTGGGTCTCTCCAACGACCTCTCCTGTGAGGTTGGGAGTCTCTCCTGCTGCCGCCCCAACCCCCACGGGCGTTTTCAATGGGAGGTCTGAGGCTTTATTTCCCCACGCTGGAGCCCTGGGTTGGGAGGTCTGCTTCGCTCCCCGCCGTACGTCCGGTTTATCTGTGCGCGAGTGTGGGGCCGCAGGGTCTGCTAGTGGTCAGACTGCCTGACCCGTTCGTCCCACACTCTGCCAGTCTCGGTCCCACCTCGGCCACGCGAGTCCTCTCTGCCCCGGTGCCCGTCTCCGCCCCTCCTACTGGTCTGGATGAATATTTATTTTTTATTTCCTTGGTGTCGGACTTCCTGGCCGTTGGATTTTCTGTCAGTTCTGGTTGTGCGGGGAGGCGCAGTGTGTGTACATACGCCGCCATCTTGGTTCTCCTGGATTCTGTCTTTAACTTCCTGTTTCTATACACATATAAAGGATATGTGTTTGTGTGTTACTTCCCCTGACTGTAACAAATTCTGTTACTTGTAATCATTACGTTGCTTTTCATGATTCATCTAAGTAAATAAGCTGTTGTACAATAATACAATTATATTACTTTAGTTATGTAAAAATACTTAAAGTAGATAACACTTGAAAAACTGAAGAAATGAGGTGATGTGAGGAGCGAGAGAAAATCTTGTTGGTGGTGAGTTCATTAATGATGCATTAAAGCAGGAACAGGATACTTACCTTTAAGTGAGTCCAGGGCGCGGACCCCTGGTCCTGCAGAAACCAGCAGTGTTTGTAAGAGAAATCGCGCCCCCTGCAGGTTGTCGGAGGAACTCACGATCTGGCCAGTGTCCGCATTGTCCGTAAGGGAGATTGGAGATGGTGAGTCTCGGAATCCAGGAAAGCAAGAATATTTACTGCTAGTGACGTCACAGAACGGTTATTCAGGAGTGACGTGTGAGCAATGACAGGAAAGCCGTCATCCTGGGACGCCTGCGGCGCTTCACCACCGTGACTCCTCGTCCCCGGGCGTCGGGTCCCTTCCGCCCGCTGCGCTCGGGCAGGTGCCCGCGCAGCCTGGACGCTTGCACCGCATCTCGGCCACCTGCCGGGACAGGGAGCCGCGTGTGTCCCTCTCACCAGTGTGTGGCCCGTATTGCACACGAGACGCCCGTCCCCCAGCCGGACACCAGCAAATGCTTCACACGTGTTCACCGAGTGAACGCGCTCCCTTCCCCGGGCGAGACGGCGCTCCGGTCCGTGTCCTCCGCGTCCGGGTGGGGCCGCACCTGCCCGGGGCTGCGCTCGGCCTCCCTGCACCCTGAGCCCTTCGGTTCAGAGCCCTTCTCAGATCCAGCCCGTCCCCACGCTGGCCCGCGGTCCCCTCTCCCCCATCCCAGCGGACACAGGACGGGGACGCACCGGCGGAGGACCCGCGTGGGCGGAGGGGCTGTGGCGGGTCGCGCGGGGGCGAATGTCTTGGGACGCAGAGCGGAGGGGGCGCAGGGATGTCTGCCCCGGGAACCTCGAGAACTTCGCGGGGAGGAGCGACCAGGACGCTGCCCTGGGAGGGACAGAGGGGCTGGTGAGGGACGGAGGGGCCAGGAGAGGCCGGCGGCGCTGCGATCCGGTGGTTCGGGGTTCGGGGACAAGTCCGGGTGAGAAGGGGAGGGCGGCGCGTGTCTGGAAAGAGGACTGGACCCTGGTCCCTGGTGCGCGGTGGGGACAGGAGAGGGTGGGCCGGAGCCGCCTGCGGGAGGTTTGGACGGGTTACGTTGGGAGCAGGAGGGGGAAGGGCCCGCGCGGAATTCCGCTGGAAGCAGAGAAGGGAGGTTTGGGGACGGGGACCGGCGGGTGGGCGCAGGTGACGGAAACTGTGAGAGAGTCCAGGAGGGTTTGTGGGGAGAGCGATGGGGCGGGAGACGGGACACGGAGTCGCGCGCTAACACGGCTTTGGGGGGTCCTCTCCCCGGGGGAAGGAGAGGAGAGCGGAGTGGAGCTCCTTCACCGCGGACGACCGAGCGCACCCGGCCTCTGGCCTCTCTCGGGCGTGCGGGGCGCAGCGCGGGCCCGGGGGTTTGCGGAGCGGGAGCCGGCTGAGGGTTCAGGTGGACGCGCTCTCCAAGACCGCGGAGCTCACCCCTCTCTCTCCTGGTTCCGAAAGAAGAAGAACCGGGAAAACCGGCGTCCGGGGACTGTAGTGAAGGAGCGAAGGAATTCACCCGTTTCCGCGGTGCGACAACAGGGAGAGGGTCGCTGGACCCCACGTGCGGACGCAGAGGCCCGGGACGCCCGAGTCAGGGACCCGCGCACACGCGCGGCCTCCGGGCAGCAGGCTCGTTACACGCGCGCTTTCCTCTCCAGCCCTTTCTTTGGCTGTTCGGGTGCCGGTGGGGAGAGTCAGCGTTTATGCATCAGAAATGTCCCTGGTGAGAGAAACGGCCCTTCCGAGCGGCCACCGCCCCCGGGGACTCTCGTGCTCACTGCGTGCTCGGCCAGGGGAAGGGCTGAGACAGAGTTTGGGGACAGTTCTGGTCCGATCAAGTGACATGACTGATGGAAACGGTCTTCTTTGCCGTACCCGCGGTGAGCAGTTTTCCCTAAACACGAAAGCTAACGTTGATATTGTAGCCAAATTGGACGGGTCCCACATGGTCTGGAGGAATCAGGTACAAAGTGTCAAGAGGGTAATTGCCTTTCTCTCTGGTTGGTAAAGTTGGGACCTTTCTTGCCAGGAGTTACTGCGTCTGAAGTTCTCGGAGCTGGTGTTGGTCTGTGACTTGTCATTATTGAGTAACTGGGACCACAGCATTGGCTGCCTTCGCCCCTATTTTCCAGTGGAGAGTGATGTGGAGACGGGAGCACTTCATTTCCTGGGGGCTGTAGCTTCCAGTTGAGTTTTAACTATTTTAGGAGAAGTCAAGGAACATGTAGGTTCATTTCAGGTGGAATTTCCCCAAATTTAATGGATTTAAGCAGGACGGCTAGAAGGGGGCCCTGGGGCTGGCCCTTGACCCTTTTTATGATGATACTTTGAAGTCCCAAGGCCCCTCACATCATCGCTGCCTCATTTATGCTCTTCTGCGTGTGGGGTTTCTGACTCTCTCCTGTGAGTGAGGTTCTCCCGCCTATGCATGTCTTACATTAGACCATTTTCATTGGCTAATCTGTGTCATACCTGTGGGATTATTAGACCAGCCCAAAGATTCCTGAGGTCACAGGAAAGGTTGTTTCCCCACCACGTAAGCAAGCAGTCAGGTGTTTAATATGAGGTGAATTTGAGGAGTACATGTACGTCACCATTTACTTAAGGAAGATTTAACAATTTAAGTAAAGTAACCTTCTCAAAACTGAATGATTGTGTCAGTGAAATAGGGAACAATGTACTAATGTAGGTTGTGGATATACAACTTCTATTTAATGTTTCAAAGGTGGCAATGAAGAGGGCCAACATTTTGCACTTGGCACGTTGATTTTAAACTGGCTGTTAAGAAAGGGAAGACTGAGAAATTACATAGGATTGTCATCTCATTTCTTCCTAAGAGGTTTGGTTGCCACAGTTTGGTTTAGGAAGAGAGCTTCAGCACCATCACCTCAGCTTCAGACAGTGACAGTCCTAGCAAGAGCCTGTTGACCCTCTTACCATCTCCTTGTGTCGTAAAGTTTTGGGAGTTGCCGAACAGAAATCAACCTGCCAGGTATGCTGGCTTTTTTTCTAAATTACCTGCATGTCCCCCATTTCACCTTTGAAATCTAAGACTCTGTTCTTCCATTTTCCAAAATACCCTATATACCCAATATCACCTCATTTTATTTGGTATTCATTTGAATATGAATTCCTCTTGCCCATGTGTTTGACATTGAATACCTCCCATTAATTAGATTATGTTAATTTGATTGTTATCCCAGCTCTTAGAACTTAGAAGGTATGGCAAAAATAATGTTTTAAACCCCACAGTGTTGGTGAGCTGGCTGTGTGACATGCATGGCCGGGACACTAACTTCTGGAAAGTGCAGCCTCTGAGAGATCATGGACATCTCCTGGCAAAAGTAAGCATTAATATTATATTTTGATCTGTCAGCCTTTATGGTCTATTTCTGCAGGGCTTGGTACAATTTAGTAGTGCTGGGAGTCACTTTCTTCTCTTGTACGTTTACACCGGCATGAAAAGTATTTGTGAGGCCAGTTGCTCGGACTTAGGAAAGTTCTTCATTGACCGCTGGCTCTGTTTACATTGGGAGGACTCGGTGCTGCTCCTGCATTGGCATCTGGCAACTGGGCTCCATTGCCCAGCTCCAACTCTGGAGTGTGGCTGTGGGGTCCTGGTTACAGATCTAGGTTCTGTCTCCAGGGTCTGTGGCCTGGGGCTGTGAGTCTGGGATGTGGAGTCTCTTTAGTGTGGCTTTGCATGCTGGGTTGGTGTGTGGGATCCACATGTAGCTCTGGCTCTAGGGTCTGATGGATGGAATCTGGTGTCCAGAGTTCTGACAGTCTCTGGTGTCCAGTGACTGGCATTCAGTGTACATGGTCTGTCCTGGGTCGTGGGGACAGTTTTAGGATTGGGTCGGAGGTCTGACATTCAGCTATTAGTTCTGGCTCTACTCCAGGGTCCAGGTTCTAGACTCCAGGGCCTGTGTATGTTTTGGCATCAGGTGTCTGTGAACTTCATGCAGATCCCGGCCCATGGGATCTGTGTGCTGTGGCAGCACTAGACAAATTCACACGGACTACAAAAATCCTGTGGGGGAAAAGGGATGGCATGGCCACTCTCTAAGTGAGAGAGGGCGTGAGGGCCAGAGAGAGCCCCTGAGAAAGCCCGATCCCTGCCTGGACAGGCTTTTACTGCTTTTCTGGGCAGTTTACATAGAGGATGGTCCACATTTACTGTGCCCATGTTCACTGTAGGTGATTACCTTTTACACACAACCAAGGACAGAATGCTGCTGATTACATCAAAGAGAAGGATGTTACAGTTCCAGGGGGAAAGTGGCTGAACTGGTTACACTCCATACTTGGGTGGTTTAGCACAGACTTTAGGAAGTTAAAGATACTCAGTCAACATTTGCTGCTTCAATCCAGGGTGAGGAAGTTTCAGGGAAAGCAAGTCTCAGAGCAGCCTAGGTACAGGGCAGGCCTGATTCCCCACAGAAGTAGCTGTGTGTGTGGGCATGGGTCCTGCCTGCCAGACCTCGCTCCCACTGACTTTTCCGAGTGGGAGCTGGGCTACATTTCCCCCGCGTGGAACAGTTCCCTGTACTCCATCTTGGCCGGCAGTCCCTGGTTCTACCCTTTTGCACTCTGCCTTTATGTGGGTGGGAGACATGCTTGGAAAAGTGGTCTCCAGAAAAATGTGTGGTCCTCTGGACAGTAGGGAAAGCATGCAGTTGTTGGGAAGTGCCCTACCCTGTTTCAGAAGCTGTAAACCCCCATGACTAAGGCTGAGTGAAAGACCTTGGGACCATAAGCCATTAAGGAGACAAAGTTTATCTCCCTGGCAGGGGTGCTGCCTCTGCCCACTTTACTTTACCCTGCTTGGCCCTGAGCCTGACCAGTTAGCCAATGACGGGTTAGATTCCTCAAGAGAGGGATGACCTAAGACAGGCATGGTCAGGAAGAGGCCCTCAGGGAAGGACTTGGGGGGGCTATAGAAAAAGGGGGGGATGGACCCTCACCCCTCAGCTTTGACATAGACTGAGTCCTCATTCTGTCTGCAAGAAGTCTCCTATTCTCTTGGCTGCCTTACATGCCCTGCCTGATTTAAGCCTGAAACAATGACAGTGGTCGGTGTAGCCCTGTGCCGGAAAGGGCGGTTCCCTGGTGGCCTGATCAGGCCTAAGAAAAAATACATAAAACCCAGTGAAACCTGCTTTGCTAAGAATGCCCTCAGGTTTCTCATAAGGGTCCAAGCCAAAATGAGTTTGTTTCCCAAAGTTTCATAGCCCTTTAGCTAACTGACCCTGACTGAGAATAAGCCCTCAGAGTTCTTTGAATGTTACCTATTGTTTGATTCTTACTGCCTGACCATGACTAATGAGCTTTACTTGTATTCCTGTGTAAATTGAACCCAATAAAAACCCATTGAGGAAAAGGCTCTTAGCCCTTCTCCTTGGAGAGATCGGCCACCTTGCCTCCCCCAGAAGATCATGTCTTCGGTAGACTTATTTTCATCCGCGTCGGAGGGGGGGGGGGCTCTGCAGGCAAAGCTGATATAATAGCTGTCACTATACCATCTAATAAAACGGTTTTGAATGATGTTAAGGGCAAGTATGGGCGACCAGAGACAGCGATGGGGTGGGGATGTGGGAATGGGGTTGCAGGCTGAACTGACTTGTGGCTGAACTGACTTTTCAGCCAAATAGACTTATTGGCCAAATGGACTTTTTCACCAAACAGGCTTTTTGGCCAAAGAGGCCTTTTCACTGACCCGATTTAAGGCAAGTTTCAACCAGCATTGCAGCCGCAAAATCGTATACAGTCCATTTTTTGCTCCCATAGCATTTAACCTAGTATTCACTATTCGTCTATTCAGAGAGAATAGATGAATAGACAGTTCTGTTGTTCAGCAGTTCCGAAAGAGACTCCTACAGAAGCTCCTAGGTAAACCACCATATGAATTACTTGATAACTTGACCCTAATGACGCTAAAGATGCTAATTACCCATTCTTGATAAACAATTCTTCACCCCTCAATGCACAGGTCAGAAGCAGAAACTGGAAATGTACAAGGTTTGCACATGTGGGAGGAACCAAAAATGGAAAAGGAAGTCCAGGTAAAGTTGAGGAAACAAGAGTACATACACCGATAGCGCTGATATTTTACTTTGCTTTTTTTATGCACCTCTTGGTGCAGAATTCTGTATAAATTTTACCTCAACGTTGTTTAAGGAAGCTGCAACAAAGCAAAGACAAACGAATTTCGAGCACACCTTCAACTTGTCAAAGACTGACGCTACTGTGCTACAGAGCCAGTTCTGAGAAACGTCACATAAAACGTATCAGTGGCTCCTTTGCCCTTAACCTTAAAGCCAGTCACAAGGTAACTGGACACCCCTGAAATTTAGATGTTTTCGAATGCTCTTGTAAATACCACTGCTACCCAAAGTCATTGACATTCCACTGGAATCAACCACTTTTCCTGCTGACCTGCACTGAGGTGTCATTCCCAAGAATGGCCACGAGGTGGCAGCAGAGACCGACAGTTGGAAGACATGCTCTACAATTGGCGTCCCACAAAGGTTCCTTCGCTTTTTACCCGAACGAGGACCCTAAAATAGTAAACGCACTCTAGGCAAAGTTGAGTAAACGAGCCCGTAAACATGTCTGGAGGGGCATATACATAAAGTGAAAGTGCTTGTATTTTGCTTCACTTTTACTTACCTCTTCATAGAGAACTTTAAGTCAATTTTACCTCCTCGTTGTTTATGGATTCTGCATCAGACAAACCAAATTACAAGTGATTTTCAAGCATACCTGGAACTTGTAGAAACCCGACTCTATCACGCTACACAGCCAGATCCAAGAAATGTCAGAGAAAATATGCTTATTGCGCTCTTGGCCGTTAATCTGGAAACCAGTGACAAGGTAACTAGACAGCCCTGACATTTAGACATTTTCAAATGCACTTCTGAATACTCCTGCTATCCAAAGTCATTCATATTCCCCTGGAATCAACCACTTATCCTGCTAACCTGTACTGAGGTGTCATTCCTGCGAATGGCCACAAGATGGCAGCAAAGACCAGCACTTGGAACACATAGCATACTAATGCCTTGGCCAAAAATTTTGTTCACTTTTCACCATAAGATGCCATGACAGAGACAATTTTCATTTTCCACCAAACAATGGGACTGAACAACTACTGGACAACATTGTCACCATTTTGTTCCACCGCTCTCTGCCACCTTTCATGCAATTTCACCGTTCCATAGTCCCACAACATTGTCCTCTTTCAGACCAGGGAACTCTTCCAGGTGTCTTCTGCAGTCTTCCAGGGAAGGGAAATTTCTTTCCAATAACAGAAATTCACAAAGACCAAACTAAAGGGTTATGCAAAGGCGCAAGCTCTGGTGAGGACTGCTGATGAACAACGACTGCCCAGCCAGGCTGGAACAGTCTTCCCCTGGTCACCAAAAAGAAGCAGGTGCGGTCCTGCCTTATCCTGAAGCTTCCCTGTCTTTCCTGACAAATTCTGGACATTTTCCCTCAGGTGGCTTTCACTTGTTCTAACAGAGATCAGTCATTGTTGGGAGAAGTCTGCTGGGTTTCCTCAAGGAGCTCCCACTGCAGGACATCACCTCCTTTGGATGAAGACCACCCTTTGGATGGGCTGCTGGTGGTTCCTGGGCTTCCCTCAATATCTCCTGTTCCGCATTATTCTCAAATATCAACAGTTCATCCCCTCACACTTTGTCTTGGAAATGGAATGTTTCCCTTCCATTTCCATAGAGAACTGCATGTGGAAATTCAGTCAAGATGGGACCCCCACCACCCAGCTTGACTTCTGTGGAACCCAAACGTCAAATACATTAACATAATCAAGCTGCTGCAAATGCTTTTTGATGCTTGATTGGGACACTTTGAGTATGTTGCCTGTCTCCCGCGTGCCATAACGTGGTCCATCTTCTGTTAATGTCTGCCCTGGATGGCTCTCCACTGCACCTGGTCTGCCTACCCGTGGGGCAACTGCGCATGAGAAATCTCCCACATGAATCTTTGCAACCCACTTCTCACATGTTCCATCAGACTCAGCGTCTTCTCCGTACACACCAAGCATGTTTTCCTGCCTTACACTTGCGCTTGTACCTTTCTGGAAATGACACAGCCTGAGGGGCCAGAAACGTTATGTTCAGGTGTCTTCAGTGAGAAGAGGGCCACACACACATTCAACAGTTGTCACGAGGTTTTTCACCCCACATGGATATGACAGCTGTCACAATGCTGTCTAAAAAGCAGTTTCAGATGACATTAAAGGCAAGTATGCGGACTGGTGCCAGGTGATGACGTGGGGGCGACACAGAGGTGGCGCAGTTGTGGGGGACCAAAATGACTTTTTGGACAACCCCATTTACAGCAAGTTTAAACCACCATCACAGCCTCTTAGTCTATACAATATGTTTTCTGCTCTAATGGCACTTGAGCTGGCATTCACAGGGAATGGATGAGGACAAAGTTCTGCTGCACAGACCTTCTCAAATAGACTCCTGCAGAACCTCCAAAATGAACCACTATTTGAATTACAAAGTAACTTGACCTGAATGATGCTATAGATGCTACGGACCAAAACCTGATAAAGAAATTTTCACCCTTGAATGCACACATTAGAAACAGAAGCTTAAAATGCACAAGTTTTGCACCCATACAAGGAATCTGAAATGGTAAACAAAGTCCAGGCAAAGTGGAGGAAACGAGCCTGTAGACATGTTCAGAAGGGCACATACATACAACGATGGCGCTTACTCTATTTTACTCTTCTTTTCTTGTACCTCTTAGTGCAAAATTATGAATAAATTTCACCTCCACGTTGTTTAAGGAAGCTGCAACACACAAAGCCAATGACAAATGATTCTGAAGCACACCTGCAACTTTTAACAACTTGATTACACTATAAAGCCAGTTCCAACACATGTCCCATAAACCACGTTTATTGTTCCCTTGGCCATTACTCTGAAAACCAGTCTTGAGGTAACTAGAAAGTCCTTACACTTAGGTGTTTTGAAATGCACTTCTAAGTACCACTGTCATCAACAGTCATTGATATTCCACTGGAATCAACCACTTTTCCTGACTCCACTAAGATGTTATTCCCTATCATGCCCACAAGATGGCAGCAATACCCACACTTAGAACATTTTGGAAATGACCCTATTGTACCATCCCTGCGTTCTCAACTAACTTCAAAGGACTGAAATTATAGAAAATATGTTTCACCCTCATGGTTGCTAATGTAGAACTCAGAAACAAAAGGTAACTAGAAAGTCCTTTCATTTAAATGTAATGAAAGACACTTCTCAAATAACATTCCACGAACCCTTCGTAGATAATTCACTATAGCCAATGACTTTTCCTGCCGGCCAGCACGAAGCTGTTATTCCCAGGTGACACACGAGATGGCAGCAGAGAGACACACTTGGGACAATTTTCAAAGGGACCATCCTGTGCTAATTTCAAATGACTGAAATTACATACAGTATATTTCTTACTGTCATTGCTGTTAACATAGAAATCAGGAACAAAGGGTAACTAGTAAGTCCTGATATTTAAAAGTTACTAAATACACGTGTAAACAACATTGCAATTAACATTCCTTGATACTCTACTACAGTCAACCACTTTTCCTGCTCACGTGTCACTAACATGTTATTTCTGAAATGCCCACGAGATGGCAGCAGAGATGCACACTTGGAACACTACTATTTGCTTGGCCAAAAGGTTCATCCAGGTTTTATGTAAAGATACAAAGGAAGAAACATTTTTCATTTTCACCAATAACTGTATTGAACAATGTATTCACCGTTTTGTTCCACTACTTTCTGCAATATTGCAGGCCTCTTCATAATTCCATCTTCCCAAAAGGTGTTATCGTTTGGCCAAGCCAATATAATGCCAGTTTCAACAAGCATCGCAGCGTTGAAATTATATACATTGTTTCTTAAGTACTCTCATTGCACTTCAGCCAGAATTCACTTTCCAGAAATGGGACTCTGGAAAGTCCTTATATTTGGAGTTATGTAATATACTCGTAAACAACCTCAAAAGTAAAACACAATTTCAGTTACAAAATAATTGAAAATGAATGGTGATAAAGATACTACATACCAAAACTTATGAAAGAAATCTTCACCCTTCAATGCAGATTATCAGAAATAAAAGCTGCAAATTTACTATTTTTGTACCCATATTAGGAACCTAAAATAGTACATTAAATCCAGAGAAAGTAGACAAAAACGTGCACAGGAGGTGAGAGGGGGCCACAGATGTGGGTGGAGATGGGTGGGAGGCAAATTTACGCTGGGGGGCATGAGGGGCTGGGAATTCTGGGGGAGAGATGAGCAACCACTCGGGCTGGAAGTTAGGTGCTGCCGGCTGCCAGTGGCTGCTGGTCTCCGTGGTCCCGAGGTGTTGCTCACAGCCTAATGCGATGCAGGCAACGCAATCCAGGGACAGGAGCTGAGCTGCGTCGGGGCTATAAGGTGGGGGGAGAGTGGAGGGCAGATACAGCCCCGCTGTGGGGAGCAGAAAAGGGGGGCCAGAC
This sequence comes from Desmodus rotundus, assembly GCF_022682495.2. Classification (NCBI taxonomy): domain Eukaryota; kingdom Metazoa; phylum Chordata; class Mammalia; order Chiroptera; family Phyllostomidae; genus Desmodus; species Desmodus rotundus. Next base: position 161,230 of record NC_071397.1, on the reverse strand, counting down.
TGTTTCTGGGGTACACGTCTCAGGTCCCAATTTATCTGACCACTTACCGTGGGACCACTGTTCTATATTTATCTAGATTATGTTTCAGTTATAGATAACTTTGGTCCATGGATATACAATGATACCCATTTTTTAACCCCCCAAAAAGATGATATTTTTCATTTGTTAAAGTTTCTGTTATTGAGTAGCAATTTCCCATTTCATTCATACAGATCCTGTACATTGTTGTTAAGTTTATTCCCAGTGTTTTTTTTTTACCTGTTTTGTTGCTATTGAGTCTTTAAAAAAAATTGTATCTTGAATTTACTATTTGTGCATATTTATTTCTGCATGTTATTTTTGCATCACTGCACTAAATTCTATTTGTGATACTTTTCCGTTGATTCTCATGAGTTACGAAGGTAAACATGCTCTCATGCAATAATGATCATCACATGGTTGTAGCTGTAGGTGACCTAGAAATAGTTAAAGCTCGAAAGAACACAGGAAGTGAGGTAATGTGAGGAGATAGAAAAATTTTCTTTGTTAGTCATACATACTCAATAAAATAGTAACATCCTTCTTAGCATTTTAAATGAGTTTGGGGCCTGGAAGCATGGTGTTGTAGAAATCAGAAGTATTTTGTTACAAGGAATGTGTCCCGGGGAGGTAATCTGGGGAACACAGAGTGTGGCAAATGTCCACATTTTCAAAGAGGAAAACTTGAGATGGTGAAATGTGGAATCTAACAGAGTAAGAATCTTTGTTCTAAATGACATTATGAATCAGTTATTAAAGTGATATTGAGCAATGGAAAGAAGCAGGGATTCTCAGACGAGTACTGTGTTTAATCACAGTGTGATTCGGTCTCCTAAGTGGACGGGTCTTCCTTTGCCTCCCGATCTATTGTCTAGGACACTTCTCCCCGACATTTGTCAGATTGTTGGCCTTTGTTATTCTTTAAGTTTTAGCTTCCATGCTTCCTGTTCCAAGAAAGGCAGCATTTCAGATGTAGGATGCAGAGGGACATGCTGTTTGTATTCTAATGGAGTCTTCAGGATACAGAACAGGGTTTGTCATTCTCAGCACTATGGACCTTTTTGGCCACATAATTCATTCTCCTGGGGGATTGTCCTCTGCATTGTAGGTGCTTATTAGCATCCTGTACCTCTATTCACTGCCCACACCCTGGCTTCCCTTCCCCTTAGGACAATCTAAAATGACTCAGCACATTGTCTAAAGCCCCCTTGGGGGCAAAAGTCACCTTTGGTTGAGAAAAAATTTGAGGCTTTTATCATTTTTGACTGTAGAAGGATCTTGGTCTGGTATGCAGTCATTTTATTATTTTTCTATGTAAATTATTTCCCAGTCTGACTGTGATTTATTTGGGGAATGTATTTAGAAGTGTGTTTTAAAACATCTAAATATAGGGACTTTCTAGTTACCTTGTTACTGGTTTCCAGATCAATGGCAAAGACAGCAATAAGTAGTTTGAAAGACATTTGTTGAAATCTGGTTTATAGCTAACTATAGTCATGTTTTAAAAGGCTCGAAGTGTGCCTGAAAAGCATTTTTAGTTGACTTTGTTGCTGCTTACTTTAACAGTGAGAAAATTTTTTTCACAATTCTACCCCAAGAGTTAAAAAGAACTGCTATCATTTTATATATATACACTTGCAGATATGTCGACATGCATGTTTCTGTCTACTTTCTCTGGATTTAATTGACTATTTTAGGTTCTAAGTATGGGCACAAAACTTGTATATTTTCAGCTTTTATTTTTGATACTGTGCATTTAAGGGTGAAGATGTTTCCCATAAGTTTTGGTATGCAGTATCTCTATCACCATTCAGCTTACTTTGTGATTCAAATTGAAGTGCATTCAGCTATTGGTTCTGGCTCTACTCCGGGGTCCAGGTTCTAGACTCCAGGGCCTGTGTATGTTTTGGCATCAGGTGTCTGTGAACTTCATGCAGATCCCGGCCCATGGGATCTGTGTGCTGTGGCAGCAATAGACAAATTCACACGGACTACAAAAATCCTGTGGCGGAAAAGGGATGGCATGGCCACTCTCTAAGTGAGAGAGGGCGTGAGGGCCAGAGAGAGCCCCTGAGAAAGCCCGATCCCTGCCTGGACAGGCTTTTACTGCTTTTCTGGGCAGTTTACATAGAGGATGGTCCACATTTACTGTGCCCATGTTCACTGTAGGTGATTACCTTTTACACACAACCAAGGACAGAATGCTGCTGATTACATCAAAGAGAAGGATGTTACAGTTCCAGGGGGAAAGTGGCTGAACTGGTTACACTCCATACTTGGGTGGTTTAGCACAGACTTTAGGAAGTTAAAGATACTCAGTCAACATTTGCTGCCTCAATCCAGGGTGAGGGAGTTTCAGGGAAAGCAAGTCTCAGAGCAGCCTAGGTACAGGGCAGGCCTGATTCCCCACAGAAGTAGCTGTGTGTGTGGGCGTGGGCCCTGCCTGTTGGACCTCGCTCCCACTGACTTTTCCGAGTGGGAACTGGGCTACATTTCCCCCGCGTAGAACAGTTCCCTATACTCCATCTTGTCCGGCAGTCCCTGGTTCTACCCTTTTGCACTCTACCTTTATGTGGGTGGGAGACATGCTTGGAAATGTGGTCTCCAGAAAAATGTGTGGTCCTCTGGACAGTAGGGAAAGCATGCAGTTGTTGGGAAGTGCCCTACCCTGTTTCAGAAGCTGTAAACCCCCATGACTAAGGCTGAGTGAAAGACCTTGGGACCATAAGCCATTAAGGAGACAAAGCTTATCTCCCTGGCAGGGGTGCTGCCCCTGCCCAATTTACTTTACCCTGCTTGACCTTCAGCCTGACCAGTTAGCCAATGACGGGTTAGATTCCTCAAGGGAGGGATGACCTTAGACAGGCATGGTCAGGAAGAGGCCCTCAGGGAAGGACTTGGGGGGCTATAGAAAAAGGGAGGATGGACCCTCACCCCTCAGCTTTGACATAGACTGAGTCCTCATTCTGTCTGCAAGAAGTCTCCTATTCTCTTGGCTGCCTTACATGCCCTGCCTGATTTAAGCCTGAAACAATGACAGTGGTCGGTGTAGCCCTGTGCCGGAAAGGGCGGTTCCCTGGTGGCCTGATCAGGCCTAAGAAAAAATACATAAAACCCAGTGAAACCTGCTTTGCTAAGAATGCCCTCAGGTTTCTCATAAGGGTCCAAGCATGAAATGAGTTTGTTTCCCAAAGTTTCATAGCCCTTTAGCTAACTGACCCTGACTGAGAATAAGCCCTGAGTTCTTTGAATGTTATGTATTGTTTGATCCTGACTGCCTGACCATGACTGATGAGCTTTCCCTGTATTCCTGTGCAAATTGAACCCAATAAAAGCCCATTGAGGAAAAGGCTCTTAGCCCTTCTCCTTGGAGAGATCGGCCACCTTCCCTTCCCCAGCAGATCATGTCTCGGTAGACTTATTTTCATCCGCGGTGGACAGGGGGCTCTGTGAGCAAAGCTCCTCCACATCTGGCGCCCAAACAGGGACCTGAGAAGTCGGGACCTGCTTCGACCACAGGCTAGGAGCCATCATCATGGACGGCATGCCTAAGAGGACGGAAATTGGTGCTTTCATCCCCCCAGGGACAGGGCCGTCTCTCCGTCAGGCCCCCAGGCGCATTACAGATGAGAGGAAAGGTTTCTGTCGGGCCACCCCTTGAGCGGTTCTCTTCTCCTTTGTCTCCCCTGCACCCTCTTCCATGAATGGGAGACTGGCTTTCTCTCTCCCAGCATTTGTTGCATTTTGCGGGCACGGGTCAAGTGTTTAAAGGCCACCAGGGCGCTCGCTGCTAGGAGACTCCTGTGAGAGGATGAGCTGGAACGTGGACCGGGACAGAACGCTAGGTTTCCCGCCAGCCGCGAGCAAAAGTCCAGGCAACGAGAGGCACACTGGAAAAGCGTTCACAGTCCCATCGCCTGCAGCTCAATCCCCGCCTAGGTTTAGGCTGGGGGAGGAGAAAGCAAAGACTTTCCCTTTTATCAGCTTTGTAGCAAGGTATTTATGAGCATTTCAGCTTCTTGCTGAGAACCGAAGAAAAGAGGCACTTCCTCCCTCCGGCTCAAGATCTTGGGTGTCCCTACGTGAGTGGGGGCCTCGTGGAGGTGTCTGGGGTCGAGTCCCTGAGACCTGCAGGGGCCTCACAGGGAATTCCATCTCACGTAATTTAACTTTTGGCTCATCCGGGGAAGCGAGATTTAAGGATTGGTCACCCAGTGCTCTGAGCCCTCCCAGCTGGTCTAGATGACTGGGAAGAGAAACTGAGTCCCATAACCAGGGTTAGGGTACCCGAAATATCCGGCAGCCCTCCCTGACTGTTTTCCACCAGCAGCACATTTTGACCCACTACACTCTCCTCACTAGCAAGAAACAGGGTCTGAGGGTGCAGACAGAGTGAAAGGGAAACTGGAACTGGTTTTGTAATGGCCACGCTTGCGGCAGGAGGAATCTCAGAAAAGGTTCCTTTATTTGTTAAGGAATTTCTATAAACGTTTCTACGAATTCTCAAGCACGGGGAACGGGCTCTCGAAGGAGCAGGAGCAATGTTTCAGGCTAATTCAGCAGCTTTTTAAGGCTGCTAATATCCCCCAGATAAGGGATCTTTAGATTTGGAAATATGGGAAAAAGCAGGGCAGAGATGCTTTCACAATCAGGAAAGCTTAGACAAAAAGAGAAGGGACAGATGGGCACCAGCCAGGCCCTTCCCTGGTGGACATCACAGCCGAGCCTGGTGAGAGCCAGCGTGTGCACACTCGCAGCGCAGTGGGGCCGCATCTTTCCACCAGGATGGGTGACAGAGGTGGAGGGGGATCTGGTGCCCCTCTCATCCTCTCCTCCCCGTGCACACGGGAGCAACCTTCCCTGCGCCCAGAGCCAGGCTTGGTCCCGGCCCGCTGGGTCTGCCCCCGGGGTACAGTTACACAGCGTCTAGCAGCAGACTTAGAACTGGCGCAGACAGCACATCATGGAGGGGAGTTCCAGCCAGGTCATCTCTGAGGTAAGGGACAGCAGCCCCTGTGCTTGGGGAGGCTGCTGGCATGCCTAATTTCAAGAAAGGAATTTCTATTTTATTTGCATTTCTATAACTGGAATAGGGGGCATTTCTGAGCCCCGCAAAAGTGTGTGGACTCTGAAAGGTTTTGGTCTGGATGGGCAAGTTGGATGGATTCAGCCTTATATCATCCCTGCCCGAACTTAATATCTGGGGCAGGGACCTCCTCACTCAGTGGGGAATACAAATCACCCTGCCACCTTTTCCTTAGTGGTGACTGTACACATTCAGACCTAAATTCTCCTAGATCCTTAAGTGATCAGGCTAGACAGGAGTTAGATTTGGTTAACCAATACCTTTCTTCCAGGCAGCTCACTAGGGTAAACGGACAACTACCTGTCAGACTTTTTTGTTTCTGCACACTGGGGACACCTACTGCCTTTAAGGGACAGTTGTCACCTAATTTGGAAATGATTCAATGGTTCTTTTTATCCCATCCAACCCAGCACACTATTACCACCTACATTACTGCGCTATGTCAGCTTATTATCAAAGGCCGTGATAGAGTCATTCAGCTTTTGGCCACGACCCAGCTGTTAGAGATGTTCCACTCACCCAAGTGTATCTGCAACAACTTTCCAGTCAATCTTTAGAATTTCAGTGTGCAGTCGCTGATTTTGTAGGGGGTTTAATATTAATTTACCTTCTGATAAACTTCTCCAAAACCTCCCCACTCTTAATATCCACATAGGGGAAAAATTCAGCGCCACTCCTGTTCCCAAAGCTAAAACCATCTTTAATGATGGTTCACGGAAAACAGGGAAAGCTGTTATCACCTGGAAAGAGGGAACGAGTGGAAACATTTTCTTTCCGGAGGGCACTCTTCCACTCAAGGGGCGGGAATTTCAGGGGCTGTTCTTGCCCTCCAGCATTGGCCCAAAGAGCCTCTTAACTTAGTTTGTGGCTCTGCTTATACTGTATATACACTCCTTCATATAGATCAGGCTCTGTTCAAAGGGTCCATTGAGCCTCAGTTCCTAAGTCTGTTTCTAACCCTGCAAAGGCTTTTAGATCAAAGGAAGCACCCCTTATTTGCTACCCATATCCGATCTCATTCAGGCTTGCCTGGACCTATGGCAGAGAGTAATTCTCTGGCTGATGCCCTTGTCAGCCTGGTGGATACTTTTCAATCTGTGGCAATGCCTCATCCATGTTTTCACCAAAATAGTCAGGCCCTACGTAAAGAATTTAGTATTCCACGGGCCCAAGCAAAACAGGTGATCAGCGAATGTCCAGATTGTCAAACGCTTTCAAAAGCACCCCCTACTCTTGGAATGAACCCTAGAGGGTTGCAACCTCGAATGATTTGGCAGAGAGATGTTACTCACTACGCTCCTTTGGGAAGATTGAAATATTCACATATATCAGCAGACACTTACTCATGTCCTCTACACGCCACTCCCCTCCCCTGGGAGTCAGCAAAGCACATTAGAGCTCATTGGCTCGAGGCCTTCAGCCACTTACACCGTCCACAAGAAATCAAGACCAATAATGGCCCAGGATACATTCCACAAGCCACTCAGGCTTTCTTAGAAAAATGGGGAATTCGGCATAAAACAGGTATCCCCTATAACCCTACAGGCCAAGCAATTGTTGAAAGAGCTCACCAGACCTTTAAAACATTATTAAACAAACCAAAAAGGGGGAGTCAGGCAATACCTCCCAGGAATTTCACCACGCTAGCAATATATACGTACAACTTTTGGAATCGTGATGATAGTTTGAAGTCACCCATAGACAAACACCTTGTGCCAACCAGGCCCGCAGGCCCACACCCCTTGGTCTTGTACAAAGGCCCATTAGGGGAAGGAAGCTAGAAAGGCCCAGTTGAACTTTGACTTGGGGAAGAGGGTATGCTTGTGTTTCCTCTCCAGAACAGACTTTGTAGCTGGCGGTGAAGAGGGTGAAGCCATATCAGAGAAAAGGCTTCCTTGGCGGCAACCCACCTCCACTCCATTGGACTCCCCCGATCCAGGTTTCTCTAACCTGTGGGTCACCCCCTTGAAGTGGAATTCCAGGCAGCATTGCCGGGCAGATATTTGTCATCGCCTGCAGGACGCGTTCTCTAGCGATCTCAACGGACAAGTCGATCAGCTCCAGCATGAGCTCCACCGCAGCTCGGTGACATCAGAAGTTGAACTGAACAGAAAGTGTTCCAGACCCTCCACAATAATCTACAATAGCTGAACCAAAAGAACTGGTTCGATGGACTGAATTTATGAGTTTGGATCATGGCAGCCGTCGGGCGCCTCCTTGTCTTAATTCTTATTTGTGCCTTACAATGTATATGGAGGTTATTTTCTTGAGATCGCATTTGGAAACAGCAAATACTGGTTTCACAGGCTTGACAACTACAATTGATTTCACAAAGAAAAAGGGGGGAGATGTTGGGAAGTGCCCTGCCTGGTTTCAGAAGCTGTAAACCCCCATGGCTAAGGCTGAGTGAAAGTCCTTGGGACCATAAGCCATTAAAGAGACAAAGCTGATCTCCCTGGCAGGAGCGCTGCCCCTGCCCACTTTACTTTACCCTGCTTGGCCCTGAGCCTGACCAGTTAGCTAATGATGGGTAAGATTCCTCAAGGGAGGGATGACCTCAGACAGGCATGGTCAGGAAGATGACCTCAGGGAAGGACTGGGGGGGGGCTATAGAAAAAGGCGGAGATGGACCCTCACCCCTCAGCTATGACATAGCCTGAGTCCTCATTCTGTCTGCAAGAAGTCACCTATCTCTTGGCTGCCTTACTTCCCTTGCCTGACTGAAGCCTGAAACAGTGACAGAGGGCCGGGCAGTCCTGTGCTGGAAAGGGCAGATTCCCTGGGGGCACTCAGGCCTAAGACAGAATACAAAAAACCCTGTGAAAACTGCTTTGCTAAGAATGCCCTCAGTTTTCTCATAAGGGTCCAAGCATGAAATGAATTTGTTTCCCAAAGTTTCATAGCCCTTTAGCTAACTGACTCTGACTGAGAATAAGCTCTCAGAGTTCTTTGAATGTTACCTATTGTTTGATTCTTACTGCCTGACAAGACTGATGAGCTTTACCTGTATTCCTGTGCAAATTGAAACCAATAAAAGCCCATTGAGGAAAAGGTTCTTCCCCTTCCCCTTTGAAGATAAACCACTTTTCCTCCCCCAGCAGATCATGTCTCGGTAGACGTATTTGCATCCCCAGCAGACTGCGAGATCTGCAAGTAAAGTCCCCACACACACAGTTCTGTGAAGACAGTCACGAGGACTCTGCAAACCTGGGATGATGACTCAGGAGTGGGGGACATTGCCCCGCAGAAGACAGGAATTGTTTCTGGGGAGGCTTCTAAACTAGGGTCCCTGCACGTACCTGGAGCCAGGCCTGCCCTGAAATGAGCTAGACGAGTCTGTGAATAAATATCTCCAGGGACAATACTCTGTTTCTCCATAGCTAAGGGGGGACCCCTTTACGGTGGAAGAAGAGGGGGATCTTCCCCGTGGTGGGGACGGGACGGAGCCGTCTGCGGCTTTGCCGCCTCGTAGGCCAGTTCTTCGCGCCCGGCCCCCGTGTGTCCCAGCCCCGTGGAGGCAGAGGGCCGCTTATCGCGGGATGCAGGTGTCCTGCGGGGGTCAAGCGACGGCCAGGCACTCCCCGGGAGAGAGACGTCGCCTGGGCATTGAGAGAGCCCCCGGGAAAATCCCCAGTCCTGATCCCCGTGGCTCCAGTGGTGTCCCCAGGCTCCTGCCATGGGGCCTGGTCCTGCTCCCGCTGACCCAGTTTCGACGCACGTGAATGCCTTTTGCGGACACCAAGGACCGGAGGCCTCGGATGCCTTCACGGGGAGGGGGGTTGGAGCTCTGGGGGACCAGGGTCGCAGCGGTCAAGGTCCCTCCTGGCGGAGTTTAGCCCAGACTTTAGAGACTTGAAGCCGCTCGGTCCTAGTTTGCCGCCTCGGGGCACGGTGGGTAAGTTGGAGCCGAAGGAGGACTCCTAGTCACCCAGGCGAGCGAAGGCCTCAGTCCCCAGGGGAGAAGCGGTCCATGGGTGCGTGTCCCGCCCGCCCCGTCCATGTCCACCAGGCGTGGAACCGTGGCCGACCCCTCCCTGGCCCCTTCCCCAGGTCTTCCCTGGGCACTCTGCCTCAGCGGGGGTTGGAGAGCTGCTGAGATGTATGGTCCACGGGAAAAGGCGCGGTCCTCTGGGGTGCAGGGAGGGCTTCCAGTTCCCCGGACACGAGCACGGGCACCCTGAGAACATGGCCTGATATCTCAAGGGTGGGGCACGTTGCCCCGAGGGAGGCTTGTGGGGGGGGGGCCTGCCTGCGCCTGCGCGGTCCCGCCTCTTGGCCCGAAACCAGCCAACCGCGGCTCGGACAAAAGCCATCTCCTGGGGGCCTCCCCATGTTCCTCCACTCCTCAAGGAGGACCCCTTTACGGATGGAAGAAAAGGGGGATCTTCCCAGTGGTGGGTTCGGGCCGGAGGGGTCTGCTGGTTTGCCTCCACGTAGGCCAGGTGCTCGCACACCCAGCCCAGGTGTCCCAGCCCCATGAAGTTGGAGGGCCGCTTATCGCGGAAATCAGGTGTCGAGCGGGGGTCAAGGGAATGCGTGGGCACTCACCGGGTGAGAGAGGACGCCTGGCCCTTAGAGAGCCCCTTGGAAAATTCCCCGCCCAGGCCCCGGGTCCCCAAGTCTTTCCTGCGCACACTGTGTCTGAGGGGCTGGGAGAGCTGCAGGGATGTGTGGCCCAGGGGAAATCGCACGGTCCTCTGGGTGGCAGGGTGGGCTTCCATTTCCCCAGACAGATGCCTAGGGACCCTGTGCAAATGGTCTGACCCCTCAAGGGTGGGTCACGGGACCTATCAAGGGTGGGTCACGTGACCCGAGGGAGGCTTCTGGTGGGGAGCCTGAGTGCGCATGCGCGGCCAGGTCCAAACCCGACACCAGCCAGCCGCGGCTCGGAGAAAAGCCATCTCCTGGGGGCCTCTCCATGTTCTCCCAAGCGGAAAAGGGGACCCGTTTACGCATGGAAGAACAGGGGGATCTTTGCAGTGGTAGGGACGGGGCAGAGAGGTCTGCGGGTTTGCATCCGCGTACGCCAGGCGATCGCACACAGGGCCCAGGTGTTTGAGCCCCGTGGAGGCAGAGGGCTGCTTATTGCTCGAAGCAAGTGTCCTGCGAGGCCAAGGGATGGCGTGGGCACTCCCCGGGCCACAGAGGGCACCTGGCCTTTAGAGAGTTCCCTGGAAAACCCCCACCCAGGCCCCGGTCCCCAAAACTGTCCTTAGCACACTGTCTGTACGGGGCGGGGAGTGCTGCTGGGCAGTGTGGCATAGGGGAAATCGCGTGGTCCTCTGGGTGGCAGGGAGGGCTTCCGTTTCAGGGAAAGGTGCCCAGGGACCCTGTGAAACTGCTGTGACCTCTCAAGGGTGGGTCACTTGACCCCTGAAGGGTGGGGCACGAGACCTCCCACGGGTGGGTCACGAGACCCCTCAACTGTGGGTAACGAGACCCCTCAGGGTGGGTCACGTGACCCCTCAGGGTGGGTCACGGGACCCGAGGGAGGCTTGTGGTGGGGAGCCTGAGTGCGCAGGCACGGCCCAGGTCTACGCCCGAAACCAGCCAGCTGCGGCTCGGAGAAAAGCCATCTCCTGGGGGCCTCCCCATTTTCTTCCACTCCTCAAGCGTGACCCCTTTACTGATGGAAGGAAAGGGGGGTCTTCGCAGTGGTGGGGCTTGGCCAGAGGGGTCTGTTGGTTTGCCTCCATGTAGGCCAGTTGCTGGCACACTCAGCCCAGGTGTCCCAGCCCCATGGGGCTAGAGCGCTGCTTATCGCAGGAATCAGGTCTCCTGCGGGGGTCAAGGGACGGCTTGGACACTCACCAGGCGAGAGAGGACACCTGGCCCTCAGACAGCACCCTGGAAAATCCCCCGCCCAGGCCCCCGGTCCCCAAGTCTTTCCAGCGCACACTGTCTCTGAGGAGCTGGGAGAGCTGCTGGGAGGTGTGGCCCATGGGAAATCGCGCGGTCCACTGGGTGGCAGGGTGGGCTTCCGTTTCCCAGACAGGTGCCTAGGGACCCTGTGCAAATGGTCTGACAGCTCAAGGGTGGTTCACTTGACTTGAGGGAGGCTTGTGGCGGGGGAGCCTGAGTGCGCATGGGCGGCCCAGGTCTACGCCGAAACCAGCCAGCCGCGGCTCGGAGAAAAGCCATCTCCTGGGGCCTCCCCATGTTCTCCCAAGCGGAAAGGGGGACCCCTTTATGCATGGAAGAACAGGGGGATCTTTGCAGTGGTAGGGACGCGGCGGAGGGGTCTGCGGGTTTGCCTCCACGTACGCCAGATGCTCACACAGGGGGCCCAGGTGTTTGAGCCCCGTGGAGGCAGAGGGCTGCTTATTGCTGGATGATAGTGTCCTGCGGGGTCAAGGGACGGCGTGGGCACTCCCCGGGCGACAGAGGGCACCTAGCCTGTAGAGAGTTCCCTGGGAAATTCCCCGCCCAGGCCCCTTGTCCACAAGTCTATCCTGAGCACAGTGTCTGTGCGAGGCTGGGAGTGCTTCTGGGCAGTGTGCCCTAGCGGAAATCGCGTGGTCCTCTAGGTGGCAGGGAGGGCTCCTGTGTCCACGGACAGGTGCCCAGGGACCCTGTGAAACTGCTGTGACCTCTAAAGGGTGGGTCACGTGAGCCGAGGTAGGCGTGTGGTGGGGAGCCTAAGTGCGCCCGCGCGGTCCCGCCTCTTGACCCGAAACCAGCCAACCGCGGCTCGGACAAAAGCCATTTCCTGGGGGCCTCCCCATGTTCCTCCACTCCTCAAGGAGGACCCCTTTACGGATGTAAGAAAAGGGGGATCTTCGCAGTGGTGGGTTCGGGCCGGAGGGTTCTGCTGGTTTGCCTCCACGTAGGCCAGTTGCTCGCACACCCGGCCCAGGTGTCCCAGCCCCATGCAGTAGGAGGGCCGGTTATCCCGGGAATCAAGTGTCCTGTGAGGGTCAAGGGACGGCGTGGGCACTCACCGGGTGAGAGAGGACACCTGGCCCATAGAGAACCCCTTGGAAAATCCCCGCCCAGGCTCCCGGTCCCCAAGTCTGTCCTTAGCACACTGTCTGTGCGGGGCTGGGAGTGCTGCTGGGCAGTGTGGCCTAGGGGAAATCGCGTGGTCCTCTGAGTGGCAGGGAGGGATTCTGTTTCCAGGGACAGGTGCGCAGGGACCCTGTGAAACTGCTGTGACCTCTCAAGGGCGGGTCACGTGACCCCTGAAGGGTGGGGCACGAGACCCCTCAAGGGTGAGTCACGTGACCTCTGAATGGTGGGTCACAGCACCTCTCAAGGGTGGGTCATGTGACCCTTCAAGGGTGGGTCAGGAGACCCGAGGGAGGCTTGTGGTGGGGGAGCCTGAGTGCGCATGGGCGGCCCAGGTCTAGGCCCGAAACCAGCCAGCCGCGGCTTAGAGAAAAGCCATCTCCTGGGGCCTCCCCATGTTCTTCCAAGCGGAAAGGGGCACCGGTTTACTCATGGAAGAACAGGGGGATCTTTGCAGTGGTAGGGACGCAGCGGAGAGGTCTGCGGGTTTGCCTCCATGTACGCCAGGTGCTCACAAAGGGGGCCCAGGTGTTTGAGCCCCGTGGAGGCAGAGGGCTGCTTATTGCTGGATGCAAGTGTCCTGCAGGGTCAAGGAACGGCGTGGGCACTCCCCGGGCGACGCAGGGCACCGGGCCCTTAGAGAGTTCCCTGGAAAATCCCCCGCCCAGGCCCCTGGTCCACAAGTCTATCCTGCGCACAGTGTCTGTGCGAGGCTGGGAGTGCTTCTGGGCAGTGTTCCCCAGCGGAAATCGCGTGGTCCTCTACGTGGCAGGGAGGGCTCCTGTGTCCACAGACCGGTGCCCAGGGACCCTGTGGAACTGCTGTGACCTCTAAAGGGTGGGTCAGGTGAGCCGAGGGAGGTGTGTGGTTGGGAGCCTGAGTGCGCATGGGCGGCCCACGTATAGGCCCGAAACGAGCCACCCGCGGCTCGGAGAAAAGCCATCTCCTGGGGGCCTCCCCATGTTCTTCCTCTCCTCAAGCCTGACCCCTTTACGGAAGGAAGAAAAGGGGAATCTTTGCAGTGGTGGTTTCGGGCCAGAGGGGTCTGCGGGTTTGCCTCCAGGTACGCCAGGTGCCCGCACACCGGGCCCAGGTGTTTGAGCCCCGTGGAGGCAGAGGGCTGCTTATTGCTGGATGCAAGTGTCCTGCGGGGTCAAGGAACGGCATGGGCACTCCCCGGGCCACACAGGGCACCGGGCCCTTAGAGAGTTCCATGGGAAATCCCCCGCCCATGCCCCCGGTACCCAAGTCTGTCCTTAGCACACTGTCTGTGCGGGGCTAAAGGTGCTGCTAGGCAGTGTGGCCTGTGGGAAATCGTGCGGTCCTCTGAGCGGCAGGGAGGGCTTCTGTTTCCCCGAACAGGTGCGCAGGGACCCTGTAAAACTGCTGTGACCTCTCAAGGTGGGTCATGTGACCCCTCAAGGTTGGGGCACGTGACCTCCCAAGGCTGGGTCACGAGACCCCTCAAGGGTGGGTCACGAGACCCCTCAGTGTGGGTCGCGTGACCCCACAGGGGTGGGTGACCTGACCCCTCAAGGGTGGGTCAGGAGACTGCTCTGGGTGGGTCCCGTGACCCGAGGGAGGCTTGTGGTGGGGAGCCTGAGTGCGCACGTGCGGCCCCCGTATAGGCCCGAAACGAGCCAGCAAGGGCTGGGAGAAAAGCCATCTCCTGGGGGCCTCCCCATGTTCCTCCACTCCACAAGGAGGACCCCTTTACGGATGGAAGAAATGGGGGATCTTCGCAGTGGTGGGTTCGGGCCAGAGGGGTCTGCGGGTTTTCCTGCACGTACGCCAGGTACTCGCACAACGGGCCCAGGTGTTTGAGCCCCGTGGAGGCAGAGGGCTGCTTATTGCTGGATGATAGTGTCCTGCAGGGTTAAGGGATGGCGTGGGCACTCCCAGGGTGACAGAGGGCACCTGGCCTTTAGAGTTCCATGGGAAATCCCCCGCCCATGCCCCCGGTACCCAAGTCTGTCCTTAGCACACTGTCTGTGCGGGGCTGAAGGTGCTGCTAGGCAGTGTGGACTGTGGGAAATCGTGCCGTCCTCTGAGTGGCAGGAAGGGCTTCTGTTTCTCCGAACAGGTGCGCAGGGACCCTGTAAAACTGCTGTGACCTCTCAAGGTGGGTCATGTGACCCATCAAGGTTGGGGCACGTGACCTCCCAAGGGTGGGTCACGAGACCCCTCAAGGGTAGGTCACGTGACCCCAAAGGGGTAGGTCACGGGACCCCTCAAGGGAGGGTCACGTGACACCTCAGGGGTGGGTCAGGTGACCCCTCAGGGGTGGGTCACGAGACCCCTCAGGGGTGGGTCACGTGACCCCTCAGTGGTGGGTCACGTGACTCCTCAGGGGTGGGTCACGTGAGCCTTCAGGGGTGGGTGACGTGACCACTCAGGGGTGGGTCACGTGACTCCTCAGGGGTGGGTCACGTGAGCCTTCAGGGGTGGGTCGCCTGACTCCTCAGGGGTGGGTCGCATGACCCCTCAGGGGTGGATCCCGTGACCCGAGGGAGGCTTGTTGTGGGGAGTCTGAGTGCGCACGCGCGGCCCACATATAGGCCCGAAACGAGCCAGCCGCAGCTCGGAGAAAAGCCATCTCCTGGGGGCCTCCCCATGTTCCTCCACTCCTCAAGGAGGACCCCTTTACGGATGGAAGAAATGGGGGATCTTCGCAGTGGTGGGTTCGGGCCAGAGGGGTCTGCGGGTTTTCCTGCTGTACATCAGGTGCTCGCACAACGGGCCCAGGTGTTTGAGCCCCGTGGAGGCGGAGGGCTGCTTATTGCTGGATGATAGTGTCCTGCAGGGTTAAGAGATGGCATGGGCACTCCCAGGGTGACAGAGGGCACCTGGCCTTTAGAGAGTTCCATGGGAAATACCCTGCCCATGCCCCCGGTACCCAAGTCTGTCCTTAGCACACTGTGCGGGGCTGAAGGTGCTGCTAGGCAGTGTGGCCTGTGGGAAATCGTGCGGTCCTCTGAGTGGCAGGGAGGGCTTCTGTTTCCCCGAACAGGTGCGCAGGGACCCTGTAAAACTGCTGTGACCAATCAAGGTGGGTCATGTGACCCCTCTAGGGTGGGTCACGTGACCTCCCAAGGGTGGGTCACGAGACTCCTCAGGGGTGGGTCACGTGACCCCTCAGGGGTGGGTCACGAGACCCCTCAGGGGTGGGTTACGAGACTCCTCAGGGGTGGGTCACGTGACCCCTCACGGTTGGGTCACGAGACCCCTCAGGGGTGGGTCACGTGACCCCTCAGGGGTGGGTCACGAGACCCCTCAGGGGTGGGTCACGTGACCCCTCAGGGGTGGGTCACGAGACTCCTCAGGGGTGGGTCACGTGACCCCTCAGCGGTGGGTCATGTGACCCCTCTAGGGTGGGTCACGTGACCTCCCAAGGGTGGGTCACGAGACTCCTCAGGGGTGGGTCACGTGACCCCTCAAGGATGGGTCAGGAGACTCCTCAAGGGTGGATCCCGTGACCCGAGGGAGGCTTGTGGTGGGGAGCCTGAGTGCGCACGCGCCGCCCACGGATAGGCCCGAAACGAGCCAGCCGCGGCTTGGAGAAAAGCCATCTCCTGGGGGCCTCCCCATGTTCCTCCACTCCTCAAGGAGGACCCCTTTACGGATGGAAGAAAAGGGGGATCTTCGCAGTGGTGGGTTCGGGCCAGAGGGGTCTGCGGGTTTGCCTCCACGTACGCCAGGTGCTCGCACAACGGGCACAGGTGTTTGAGCCCCGTGGAGGCAGACGGCTGCTTATTGCTGGATGATAGTGTCCTGCAGGGTTAAAAGATGGCGTGGGCACTCCCAGGGTGACAGAGGGCACCTGGCCTTTAGAGAGTTCCCTGGAAAATTCCCCGCCCAGGCCCCTGGTCCACAAGTCTGTCCTTAGCACACTGTCTGTGCGGGGCTGAAGGTGCTGCTAGGCAGTGTGGCCTGTGGGAAATCGTGCGGTCCTCTGAGTGGCAGGGAGGGCTTCTGTTTCCCTGAACAGGTGCGCAGGGACCCTGTAAAACTGCTGTGACCAATCAAGGTGGGTCATGTGACCCCTCTAGGGTGGGGCACGTGACCTCCCAAGGGTGGGTCACGAGACTCCTCAGGGGTGGGTCACGTGACCCCTCCGGGTTGGGTCAGGTGACCTCTCAGGGGTGGGTCACGTGAACCCTCACGGTTGGGTCACGAGACCCGTCAGGGGTGGGTCGCGAGACCCCTCAGTGGTGGGTGACCTGACCCCTCAAGGGTGGGTCAGGAGACTCCTCAAGGGTGGATCCGGTGACCCGAGGGAGGCTTGTGGTGGGGAGCCTGAGTGCGCACGCGCCGCCCACGGATAGGCCCGAAACGAGCCAGCCGCGGCTCGGAGAAAAGCCATCTCTTGGGGGCCTCCCCATGTTCCTCCACTCCTCAAGGAGGACCCCTTTACGGATGGAAGAAAAGGGGGATCTTCGCAGTGGTGGGTTCGGGCCAGAGGGGTCTGCGGGTTTGCCTGCACGTACGCCAGGTGCTCACACAACGGGCCCAGGTGTTTGAGCCCCGTGGAGGCAGAGGGCTGCTTATTGCTGGATGATAGTGTTCTGCAGGGTTAAGGGAGGGCGTGGGCACTCCCAGGGTGACAGAGGGCACCTGGCCTTTACAGAGTTCCCTGGAAAATTCCCCGCCCAGGCCCCTGGTCCACAAGTCTATCCTGCGCACAGTGTCTGGGCGAGGCTGGGAGTGCTTCTGGGCAGTGTTCCCCAGCGGAAATCGCGTGGTCCTCTAGGTGGCAGGGAGGGCTCCTGTGTCCACGGACAGGTGCCCAGGGACCCTGTGGAACTGCTGTGACCTCTAAATGGTGGGTCAGGTGAGCCGAGGGAGGTGTGTGCTTGGGAGCCTGAGTGCGCATGGGCGGCCCACGTACAGGCCCGAAACGAGCCAGCCGCGGCTCTGAGAAAAGCCATCTCCTGGGGGCCTCCCCATGTTCCTCCACTCCTCAAGGAGGACCCCTTTACGGATGGAAGAAAAGGGGGATCTTCGCAGTGGTGGGTTCGGGCCAGAGGGGTCTGCGGGTTTGCCTGCACGTACGCCAGGTGCTCACACAACAGGCCCAGGTGTTTGAGCCCCGTGGAGGCAGAGGGCTGCTTATTGCTGGATGATAGTGTCCTGCAGGGTTAAAAGATGGCGTGGGCACTCCCAGGGTGACAGAGGGCACCTGGCCTTTAGAGAGTTCCCTGGAAAATTCCCCGCCCAGGCCCCTGGTCCACAAGTCTATCCTGCGCACAGTGTCTGGGCGAGGCTGGGAGTGCTTCTGGGCAGTGTTCCCCAGCGGAAATCGCGTGGTCCTCTAGGTGGCAGGGAGGGCTCCTGTGTCCACGGACAGGTGCCCAGGGACCCTGTGGCAGTGCTGTGACCTCTAAAGGGTGGGTCAGGTGAGCCGAGGGAGGTGTGTGCTTGGGAGCCTGAGTGCGCATGGGCGGCCCACGTACAGGCCCGAAACGAGCCAGCCGCGGCTCGGAGAAAAGCCATCTCCTGGGGGCCTCCTCATGTTCTTCCACTGCTCAAGCGTGACCACTTTACGGATGGAAGAAAAGGGGGATCTTCGCAGTGGTGGGTTCGGCCAGAGGGGTCTGCGGGTTTGCCTCCACGTACGCCAGGTGCCCGCACACCGGGCCCAGGTGTTTGAGCCCCGTGGAGGCAGAGGGCTGCTTATTGCTGGATGCAAGTGTCCTGCGGGGTCAAGGAACGGCATGGGCACTCCCCGGGCCACACAGGGCACCGGGCCCTTAGAGAGTTCCATGGGAAATACCCTGCCCATGCCCCCGGTACCCAAGTCTGTCCTTAGCACACTGTCTGTGCGGGGCTGAAGGTGCTGCTAGGCAGTGTGGTCTGTGGGAAATCGTGCGGTCCTCTGAGTGGCAGGGAGGGCTTCTGTTTCCCCGAACAGGTGCGCAGGGACCCTGTAAAACTGCTCTGACCAATCAAGGTGGGTCATGTGACCCCTCTAGGGTGGGTCACGTGACCTCCCAAGGGTGGGTCACGTGACCCCTCAGGGGTGGGTCATGAGACTCCTCAGGGGTGGGTCACGTGACCCCTCAGGGGTGGGTCAGGTGACCCCTCAGGGTTGGGTCACGTGACCCCTCACGGTTGGGTCACGAGACCCCTCAGGGGTGGGTCACGAGACTCCTCAGGGGTGGGTCACGTGACCCCTCAGGGGTGGGTCATGAGACCCCTCAGGTGTGGGTCGCGAGTCCCCTCAGGGGTGGGTGACCTGACCCCTCAAGGGTGGGTCAGGAGACTCCTCAAGGGTGGATCCCGTGACCCGAAGGAGGCTTGTGGTGGGGAGCCTGAGTGCGCACGCGCCGCCCACGGATAGGCCCGAAACGAGCCAGCCGCGGCTCAGAGAAAAGCCATCTCCTGGGGGCCTCCCCATGTTCCTCCACTCCTCAAGGAGGACCCCTTTACGGATGGAAGAAAAGGGGGATCTTCGCAGTGGTGGGTTCGGGCCAGAGGGGTCTGCGGGTTTGCCTGCACGTACGCCAGGTGCTCGCACACCGGGCCCAGGTGTTTGAACCCCGTGGAGGCAGAGGGCTGCTTATTGCTGGATGCAAGTGTCCTGCGGGGTCAAGGAACGGCATGGGCACTCCCCGGGCCACACAGGGCACCGGGCCCTGAGAGAGTTCCATGGGAAATACCCTGCCCATGCCCCCGGTACCCAAGTCTGTCCTTAGCACACTGTCTGTGCGGGGCTGAAGGTGCTGCTAGGCAGTGTGGCCTGTGGGAAATCGTGCGGTCCTCTGAGTGGCAGGGAGGGCTTCTGTTTCCCCGAACAGGTGCGCAGGGACCCTGTAAAACTGCTGTGACCAATCATGGTGGGTCATGTGACCCCTCTAGGGTTGGTCACGTGACCTCCCAAGGGTGGGTCACGTGACCCCTCAGGGGTGGGTCACGTGACCCCTCAGGGGTGGGTCACGAGACTCCTCAGGGGTGGGTCACGTGACGCCTCCGGGTTGGGTCAGGTGACCCCTCAGGGGTGGGTCACGGGACCCCTCACGGTTGGGTCACGAGACCCCTCAGGGGTGGGTCACGAGACCCCTCAGGGGTTGGTCACGTGACCCCTCAGGGGTGGGTCACGAGACTCCTCAGGGGTGGGTCACGTGACCCCTCAGGAGTGGGTCACGAGACTCCTCAGGGGTGGGTCACGTGACCCCTCAGGGTTGGGTCAGGTGACCCCTCAGGGGTGGGTCACGTGACCCCTCACGGTTGGGTCAGGTGACCCCTCAGGGGTGGGTCACGAGACCCCTCAGGGGTGGGTGACCTGACCCCTCAGGGGTGGGTCACGAGACCCCTCAGGGGTGGGTCACGTGACCCCTCAGGGGTGGGTCACGTGACCCCTCAGGGGTGGGTTACGAGACCCCTCAGGGGTGGGTGACCTACCCCTCAAGGGTGGGTCAGGAGACTCCTCAAGGGTGGATCCCGTGACCCGAGGGAGGCTTGTGGTGGGGAGCCTGAGTGCGCACGCGCCGCCCATGGATAGGCCCGAAACGAGCCAGCCGCGGCTCGGAGAAAAGCCATCTCCTGGGGGCCTCCCCATGTTCCTCCACTCCTCAAGGAGGACCCCTTTACGGATGGAAGAAAAGGGGGATCTTCGCAGTGGTGGGTTCGGGCCAGAGGGGTCTGCGGGTTTGTCTGCACGTACGCCAGGTGCTCGCACAACGGGCCCAGGTGTTTGAGCCCCGTGGAGGCAGAGGGCTGCTTATTGCTGGATGATAGTGTCCTGCAGGGTTAAAAGATGGCGTGGGCACTCCCAGGGTGACAGAGGGCACCTGGCCTTTAGAGAGTTCCCTGGAAAATTCCCCGCCCAGGCCCCTGTCCACAAGTCTATCCTGCGCACAGTGTCTGGGCGAGGCTGGGAGTGCTTCTGGGCAGTGTTCCCCAGCGGAAATCGCGTGGTCCTCTAGGTGGCAGGGAGGTCTCCTGTGTCCACGGACAGGTGCCCAGGGACCCTGTGGAACTGCTGTGACCTCTAAAGGGTGGGTCAGGTGAGCCGAGGGAGGTGTGTGCTTGGGAGCCTGAGTGCGCATGGGCGGCCCACGTATAGGCCCAAAACGAGCCAGCCACGGCTCGGAGAAAAGCCATCTCCTGGGGGCCTCCCCATGTTCTTCCACTGCTCAAGCGTGACCCTTTTACGGATGGAAGAAAAGGGGGATCTTCGCAGTGGTGGGTTCGGGCCAGAGGGGTCTGCGGGTTTGCCTCCACGTATGCCAGGTGCCCGCACACCGGGCCCAGGTGTTTGAGCCCCGTGGAGGCAGAGGGCTGCTTATTGCTGGATGCAAGTATCCTGCGGGTCAAGGAACGGCATGGGCACTCCCCAGGCCACACAGGACACCGGGCCCTTAGAGAGTGCCATGGGAAATACCCTGCCCATGCCCCCGGTACCCAAGTCTGTCCTTAGCACACTGTCTGTGCGGGGCTGAAGGTGCTGCTAGGCAGTGTGGCCTGTGGGAAATCGTGCGGTCCTCTGAGTGGCAGGGAGGGCTTCTGTTTCCCCGAAAAGGTGCGCAGGGAGCCGGTAAAACTGCTGTGACCAATCAAGGTGGGTCATGAGACCCCTCTAGGGTGGGTCACGTGACCTCCCAAGGGTGGGTCACGTGACCCCTCAGGGGTGGGTCACGAGACTCCTCAGGGGTGGGTCACGTGACCCCTCAGGGGTGGGTCACGTGACCCCTCAGGGTTGGGTCAGGTGACCCCTCAGGGGTGGGTCACGTGACCCCTCACGGTTGGGTCAGGTGACCCCTCAGGGGTGGGTCACGTGACCCCTCAGGGGTGGGTCACGAGACTCCTCAGGGGTGGGTCACGTGACCCCTCAGGTTTGGGTCAGGTGACCCCTCAGGGGTGGGTCACAAGACTCCTCAGGGGTGGGTCCGTGACCCCTCAGGGGTGGGTCACGAGACCCCTCAGGTGTGGGTCGCGAGACCCCTCAGGGGTGGGTGACCTGACCCCTCAAGGGTGGGTCAGGAGACTCCTCAAGGGTGGATCCCGTGACCGGAGGGAGGCTTGTGGTGGGGAGCCTGAGTGCGCACGCGCCGCCCACGGATAGGCCCGAAACGAGCCACCCGCGGCTCGGAGAAAAGCCATCTCCTGGGGGCCTCCCCATGTTCTTCCTCTCCTCAAGCCTGACCCCTTTACGGAAGGAAGAAAAGGGGAATCTTTGCAGTGGTGGTTTCGGGCCAGAGGGGTCTGCGGGTTTGCCTCCAGGTACGCCAGGTGCCCGCACACCGGGCCCAGGTGTTTGAGCCCCGTGGAGGCAGAGGGCTGCTTATTGCTGGATGCAAGTGTCCTGCGGGGTCAAGGAACGGCATGGGCACTCCCCGGGCCACACAGGGCACCGGGCCCTTAGAGAGTTCCATGGGAAATCCCCCGCCCATGCCCCCGGTACCCAAGTCTGTCCTTAGCACACTGTCTGTGCGGGGCTAAAGGTGCTGCTAGGCAGTGTGGCCTGTGGGAAATCGTGCGGTCCTCTGAGCGGCAGGGAGGGCTTCTGTTTCCCCGAACAGGTGCGCAGGGACCCTGTAAAACTGCTGTGACCTCTCAAGGTGGGTCATGTGACCCCTCAAGGTTGGGGCACGTGACCTCCCAAGGCTGGGTCACGAGACCCCTCAAGGGTGGGTCACGAGACCCCTCAGTGTGGGTCGCGTGACCCCACAGGGGTGGGTGACCTGACCCCTCAAGGGTGGGTCAGGAGACTGCTCTGGGTGGGTCCCGTGACCCGAGGGAGGCTTGTGGTGGGGAGCCTGAGTGCGCACGTGCGGCCCCCGTATAGGCCCGAAACGAGCCAGCAAGGGCTGGGAGAAAAGCCATCTCCTGGGGGCCTCCCCATGTTCCTCCACTCCACAAGGAGGACCCCTTTACGGATGGAAGAAATGGGGGATCTTCGCAGTGGTGGGTTCGGGCCAGAGGGGTCTGCGGGTTTTCCTGCACGTACGCCAGGTACTCGCACAACGGGCCCAGGTGTTTGAGCCCCGTGGAGGCAGAGGGCTGCTTATTGCTGGATGATAGTGTCCTGCAGGGTTAAGGGATGGCGTGGGCACTCCCAGGGTGACAGAGGGCACCTGGCCTTTAGAGTTCCATGGGAAATCCCCCGCCCATGCCCCCGGTACCCAAGTCTGTCCTTAGCACACTGTCTGTGCGGGGCTGAAGGTGCTGCTAGGCAGTGTGGACTGTGGGAAATCGTGCCGTCCTCTGAGTGGCAGGAAGGGCTTCTGTTTCTCCGAACAGGTGCGCAGGGACCCTGTAAAACTGCTGTGACCTCTCAAGGTGGGTCATGTGACCCATCAAGGTTGGGGCACGTGACCTCCCAAGGGTGGGTCACGAGACCCCTCAAGGGTAGGTCACGTGACCCCAAAGGGGTAGGTCACGGGACCCCTCAAGGGAGGGTCACGTGACACCTCAGGGGTGGGTCAGGTGACCCCTCAGGGGTGGGTCACGAGACCCCTCAGGGGTGGGTCACGTGACCCCTCAGTGGTGGGTCACGTGACTCCTCAGGGGTGGGTCACGTGAGCCTTCAGGGGTGGGTGACGTGACCACTCAGGGGTGGGTCACGTGACTCCTCAGGGGTGGGTCACGTGAGCCTTCAGGGGTGGGTCGCCTGACTCCTCAGGGGTGGGTCGCATGACCCCTCAGGGGTGGATCCCGTGACCCGAGGGAGGCTTGTTGTGGGGAGTCTGAGTGCGCACGCGCGGCCCACATATAGGCCCGAAACGAGCCAGCCGCAGCTCGGAGAAAAGCCATCTCCTGGGGGCCTCCCCATGTTCCTCCACTCCTCAAGGAGGACCCCTTTACGGATGGAAGAAATGGGGGATCTTCGCAGTGGTGGGTTCGGGCCAGAGGGGTCTGCGGGTTTTCCTGCTGTACATCAGGTGCTCGCACAACGGGCCCAGGTGTTTGAGCCCCGTGGAGGCGGAGGGCTGCTTATTGCTGGATGATAGTGTCCTGCAGGGTTAAGAGATGGCATGGGCACTCCCAGGGTGACAGAGGGCACCTGGCCTTTAGAGAGTTCCATGGGAAATACCCTGCCCATGCCCCCGGTACCCAAGTCTGTCCTTAGCACACTGTGCGGGGCTGAAGGTGCTGCTAGGCAGTGTGGCCTGTGGGAAATCGTGCGGTCCTCTGAGTGGCAGGGAGGGCTTCTGTTTCCCCGAACAGGTGCGCAGGGACCCTGTAAAACTGCTGTGACCAATCAAGGTGGGTCATGTGACCCCTCTAGGGTGGGTCACGTGACCTCCCAAGGGTGGGTCACGAGACTCCTCAGGGGTGGGTCACGTGACCCCTCAGGGGTGGGTCACGAGACCCCTCAGGGGTGGGTTACGAGACTCCTCAGGGGTGGGTCACGTGACCCCTCACGGTTGGGTCACGAGACCCCTCAGGGGTGGGTCACGTGACCCCTCAGGGGTGGGTCACGAGACCCCTCAGGGGTGGGTCACGTGACCCCTCAGGGGTGGGTCACGAGACTCCTCAGGGGTGGGTCACGTGACCCCTCAGCGGTGGGTCATGTGACCCCTCTAGGGTGGGTCACGTGACCTCCCAAGGGTGGGTCACGAGACTCCTCAGGGGTGGGTCACGTGACCCCTCAAGGATGGGTCAGGAGACTCCTCAAGGGTGGATCCCGTGACCCGAGGGAGGCTTGTGGTGGGGAGCCTGAGTGCGCACGCGCCGCCCACGGATAGGCCCGAAACGAGCCAGCCGCGGCTTGGAGAAAAGCCATCTCCTGGGGGCCTCCCCATGTTCCTCCACTCCTCAAGGAGGACCCCTTTACGGATGGAAGAAAAGGGGGATCTTCGCAGTGGTGGGTTCGGGCCAGAGGGGTCTGCGGGTTTGCCTCCACGTACGCCAGGTGCTCGCACAACGGGCACAGGTGTTTGAGCCCCGTGGAGGCAGACGGCTGCTTATTGCTGGATGATAGTGTCCTGCAGGGTTAAAAGATGGCGTGGGCACTCCCAGGGTGACAGAGGGCACCTGGCCTTTAGAGAGTTCCCTGGAAAATTCCCCGCCCAGGCCCCTGGTCCACAAGTCTGTCCTTAGCACACTGTCTGTGCGGGGCTGAAGGTGCTGCTAGGCAGTGTGGCCTGTGGGAAATCGTGCGGTCCTCTGAGTGGCAGGGAGGGCTTCTGTTTCCCTGAACAGGTGCGCAGGGACCCTGTAAAACTGCTGTGACCAATCAAGGTGGGTCATGTGACCCCTCTAGGGTGGGGCACGTGACCTCCCAAGGGTGGGTCACGAGACTCCTCAGGGGTGGGTCACGTGACCCCTCCGGGTTGGGTCAGGTGACCTCTCAGGGGTGGGTCACGTGAACCCTCACGGTTGGGTCACGAGACCCGTCAGGGGTGGGTCGCGAGACCCCTCAGTGGTGGGTGACCTGACCCCTCAAGGGTGGGTCAGGAGACTCCTCAAGGGTGGATCCGGTGACCCGAGGGAGGCTTGTGGTGGGGAGCCTGAGTGCGCACGCGCCGCCCACGGATAGGCCCGAAACGAGCCAGCCGCGGCTCGGAGAAAAGCCATCTCTTGGGGGCCTCCCCATGTTCCTCCACTCCTCAAGGAGGACCCCTTTACGGATGGAAGAAAAGGGGGATCTTCGCAGTGGTGGGTTCGGGCCAGAGGGGTCTGCGGGTTTGCCTGCACGTACGCCAGGTGCTCACACAACGGGCCCAGGTGTTTGAGCCCCGTGGAGGCAGAGGGCTGCTTATTGCTGGATGATAGTGTTCTGCAGGGTTAAGGGAGGGCGTGGGCACTCCCAGGGTGACAGAGGGCACCTGGCCTTTACAGAGTTCCCTGGAAAATTCCCCGCCCAGGCCCCTGGTCCACAAGTCTATCCTGCGCACAGTGTCTGGGCGAGGCTGGGAGTGCTTCTGGGCAGTGTTCCCCAGCGGAAATCGCGTGGTCCTCTAGGTGGCAGGGAGGGCTCCTGTGTCCACGGACAGGTGCCCAGGGACCCTGTGGAACTGCTGTGACCTCTAAATGGTGGGTCAGGTGAGCCGAGGGAGGTGTGTGCTTGGGAGCCTGAGTGCGCATGGGCGGCCCACGTACAGGCCCGAAACGAGCCAGCCGCGGCTCTGAGAAAAGCCATCTCCTGGGGGCCTCCCCATGTTCCTCCACTCCTCAAGGAGGACCCCTTTACGGATGGAAGAAAAGGGGGATCTTCGCAGTGGTGGGTTCGGGCCAGAGGGGTCTGCGGGTTTGCCTGCACGTACGCCAGGTGCTCACACAACAGGCCCAGGTGTTTGAGCCCCGTGGAGGCAGAGGGCTGCTTATTGCTGGATGATAGTGTCCTGCAGGGTTAAAAGATGGCGTGGGCACTCCCAGGGTGACAGAGGGCACCTGGCCTTTAGAGAGTTCCCTGGAAAATTCCCCGCCCAGGCCCCTGGTCCACAAGTCTATCCTGCGCACAGTGTCTGGGCGAGGCTGGGAGTGCTTCTGGGCAGTGTTCCCCAGCGGAAATCGCGTGGTCCTCTAGGTGGCAGGGAGGGCTCCTGTGTCCACGGACAGGTGCCCAGGGACCCTGTGGCAGTGCTGTGACCTCTAAAGGGTGGGTCAGGTGAGCCGAGGGAGGTGTGTGCTTGGGAGCCTGAGTGCGCATGGGCGGCCCACGTACAGGCCCGAAACGAGCCAGCCGCGGCTCGGAGAAAAGCCATCTCCTGGGGGCCTCCTCATGTTCTTCCACTGCTCAAGCGTGACCACTTTACGGATGGAAGAAAAGGGGGATCTTCGCAGTGGTGGGTTCGGCCAGAGGGGTCTGCGGGTTTGCCTCCACGTACGCCAGGTGCCCGCACACCGGGCCCAGGTGTTTGAGCCCCGTGGAGGCAGAGGGCTGCTTATTGCTGGATGCAAGTGTCCTGCGGGGTCAAGGAACGGCATGGGCACTCCCCGGGCCACACAGGGCACCGGGCCCTTAGAGAGTTCCATGGGAAATACCCTGCCCATGCCCCCGGTACCCAAGTCTGTCCTTAGCACACTGTCTGTGCGGGGCTGAAGGTGCTGCTAGGCAGTGTGGTCTGTGGGAAATCGTGCGGTCCTCTGAGTGGCAGGGAGGGCTTCTGTTTCCCCGAACAGGTGCGCAGGGACCCTGTAAAACTGCTCTGACCAATCAAGGTGGGTCATGTGACCCCTCTAGGGTGGGTCACGTGACCTCCCAAGGGTGGGTCACGTGACCCCTCAGGGGTGGGTCATGAGACTCCTCAGGGGTGGGTCACGTGACCCCTCAGGGTTGGGTCAGGTGACCCCTCAGGGGTGGGTCACGTGACCCCTCACGGTTGGGTCACGAGACCCCTCAGGATGGGTCACGAGACCCCTCAGGGGTGGGTCACGTGACCCCTCAGGGGTGGGTCACGAGACTCCTCAGGGGTGGGTCACGTGACCCCTCAGGGGTGGATCACGAGACTCCTCAGGGGTGGGTCACGTGACCCCTCAGGGGTGGGTCAGGTGACCCCTCAGGGTTGGGTCACGTGACCCCTCACGGTTGGGTCACGAGACCCCTCAGGGGTGGGTCACGAGACTCCTCAGGGGTGGGTCACGTGACCCCTCAGGGGTGGGTCATGAGACCCCTCAGGTGTGGGTCGCGAGTCCCCTCAGGGGTGGGTGACCTGACCCCTCAAGGGTGGGTCAGGAGACTCCTCAAGGGTGGATCCCGTGACCCGAAGGAGGCTTGTGGTGGGGAGCCTGAGTGCGCACGCGCCGCCCACGGATAGGCCCGAAACGAGCCAGCCGCGGCTCAGAGAAAAGCCATCTCCTGGGGGCCTCCCCATGTTCCTCCACTCCTCAAGGAGGACCCCTTTACGGATGGAAGAAAAGGGGGATCTTCGCAGTGGTGGGTTCGGGCCAGAGGGGTCTGCGGGTTTGCCTGCACGTACGCCAGGTGCTCGCACACCGGGCCCAGGTGTTTGAACCCCGTGGAGGCAGAGGGCTGCTTATTGCTGGATGCAAGTGTCCTGCGGGGTCAAGGAACGGCATGGGCACTCCCCGGGCCACACAGGGCACCGGGCCCTGAGAGAGTTCCATGGGAAATACCCTGCCCATGCCCCCGGTACCCAAGTCTGTCCTTAGCACACTGTCTGTGCGGGGCTGAAGGTGCTGCTAGGCAGTGTGGCCTGTGGGAAATCGTGCGGTCCTCTGAGTGGCAGGGAGGGCTTCTGTTTCCCCGAACAGGTGCGCAGGGACCCTGTAAAACTGCTGTGACCAATCATGGTGGGTCATGTGACCCCTCTAGGGTTGGTCACGTGACCTCCCAAGGGTGGGTCACGTGACCCCTCAGGGGTGGGTCACGTGACCCCTCAGGGGTGGGTCACGAGACTCCTCAGGGGTGGGTCACGTGACGCCTCCGGGTTGGGTCAGGTGACCCCTCAGGGGTGGGTCACGGGACCCCTCACGGTTGGGTCACGAGACCCCTCAGGGGTGGGTCACGAGACCCCTCAGGGGTTGGTCACGTGACCCCTCAGGGGTGGGTCACGAGACTCCTCAGGGGTGGGTCACGTGACCCCTCAGGAGTGGGTCACGAGACTCCTCAGGGGTGGGTCACGTGACCCCTCAGGGTTGGGTCAGGTGACCCCTCAGGGGTGGGTCACGTGACCCCTCACGGTTGGGTCAGGTGACCCCTCAGGGGTGGGTCACGAGACCCCTCAGGGGTGGGTGACCTGACCCCTCAGGGGTGGGTCACGAGACCCCTCAGGGGTGGGTCACGTGACCCCTCAGGGGTGGGTCACGTGACCCCTCAGGGGTGGGTTACGAGACCCCTCAGGGGTGGGTGACCTACCCCTCAAGGGTGGGTCAGGAGACTCCTCAAGGGTGGATCCCGTGACCCGAGGGAGGCTTGTGGTGGGGAGCCTGAGTGCGCACGCGCCGCCCATGGATAGGCCCGAAACGAGCCAGCCGCGGCTCGGAGAAAAGCCATCTCCTGGGGGCCTCCCCATGTTCCTCCACTCCTCAAGGAGGACCCCTTTACGGATGGAAGAAAAGGGGGATCTTCGCAGTGGTGGGTTCGGGCCAGAGGGGTCTGCGGGTTTGTCTGCACGTACGCCAGGTGCTCGCACAACGGGCCCAGGTGTTTGAGCCCCGTGGAGGCAGAGGGCTGCTTATTGCTGGATGATAGTGTCCTGCAGGGTTAAAAGATGGCGTGGGCACTCCCAGGGTGACAGAGGGCACCTGGCCTTTAGAGAGTTCCCTGGAAAATTCCCCGCCCAGGCCCCTGTCCACAAGTCTATCCTGCGCACAGTGTCTGGGCGAGGCTGGGAGTGCTTCTGGGCAGTGTTCCCCAGCGGAAATCGCGTGGTCCTCTAGGTGGCAGGGAGGTCTCCTGTGTCCACGGACAGGTGCCCAGGGACCCTGTGGAACTGCTGTGACCTCTAAAGGGTGGGTCAGGTGAGCCGAGGGAGGTGTGTGCTTGGGAGCCTGAGTGCGCATGGGCGGCCCACGTATAGGCCCAAAACGAGCCAGCCACGGCTCGGAGAAAAGCCATCTCCTGGGGGCCTCCCCATGTTCTTCCACTGCTCAAGCGTGACCCTTTTACGGATGGAAGAAAAGGGGGATCTTCGCAGTGGTGGGTTCGGGCCAGAGGGGTCTGCGGGTTTGCCTCCACGTATGCCAGGTGCCCGCACACCGGGCCCAGGTGTTTGAGCCCCGTGGAGGCAGAGGGCTGCTTATTGCTGGATGCAAGTATCCTGCGGGTCAAGGAACGGCATGGGCACTCCCCAGGCCACACAGGACACCGGGCCCTTAGAGAGTGCCATGGGAAATACCCTGCCCATGCCCCCGGTACCCAAGTCTGTCCTTAGCACACTGTCTGTGCGGGGCTGAAGGTGCTGCTAGGCAGTGTGGCCTGTGGGAAATCGTGCGGTCCTCTGAGTGGCAGGGAGGGCTTCTGTTTCCCCGAAAAGGTGCGCAGGGAGCCGGTAAAACTGCTGTGACCAATCAAGGTGGGTCATGAGACCCCTCTAGGGTGGGTCACGTGACCTCCCAAGGGTGGGTCACGTGACCCCTCAGGGGTGGGTCACGAGACTCCTCAGGGGTGGGTCACGTGACCCCTCAGGGGTGGGTCACGTGACCCCTCAGGGTTGGGTCAGGTGACCCCTCAGGGGTGGGTCACGTGACCCCTCACGGTTGGGTCAGGTGACCCCTCAGGGGTGGGTCACGTGACCCCTCAGGGGTGGGTCACGAGACTCCTCAGGGGTGGGTCACGTGACCCCTCAGGTTTGGGTCAGGTGACCCCTCAGGGGTGGGTCACAAGACTCCTCAGGGGTGGGTCACGTGACCCCTCAGGGGTGGGTCACGAGACCCCTCAGGTGTGGGTCGCGAGACCCCTCAGGGGTGGGTGACCTGACCCCTCAAGGGTGGGTCAGGAGACTCCTCAAGGGTGGATCCCGTGACCGTAGGGAGGCTTGTGGTGGGGAGCCTGAGTGCGCACGCGCCGCCCACGGATAGGCCCGAAACGAGCCAGCCGCGGCTCGGAGAAAAGCCATCTCCTGGGGGCCTCCCCATGTTCCTCCACTCCTCAAGGAGGACCCCTTTACGGATGGAAGAAAAGGGGGATCTTCGCAGTGGTGGGTTCGGGCCAGAGGGGTCTGCGGGTTTGCCTCCACGTACGCCAGGTGCCCGCACACCGGGCCCAGGTGTTTGAGCCCCGTGGAGGCAGAGGGCTGCTTATTGCTGGATGCAAGTGTCCTGCGGGGTCAAGGAACGGCATGGGCACTCCCCGGGCCACACAGGGCACCGGGCCCTGAGAGAGTTCCATGGGAAATACCCTGCCCATGCCCCCGGTACCCAGTCTGTCCTTAGCACACTGTCTGTGCGGGGCTGAAGGTGCTGCTAGGCAGTGTGGCCTGTGGGAAATCGTGCGGTCCTCTGAGTGGCAGGGAGGGCTTCTGTTTCCCCGAACAGGTGCGCAGGGACCCTGTAAAACTGCTGTGACCAATCAAGGTGGGTCATGTGACCCCTCTAGGGTTGGTCACGTGACCTCCCAAGGGTGGGTCACGTGACCCCTCAGGGGTGGGTCACGAGACTCCTCAGGGGTGGGACACGTGACCCCTCCGGGTTGGGTCAGGTGACCCCTCAGGGGTGGGTCACGTGACCCCTCACGGTTGGGTCACGAGACCCCTCAGGGGTGGGTCACGTGACCCCTCACGGTTGGGTCACCAGACCCCTCAGGGGTGGGTCACGAGACCCCTCAGGGGTGGGTCACGTGACCCCTCAGGGGTGGGTCACGTGACCCCTCAGGGGTGGGTCACGTGACCCCTCACGGTTGGGTCACCAGACCACTCAGGGGTGGGTCACGTGACTCCTCAGGGGTGGGTCACGTGACCCCTCAGGGGTGGGTCACGAGACCCCTCAGGGGTGGGTCACGAGACTCCTCAGGGGTGGGTCACGTGACCCCTCAGGGGTGGGTCATGAGACCCCTCAGGAGTAGGTCGCGAGACCCCTCAGGGGTGGGTGACCTGACCACTCAATGGTGGGTCAGGAGACTCCTCAAGGGTGGATCCGGTGACCCGAGGGAGGGTTGTGGTGGGGAGCCTGAGTGCGCACGCGCCGCCCACGGATAGGCCCGAAACGAGCCAGCCGCGGCTTGGAGAAAAGCCATCTCCTGGGGGCCTCCCCATGTTCCTCCACTCCTCAAGGAGGACCCCTTTACGGATGGAAGAAAAGGGGGATCTTCGCAGTGGTGGGTTCGGGCCAGAGGGGTCTGCGGGTTTGCCTGCACGTACGCCAGGTGCCCGCACACCGGGCCCAGGTGTTTGAGCCCCGTGGAGGCAGAGGGCTGCTTATTGCTGGATGCAAGTGTCCTGCGGGGTCAAGGAACGGCATGGGCACTCCCCGGGCCACACAGGGCACCGGGCCCTTAGAGAGTTCCATGGGAAATACCCTGCCCATGCCCCCGGTACCCAAGTCTGTCCTTAGCACACTGTCTGTGCGGGGCTGAAGGTGCTGCTAGGCAGTGTGGCCTGTGGGAAATCGTGCGGTCCTCTGAGTGGCAGGGAGGGCTTCTGTTTCCCAAAACAGGTGCGCAGGGACCCTGTAAAACTGCTGTGACCAATCAAGGTGGGTCATGTGACCCCTCTAGGGTGGGTCACGTGACCTCCCAAGGGTGGGTCACGTGACCCCTCAGGGGTGTGTCACGAGACTCCTCAGGGGTGGGTCACGTGACCCCTCCGGGTTGGGTCAGGTGACCCCTCACGGTTGGGTCACGAGACCCCTCAGTGTGGGTCACGTGACCCCTCAGTGGTGGGTCACGAGACCCCTCAGGTGTGGGTCGCGAGACCCCTCAGGGGTGGGTGACCTGACCCCTCAAGGGTGGGTCAGGAGACTCCTCAAGGGTGGATCCCGTGACCCGAGGGAGGCTTGTGGTGGGGAGCCTGAGTGCGCACGCGCCGCCCACGGATAGGCCCAATACGAGCCAGCCGCGGCTCGGAGAAAAGCCATCTCCTGGGGGCCTCCCCATGTTCCTCCACTCCTCAAGGAGGACCCCTTTACGGATGGAAGAAAAGGGGGATCTTCGCAGTGGTGGGTTCGGGCCAGAGGGGTCTGCGGGTGTGCCTGCACGTACGCCAGGTGCTCGCACAACGGGCCCAGGTGTTTGAGCCCCGTGGAGGCAGAGGGCTGCTTATTGCTGGATGATAGTGTCCTGCAGGGTTAAAAGTCGGCGTGGGCACTCCCAGGGTGACAGAGGGCACCTGGCCTTTAGAGAGTTCCCTGGAAAATTCCCCGCCCAGGCCCCTGGTCCACAAGTCTATCCTGCGCACAGTGTCTGGGCGAGGCTGGGAGTGCTTCTGGGCAGTGTTCCCCAGCGGAAATCGCGTGGTCCTCTAGGTGGCAGGGAGGGCTCCTGTGTCCACGGACAGGTGCCCAGGGACCCTGTGGAACTGCTGTGACCTCTAAAGGGTGGGTCAGGTGAGCCGAGGGAGGTGTGTGTTTGGGAGCCTGAGTGCGCATGGGCGGCCCACGTACAGGCCCGAAACGAGCCAGCCGCGGCTCGGAGAAAAGCCATCTCCTGGGGGCCTCCCCATGTTCTTCCACTGCTCAAGCGTGACCCCTTTACGGATGGAAGAAAAGGGGGATCTTCGCAGTGGTGGGTTCGGGCCAGAGGGGTCTGCGGGTTTGCCTCCACGTACGCCAGGTGCCGGCACACCGGGCCCAGGTGTTTGAGCCCCGTGGAGGCAGAGGGCTGCTTATTGCTGGATGCAAGTGTCCTGCGGGGTCAAGGAACGGCATGGGCACTCCCCGGGCCACACAGGGCACCGGGCCCTTAGAGAGTTCCATGGGAAATACCCTGCCCATGCCCCCGGTACCCAAGTCTGTCCTTAGCACACTGTCTGTGCGGGGCTGAAGGTGCTGCTAGGCAGTGTGGCCTGTGGGAAATCTTGCGGTCCTCTGAGTGGCAGGGAGGGCTTCTGTTTCCCCGAACAGGTGCGCAGGGACCCTGTAAAACTGCTGTGACCAATCAAGGTGGGTCACGTGACCCCTCTAGGGTGGGTCACGTGACCTCCCAAGGGTGGGTCACGTGACCCCTCAGGGGTGGGTCGCGAGACCCCTCAGGTGTGGGTCGCGAGACCCCTCAGGGGTGGGTGACCTGACCCCGCAAGGGTGGGTCAGGAGACTCCTCAAGGGTGGATCCGGTGACCCGAGGGAGGCTTGTGGTGGGGAGCCTGAGTGCGCACGCGCCGCCCACGGATAGGCCCAATACGAGCCAGCCGCGGCTCGGAGAAAAGCCATCTCCTGGGGGCCTCCCCATGTTCCTCCACTCCTCAAGGAGGACCCCTTTACGGATGGAAGAAAAGGGGGATCTTTGCAGTGGTGGGTTCGGGCCAGAGGGGTCTGCGGGTTTGCCTGCACGTACGCCCGGTGCCCGCACACCGGGCCCAGGTGTTTGAGCCCCGTGGAGGCAGAGGGCTGCTTATTGCTGCATGCAAGTGTCCTGCGGGGTCAAGGAACGGCATGGGCACTCCCCGGGCCACACAGGGCACCGGGCCCTTAGAGAGTTCCATGGGAAATACCCTGCCCATGCCCCCGGTACCCAAGTCTGTCCTTAGCACACTGTCTGTGCGGGGCTGAAGGTGCTGCTAGGCAGTGTGGCCTGTGGGAAATCGTTCGGTCCTCTGAGTGGCAGGGAGGGCTTCTCTTTCCCCGATAAGGTGCACAGGGACCCTGTAAAACTGCTGTGACCAATCAAGGTGGGTCATGTGACCCCTTTAGGGTGGGTCATGAGACCCCTCAGGTGTGGGTCGCGAGACCCCTCAGGGGTGGGTGACCTGACCCCTCAAGGGTGGGTCAGGAGACTCCTCAAGGGTGGATCCCGTGACCCGATGGAGGCTTGTGGTGGGGAGCCTGAGTGCGCACGCGCCGCCCACGGATAGGCCCGATGCGAGCCAGCCGCGGCTTGGAGAAAAGCCATCTCCTGGGGGCCTCCCCATGTTCCTCCACTCCTCAAGGAGGACCCCTTTATGGATGGAAGAAAAGGAGGATCTTCGCAGTGCTGGGTTCGGGCCAGAGGGGTCTGCGGGTTTGCCTCCACGTACGCCAGGTGCTCGCACAACGGGCACAGGTGTTTGAGCCCCGTGGAGGCAGAGGGCTGCTTATTGCTGGATGATAGTGTCCTGCAGGGTTAAAAGATGGCGTGGGCACTCCCAGGGTGACAGAGGGCACCTGGCCTTTAGAGAGTTCCCTGGAAAATTCCCCGCCCAGGCCCCTGTCCACAAGTCTATCCTGCGCACAGTGTCTGGGCGAGGCTGGGAGTGCTTCTGGGCAGTGTTCCCCAGCGGAAATCGCGTGGTCCTCTAGGTGGCAGGGAGGTCTCCTGTGTCCACGGACAGGTGCCCAGGGACCCTGTGGAACTGCTGTGACCTCTAAAGGGTGGGTCAGGTGAGCCGAGGGAGGTGTGTGCTTGGGAGCCTGAGTGCGCATGGGCGGCCCACGTATAGGCCCAAAACGAGCCAGCCACGGCTCGGAGAAAAGCCATCTCCTGGGGGCCTCCCCATGTTCTTCCACTGCTCAAGCGTGACCCTTTTACGGATGGAAGAAAAGGGGGATCTTCGCAGTGGTGGGTTCGGGCCAGAGGGGTCTGCGGGTTTGCCTCCACGTACGCCAGGTGCCCGCACACCGGGCCCAGGTGTTTGAGCCCCGTGGAGGCAGAGGGCTGCTTATTGCTGGATGCAAGTATCCTGCGGGTCAAGGAACGGCATGGGCACTCCCCAGGCCACACAGGACACCGGGCCCTTAGAGAGTGCCATGGGAAATACCCTGCCCATGCCCCCGGTACCCAAGTCTGTCCTTAGCACACTGTCTGTGCGGGGCTGAAGGTGCTGCTAGGCAGTGTGGCCTGTGGGAAATCGTGCGGTCCTCTGAGTGGCAGGGAGGGCTTCTGTTTCCCCGAAAAGGTGCGCAGGGAGCCTGTAAAACTGCTGTGACCAATCAAGGTGGGTCATGAGACCCCTCTAGGGTGGGTCACGTGACCTCCCAAGGGTGGGTCACGTGACCCCTCAGGGGTGGGTCACGAGACTCCTCAGGGGTGGGTCACGTGACCCCTCAGGGGTGGGTCACGTGACCCCTCACGGTTGGGTCAGGTGACCCCTCAGGGGTGGGTCACGTGACCCCTCAGGGGTGGGTCACGAGACTCCTCAGGGGTGGGTCACGTGACCCCTCAGGTTTGGGTCAGGTGACCCCTCAGGGGTGGGTCACAAGACTCCTCAGGGGTGGGTCACGTGACCCCTCAGGGGTGGGTCACGAGACCCCTCAGGTGTGGGTCGCGAGACCCCTCAGGGGTGGGTGACCTGACCCCTCAAGGGTGGGTCAGGAGACTCCTCAAGGGTGGATCCCGTGACCCGAGGGAGGCTTGTGGTGGGGAGCCTGAGTGCGCACGCGCCGCCCACGGATAGGCCCGAAACGAGCCAGCCGCGGCTCGGAGAAAAGCCATCTCCTGGGGGCCTCCCCATGTTCCTCCACTCCTCAAGGAGGACCCCTTTACGGATGGAAGAAAAGGGGGATCTTCGCAGTGGTGGGTTCGGGCCAGAGGGGTCTGCGGGTTTGCCTCCACGTACGCCAGGTGCCCGCACACCGGGCCCAGGTGTTTGAGCCCCGTGGAGGCAGAGGGCTGCTTATTGCTGGATGCAAGTGTCCTGCGGGGTCAAGGAACGGCATGGGCACTCCCCGGGCCACACAGGGCACCGGGCCCTGAGAGAGTTCCATGGGAAATACCCTGCCCATGCCCCCGGTACCCAAGTCTGTCCTTAGCACACTGTCTGTGCGGGGCTGAAGGTGCTGCTAGGCAGTGTGGCCTGTGGGAAATCGTGCGGTCCTCTGAGTGGCAGGGAGGGCTTCTGTTTCCCCGAACAGGTGCGCAG
Source organism: Desmodus rotundus (assembly GCF_022682495.2). Classification (NCBI taxonomy): domain Eukaryota; kingdom Metazoa; phylum Chordata; class Mammalia; order Chiroptera; family Phyllostomidae; genus Desmodus; species Desmodus rotundus. The sequence continues at coordinate 125,782 of NC_071397.1, read as the reverse complement.
GGACCCTGTAAAACTGCTGTGACCAATCAAGGTGGGTCATGTGACCCCTCTAGGGTTGGTCACGTGACCTCCCAAGGGTGGGTCACGTGACCCCTCAGGGGTGGGTCACGAGACTCCTCAGGGGTGGGACACGTGACCCCTCCGGGTTGGGTCAGGTGACCCCTCAGGGGTGGGTCACGTGACCCCTCACGGTTGGGTCACGAGACCCCTCAGGGGTGGGTCACGAGACCCCTCAGGGGTGGGTCACGTGACCCCTCAGGGGTGGGTCACGAGACTCCTCAGGGGTGGGTCACGTGACCCCTCAGGGGTGGGTCAGGTGACCCCTCAGGGGTGGGTCACGTGACCCCTCAGGGGTGGGTCACGAGACCCCTCAGGGGTGGCTGACCTGACCCCTCAGGGGTGGGTCACGTGACCCCTCACGGTTGGGTCAGGTAACCCCTCAGGGGTGGGTCACGTGACCCCTCAGGTGTGGGTCACGAGACCCCTCAGGGGTGGGTGACCTGACCCCTCAGGGGTGGGTCACGAGACCCCTCAGGGGTGGGTCACGTGACCCCTCAGGGGTGGGTCACGAGACCCCTCAGGTGTGGGTGACCTGACCCCTCAGGGGTGGGTCACGAGACCCCTCAGGGGTGGGTCACGTGACCCCTCAGGGGTGGGTCACGAGACCCCTCAGGGGTGGGTGACCTGACCCCTCAAGGGTGGGTCAGGAGACTCCTCAAGGATGGATCCCGTGACCCTAGGGAGGCTTGTGGTGGGGAGCCTGAGTGCGCACGCGCCGCCCTCGGATAGGCCCGATACGAGCCAGCCGCGGCTCGGAGAAAAGCCATCTCCTGGGGGCCTCCCCATGTTCCTCCACTCCTCAAGGAGGACCCCTTTACGGATGGAAGAAAAGGGGGATCTTCGCAGTGGTGGGTTCGGGCCAGAGGGGTCTGCGGGTGTGCCTGCACGTACGCCAGGTGCTCGCACAACGGGCCCAGGTGTTTGAGCCCCGTGGAGGCAGAGGGCTGCTTATTGCTGGATGATAGTGTCCTGCAGGGTTAAAAGTCGGCGTGGGCACTCCCAGGGTGACAGAGGGCACCTGGCCTTTAGAGAGTTCCCTGGAAAATTCCCCGCCCAGGCCCCTGGTCCACAAGTCTATCCTGCGCACAGTGTCTGGGCGAGGCTGGGAGTGCTTCTGGGCAGTGTTCCCCAGCGGAAATCGCGTGGTCCTCTAGGTGGCAGGGAGGGCTCCTGTGTCCACGGACAGGTGCCCAGGGACCCTGTGGAACTGCTGTGACCTCTAAAGGGTGGGTCAGGTGAGCCGAGGGAGGTGTGTGCTTGGGAGCCTGAGTGCGCATGGGCGGCTCACGTACAGGCCCGAAACGAGCCAGCCGCGACTCGGAGAAAAGCCATCACCTGGGGGCCTCCCCATGTTCTTCCACTGCTCAAGCGTGACCCCTTTACGGATGGAAGAAAAGGGGGATCTTCGCAGTGGTGGGTTCGGGCCAGAGGGGTCTGCGGGTTTGCCTCCACGTACGCCAGGTGCCCGCACACCGGGCCCAGGTGTTTGAGCCCCGTGGAGGCAGAGGGCTGCTTATTGCTGGATGCAAGTGTCCTGCGGGGTCAAGGAACGGCATGGGCACTCCCCGGGCCACACAGGGCACCGGGCCCTTAGAGAGTTGCATGGGAAATACCCTGCCCATGCCCCCGGTACCCAAGTCTGTCCTTAGCACACTGTCTGTGCGGGGCTGAAGGCGCTGCTAGGCAGTGTGGCCTGTGGGAAATCGTGCGTTCCTCTGAGTGGCAGGGAGGGCTTCTGTTTCCCCGAACAGGTGCGCAGGGACCCTGTAAAACTGCTGTGACCAATCAAGGTGGGTCATGTGACCCCTCTAGGGTGGGTCACGTGACCTCCCAAGGGTGGGTCACGTGACCCCTCAGGAGTGGGTCACCAGACTCCTCAGGGGTGGGTCACGTGACCCCTCAGGGTTGGGTCAGGTGACCCCTCAGGGGTGGGTCACGTGACCCCTCACGGTTGGGTCAGGTGAACCCTCAGGGGTGGGTCACGTGACCCCTCACGGTTGGGTCACCAGACCCCTCAGGGGTGGGTCACGAGACCCCTCAGGGGTGGGTCACGTGACCCCTCAGGGGTGGGTCACGTGACCCCTCAGGGGTGGGTCACGTGACCCCTCACGGTTGGGTCACCAGACCCCTCAGGGGTGGGTCACGTGACTCCTCAGGGGTGGGTCACGTGACCCCTCAGGGGTGGGTCACGAGACCCCTCAGGGGTGGGTCACGAGACTCCTCAGGGGTGGGTCACGTGACCCCTCAGGGGTGGGTCATGAGACCCCTCAGGAGTAGGTCGCGAGACCCCTCAGGGGTGGGTGACCTGACCACTCAATGGTGGGTCAGGAGACTCCTCAAGGGTGGATCCGGTGACCCGAGGGAGGCTTGTGGTGGGGAGCCTGAGTGCGCACGCGCCGCCCACGGATAGGCCCGAAACGAGCCAGCCGCGGCTTGGAGAAAAGCCATCTCCTGGGGGCCTCCCCATGTTCCTCCACTCCTCAAGGAGGACCCCTTTACGGATGGAAGAAAAGGGGGATCTTCGCAGTGGTGGGTTCGGGCCAGAGGGGTCTGCGGGTTTGCCTGCACGTACGCCAGGTGCCCGCACACCGGGCCCAGGTGTTTGAGCCCCGTGGAGGCAGAGGGCTGCTTATTGCTGGATGCAAGTGTCCTGCGGGGTCAAGGAACGGCATGGGCACTCCCCGGGCCACACAGGGCACCGGGCCCTTAGAGAGTTCCATGGGAAATACCCTGCCCATGCGCCCGGTACCCAAGTCTGTCCTTAGCACACTGTCTGTGCGGGGCTGAAGGTGCTGCTAGGCAGTGTGGCCTGTGGGAAATCGTGCGGTCCTCTGAGTGGCAGGGAGGGCTTCTGTTTCCCCGAACAGGTGCGCAGGGACCCTGTAAAACTGCTGTGACCAATCAAGGTGGGTCATGTGACCCCTCTAGGGTTGGTCACGTGACCTCCCAAGGGTGGGTCACGTGACCCCTCAGGGGTGGGTCACGAGACTCCTCAGGGGTGGGACACGTGACCCCTCCGGGTTGGGTCAGGTGACCCCTCAGGGGTGGGTCACGTGACCCCTCACGGTTGGGTCACGAGACCCCTCAGGGGTGGGTCACGAGACCCCTCAGGGGTGGGTCACGTGACCCCTCAGGGGTGGGTCACGAGACTCCTCAGGGGTGGGTCACGTGACCCCTCAGGGGTGGGTCAGGTGACCCCTCAGGGGTGGGTCACGTGACCCCTCACGGTTGGGTCAGGTGACCCCTCAGGGGTGGGTCACGTGACCCCTCAGGGGTGGGTCACGAGACCCCTCAGGGGTGGCTGACCTGACCCCTCAGGGGTGGGTCACGTGACCCCTCACGGTTGGGTCAGGTAACCCCTCAGGGGTGGGTCACGTGACCCCTCAGGTGTGGGTCACGAGACCCCTCAGGGGTGGGTGACCTGACCCCTCAGGGGTGGGTCACGAGACCCCTCAGGGGTGGGTCACGTGACCCCTCAGGGGTGGGTCACGAGACCCCTCAGGTGTGGGTGACCTGACCCCTCAGGGGTGGGTCACGAGACCCCTCAGGGGTGGGTCACGTGACCCCTCAGGGGTGGGTCACGAGACCCCTCAGGGGTGGGTGACCTGACCCCTCAAGGGTGGGTCAGGAGACTCCTCAAGGATGGATCCCGTGACCCTAGGGAGGCTTGTGGTGGGGAGCCTGAGTGCGCACGCGCCGCCCTCGGATAGGCCCGATACGAGCCAGCCGCGGCTCGGAGAAAAGCCATCTCCTGGGGGCCTCCCCATGTTCCTCCACTCCTCAAGGAGGACCCCTTTACGGATGGAAGAAAAGGGGGATCTTCGCAGTGGTGGGTTCGGGCCAGAGGGGTCTGCGGGTGTGCCTGCACGTACGCCAGGTGCTCGCACAACGGGCCCAGGTGTTTGAGCCCCGTGGAGGCAGAGGGCTGCTTATTGCTGGATGATAGTGTCCTGCAGGGTTAAAAGTCGGCGTGGGCACTCCCAGGGTGACAGAGGGCACCTGGCCTTTAGAGAGTTCCCTGGAAAATTCCCCGCCCAGGCCCCTGGTCCACAAGTCTATCCTGCGCACAGTGTCTGGGCGAGGCTGGGAGTGCTTCTGGGCAGTGTTCCCCAGCGGAAATCGCGTGGTCCTCTAGGTGGCAGGGAGGGCTCCTGTGTCCACGGACAGGTGCCCAGGGACCCTGTGGAACTGCTGTGACCTCTAAAGGGTGGGTCAGGTGAGCCGAGGGAGGTGTGTGCTTGGGAGCCTGAGTGCGCATGGGCGGCTCACGTACAGGCCCGAAACGAGCCAGCCGCGACTCGGAGAAAAGCCATCTCCTGGGGGCCTCCCCATGTTCTTCCACTGCTCAAGCGTGACCCCTTTACGGATGGAAGAAAAGGGGGATCTTCGCAGTGGTGGGTTCGGGCCAGAGGGGTCTGCGGGTTTGCCTCCACGTACGCCAGGTGCCCGCACACCGGGCCCAGGTGTTTGAGCCCCGTGGAGGCAGAGGGCTGCTTATTGCTGGATGCAAGTGTCCTGCGGGGTCAAGGAACGGCATGGGCACTCCCCGGGCCACACAGGGCACCGGGCCCTTAGAGAGTTGCATGGGAAATACCCTGCCCATGCCCCCGGTACCCAAGTCTGTCCTTAGCACACTGTCTGTGCGGGGCTGAAGGCGCTGCTAGGCAGTGTGGCCTGTGGGAAATCGTGCGTTCCTCTGAGTGGCAGGGAGGGCTTCTGTTTCCCCGAACAGGTGCGCAGGGACCCTGTAAAACTGCTGTGACCAATCAAGGTGGGTCATGTGACCCCTCTAGGGTGGGTCACGTGACCTCCCAAGGGTGGGTCACGTGACCCCTCAGGAGTGGGTCACCAGACTCCTCAGGGGTGGGTCACGTGACCCCTCAGGGTTGGGTCAGGTGACCCCTCAGGGGTGGGTCACGTGACCCCTCACGGTTGGGTCAGGTGAACCCTCAGGGGTGGGTCACGTGACCCCTCACGGTTGGGTCACCAGACCCCTCAGGGGTGGGTCACGAGACCCCTCAGGGGTGGGTCACGTGACCCCTCAGGGGTGGGTCACGTGACCCCTCAGGGGTGGGTCACGTGACCCCTCACGGTTGGGTCACCAGACCCCTCAGGGGTGGGTCACGTGACTCCTCAGGGGTGGGTCACGTGACCCCTCAGGGGTGGGTCACGAGACCCCTCAGGGGTGGGTCACGAGACTCCTCAGGGGTGGGTCACGTGACCCCTCAGGGGTGGGTCATGAGACCCCTCAGGAGTAGGTCGCGAGACCCCTCAGGGGTGGGTGACCTGACCACTCAATGGTGGGTCAGGAGACTCCTCAAGGGTGGATCCGGTGACCCGAGGGAGGCTTGTGGTGGGGAGCCTGAGTGCGCACGCGCCGCCCACGGATAGGCCCGAAACGAGCCAGCCGCGGCTTGGAGAAAAGCCATCTCCTGGGGGCCTCCCCATGTTCCTCCACTCCTCAAGGAGGACCCCTTTACGGATGGAAGAAAAGGGGGATCTTCGCAGTGGTGGGTTCGGGCCAGAGGGGTCTGCGGGTTTGCCTGCACGTACGCCAGGTGCCCGCACACCGGGCCCAGGTGTTTGAGCCCCGTGGAGGCAGAGGGCTGCTTATTGCTGGATGCAAGTGTCCTGCGGGGTCAAGGAACGGCATGGGCACTCCCCGGGCCACACAGGGCACCGGGCCCTTAGAGAGTTCCATGGGAAATACCCTGCCCATGCCCCCGGTACCCAAGTCTGTCCTTAGCACACTGTCTGTGCGGGGCTGAAGGTGCTGCTAGGCAGTGTGGCCTGTGGGAAATCGTGCGGTCCTCTGAGTGGCAGGGAGGGCTTCTGTTTCCCCAAACAGGTGCGCAGGGACCCTGTAAAACTGCTGTGACCAATCAAGGTGGGTCATGTGACCCCTCTAGGGTGGGTCACGTGACCTCCCAAGGGTGGGTCACGTGACCCCTCAGGGGTGGGTCACGAGACTCCTCAGGGGTGGGTCACGTGACCCCTCTGGGTTGGGTCAGGTGACCCCTCACGGTTGGGTCACGAGACCCCTCAGGGTTGGGTCACGAGACCCCTCAGTGTGGGTCACGTGACCCCTCAGTGGTGGGTCACGAGACCCCTCAGGTGTGGGTCGCGAGACCCCTCAGGGGTGGGTGACCTGACCCCTCAAGGGTGGGTCAGGAGACTCCTCAAGGGTGGATCCCGTGACCCGAGGGAGGCTTGTGGTGGGGAGCCTGAGTGCGCACGCGCCGCCCACGGATAGGCCCAATACGAGCCAGCCGCGGCTCGGAGAAAAGCCATCTCCTGGGGGCCTCCCCATGTTCCTCCACTCCTCAAGGAGGACCCCTTTACGGATGGAAGAAAAGGGGGATCTTCGCAGTGGTGGGTTCGGGCCAGAGGGGTCTGCGGGTTTGCCTGCACGTACGCCAGGTGCTCGCACAACGGGCCCAGGTGTTTGAGCCCCGTGGAGGCAGAGGGCTGCTTATTGCTGGATGATAGTGTCCTGCAGGGTTAAAAGTCGGCGTGGGCACTCCCAGGGTGACAGAGGGCACCTGGCCTTTAGAGAGTTCCCTGGAAAATTCCCCGCCCAGGCCCCTGGTCCACAAGTCTATCCTGCGCACAGTGTCTGGGCGAGGCTGGGAGTGCTTCTGGGCAGTGTTCCCCAGCGGAAATCGCGTGGTCCTCTAGGTGGCAGGGAGGGCTCCTGTGTCCACGGACAGGTGCCCAGGGACCCTGTGGAACTGCTGTGACCTCTAAAGGGTGGGTCAGGTGAGCCGAGGGAGGTGTGTGTTTGGGAGCCTGAGTGCGCATGGGCGGCCCACGTACAGGCCCGAAACGAGCCAGCCGCGGCTCGGAGAAAAGCCATCTCCTGGGGGCCTCCCCATGTTCCTCCACTCCTCAAGGAGGACCCCTTTACGGATGGAAGAAAAGGGGGATCTTCGCAGTGGTGGGTTCGGGCCAGAGGGGTCTGCGGGTTTGCCTGCACGTACGCCAGGTGCCCGCACACCGGGCCCAGGTGTTTGAGCCCCGTGGAGGCAGAGGGCTGCTTATTGCTGGATGCAAGTGTCCTGCGGGGTCAAGGAACGGCATGGGCACTCCCCGGGCCACACAGGGCACCGGGCCCTTAGAGAGTTCCATGGGAAATACCCTGCCCATGCCCCCGGTACCCAAGTCTGTCCTTAGCACACTGTCTGTGCGGGGCTGAAGGTGCTGCTAGGCAGTGTGGCCTGTGGGAAATCGTGCGGTCCTCTGAGTGGCAGGGAGGGCTTCTGTTTCCCCGAACAGGTGCGCAGGGACCCTGTAAAACTGCTGTGACCAATCAAGGTTGGTCATGTGACCCCTCTAGGGTGGGTCACGTGACCTCCCAAGGGTGGGTCACGTGACCCCTCAGGGGTGGGTCACGAGACTCCTCAGGGGTGGGTCACGTGACCCCTCAGGGTTGGGTCAGGTGACCACTCAGGGGTGGGTCACGTGACCCCTCACGGTTGGGTCCGGTGACCCCTCAGGGGTGGGTCACGTGACCCCTCACGGTTGGGTCACGAGACCCCTCAGGGGTGGGTCACGTGACCCCTCAGGGGTGGGTCACGAGACCCCTCAGGTGTGGGTCGCGAGACCCCTCAGGGGTGGGTGACCTGACCCCTCAAGGGTGGGTCAGGAGACTCCTCAAGGGTGGATCCCGTGACCCGAGGGAGGCTTGTGGTGGGGAGCCCGAGTGCGCACGCGCCGCCCACGTATAGGCCCGAAACGAGCCAGCCGCGGCTCGGACAAAAGCCATCTCCTGGGGGCCTCCCCATGTTCCTCCACTCCTCAAGGAGGACCCCTTTACGGATGGAAGAAAAGGGGGATCTTCGCAGTGGTGGGTTCGGGCCAGAGGGGTCTGCGGGTTTGCCTGCACGTACGCCAGGTGCTCGCACAACGGGCCGAGGTGTTTGAGCCCCGTGGAGGCAGAGGGCTGCTTATTGCTGGATGATAGTGTCCTGCAGGGTTAAAAGATGGCGTGGGCACTCCCAGGGTGACAGAGGGCACCTGGCCTTTAGAGAGTTCCCTGGAAAATTCCCCGCCCAGGCCCCTGGTCCACAAGTCTATCCTGCGCACAGTGTCTGGGCGAGGCTGGGAGTGCTTCTGGGCAGTGTTCCCCAGCGGAAATCGCGTGGTCCTCTAGGTGGCATGGAGGGCTCCTGTGTCCACGGACAGGTGCCCAGGGACCCGGTGGAACTGTTGTGACCTCTAAAGGGTGGGTCAGGTGAGCCGAGGGAGGTGTGTGCTTGGGAGCCTGAGTGCGCATGGGCGGCCCACGTATAGGCCCGAAACGAGCCAGCCGCGGCTCGGAGAAAAGCCATCTCCTGGGGGCCTCCCCATGTTCTTCCACTGCTCAAGCGTGACCCCTTTACGGATGAAAGAAAAGGGGGATCTTCGCAGTGGTGGGTTCGGGCCAGAGGGGTCTGCGGGTTTGCCTGCACGTACGCCAGGTGCCCGCACACCGGGCCCAGGTGTTTGAGCCCCGTGGACGCAGAGGGCTGCTTATTGCTGGATGCAAGTGTCCTGCGGGGTCAAGGAACGGCATGGGCACTCCCCGGGCCACACAGGGCACCGGGCCCTTAGAGAGTTCCATGGGAAATACCCGGCCCATGCCCCCGGTACCCAAGTCTGTCCTTAGCACACTGTCTGTGCGGGGCTGAAGGTGCTGCTAGGCAGTGTGGCCTGTGGGAAATCGTGCGGTCCTCTGAGTGGCAGGGAGGGCTTCTGTTTCCCCGAACAGGTGCGCAGGGACCCTGTAAAATTGCTGTGACCAATCAAGGTGGGTCATGTGACCCCTCTAGGGTGGGTCACGTGACCTCCCAAGGGTGGGTCACGTGACCCCTCAGGGGTGGGTCACGAGACTCCTCAGGGGTGGGTCACGTGACCCCTCAGGGTTGGGTCAGGTGACCCCTCAGGGGTGGGTCACGTGACCCCTCAGGGTTGGGTCAGGTGACCCCTCAGGGGTGGGTCACGTGACCCCTCAGGGGTGGGTCACGAGACCCCTCAGGGGTGGGTGACCTGACCCCTCAGGGGTGGGTCACGAAACCCCTCAGGGGTGGGTCACGAGACCCCTCAGGGGTGGGTCAGGAGACTCTTCAAGGGTGGATCCCGTGACCCGAGGGAGGCTTGTGGTGGGGAGCCTGAGTGCGCACGCGCCGCCCACGTATAGGCCCGATACCAGCCAGCCGCGGCTCGGAGAAAAGCCATCTCCTTGGGGCCTCCCCATGTTCCTCCACTCCTCAAGGAGGACCCCTTTACGGATGGAAGAAAAGGGGGATCTTCGCAGTGGTGGGTTCGGGCCAGAGGGGTCTGCGGGTTTGCCTGCACGTACGCCAGGTGCTCGCACACCAGGCCCAGGTGTTTGAGCCCCGTGGAGGCAGAGGGCTGCTTATTGCTGGATGATAGTGTCCTGCAGGGTTAAAAGATGGCGTGGGCACTCCCAGGGTGACAGAGGGCTCCTGGCCTTTAGAGAGTTCCCTGGAAAATTCCCCGCCCAGGCCCCTGGTCCACAAGTCTATCCTGCGCACAGTGTCTGGGCGAGGCTGGGAGTGCTTCTGGGCAGTGTTCCCCAGCGGAAATCGCGTGGTCCTCTAGGTGGCAGGGAGGGCTCCTGTGTCCACGGACAGGTGCCCAGGGACCCTGTGGAACTGCTGTGACCTCTAAAGGGTGGGTCAGGTGAGCCGAGGGAGGTGTGTGCTTGGGAGCCTGAGTGCGCATGGGCGGCCCACGTACAGGCCCGAAACGAGCCAGCCGCGGCTCGGAGAAAAGCCATCTCCTGGGGGCCTCCCCATGTTCCTCCACTGCTCAAGCGTGACCCCTTTACGGATGGAAGGAAAGGGGGATCTTCGCAGTGGTGGGTTCGGGCCAGAGGGGTCTGCGGGTTTGCCTCCACGTACGCCAGGTGCCCGCACACCGGGCCCAGGTGTTTGAGCCCCGTGGAGGCAGAGGGCTGCTTATTGCTGGATGCAAGTGTCCTGCGGGGTCAAGGAACGGCATGGGCACTCCCCGGGCCACACAGGGCACCGGGCCCTTACAGAGTTCCATGGAAAATACCCTGCCCATGCCCCCGGTACCCAAGTCTGTCCTTAGCACACTGTCTGTGCGGGGCTGAAGGTGCTGCTAGGCAGTGTGGCCTGTGGGAAATCGTGCGGTCCTCTGAGTGTCAGGGAGGGCTTCTGTTTCCCCGAACAGGTGCGCAGGGACCCTGTAAAACTGCTGTGACCAATCAAGGTGGGTCATGTGACCCCTCTAGGGTGGGTCACGTGACCTCCCAAGGGTGGGTCACGTGACCCCTCAGGGGTGGGTCACGAGACTCCTCAGGGGTGGGTCACGTGACCCCTCACGGTTGGGTCAGGTGACCCCTCAGGGGTGGGTCACGTGACCCCTCAGGGTTGTGTCACAAGACTCCTCAGGGGTGGGTCAGGAGACCCCTCAGGGGTGGGTCACGAGACTCCTCAGGGGTGGGTCACGTGACCCCTCAGGGGTGGGTCATGAGACCCCTCAGGTGTGGGTCGCGAGACCCCTCAGGGGTGGGTGACCTGACCCCTCAAGGGTGGGTCAGGAGACTCCTCAAGGGTGGATCCCGTGACCCGAGGGAGGCTTGTGGTGGGGAGCCTGAGTGCGCACGCGCCGCCCACGTATAGGCCCGAAACGAGCCAGCCGCGGCTCGGAGAAAAGCCATCTCCTGGGGGCCTCCCCATGTTCCTCCACTCCTCAAGGAGGACCCCTTTACGGATGGAAGAAAAGGGGGATCTTCGCAGTGGAGGGTTCGGGCCAGAGGGGTCTGCGGGTTTGCCTGCACGTACGCCAGGTGCCCGCACACCGGGCCCAGGTGTTTGAGCCCCGTGGAGGCAGAGGGCTGCTTATTGCTGGATGCAAGTGTCCTGCGGGGTCAAGGAACGGCATGGGCACTCCCCGGGCCACACAGGGCACCGGGCCCTTAGAGAGTTCCATGGGAAATACCCTGCCCATGCCCCGGGTACCCAAGTCTGTCCTTAGCACACTGTCTGTGCGGGGCTGAAGGTGCTGCTAGGCAGTGTGGCCTGTGGGAAATCGAGCGGTCCTCTGAGTGGCAGGGAGGGCTTCTGTTTCCCCGAACAGGTGCGCAGGGACGCTGTAAAACTGCTGTGACCAATCAAGGTGGGTCATGTGACCCCTCTAGGATGGGTCACGTGACCTCCCAAGGGTGGGTCACGTGACCCCTCAGGGGTGGGTCACGAGACTCCTCAGGGGTGGGTCACGTGACCCCTCTGGGTTGGGTCAGGTGACCCCTCACGGTTGGGTCACGAGACCCCTCAGGGTTGGGTCACGAGACCCCTCAGTGTGGGTCACGTGACCCCTCAGTGGTGGGTCACGAGACCCCTCAGGTGTGGGTCGCGAGACCCCTCAGGGGTGGGTGACCTGACCCCTCAAGGGTGGGTCAGGAGACTCCTCAAGGGTGGATCCCGTGACCCGAGGGAGGCTTGTGGTGGGGAGCCTGAGTGCGCACGCGCCGCCCACGGATAGGCCCAATACGAGCCAGCCGCGGCTCGGAGAAAAGCCATCTCCTGGGGGCCTCCCCATGTTCCTCCACTCCTCAAGGAGGACCCCTTTACGGATGGAAGAAAAGGGGGATCTTCGCAGTGGTGGGTTCGGGCCAGAGGGGTCTGCGGGTGTGCCTGCACGTACGCCAGGTGCTCGCACAACGGGCCCAGGTGTTTGAGCCCCGTGGAGGCAGAGGGCTGCTTATTGCTGGATGATAGTGTCCTGCAGGGTTAAAAGTCGGCGTGGGCACTCCCAGGGTGACAGAGGGCACCTGGCCTTTAGAGAGTTCCCTGGAAAATTCCCCGCCCAGGCCCCTGGTCCACAAGTCTATCCTGCGCACAGTGTCTGGGCGAGGCTGGGAGTGCTTCTGGGCAGTGTTCCCCAGCGGAAATCGCGTGGTCCTCTAGGTGGCAGGGAGGGCTCCTGTGTCCACGGACAGGTGCCCAGGGACCCTGTGGAACTGCTGTGACCTCTAAAGGGTGGGTCAGGTGAGCCGAGGGAGGTGTGTGTTTGGGAGCCTGAGTGCGCATGGGCGGCCCACGTACAGGCCCGAAACGAGCCAGCCGCGGCTCGGAGAAAAGCCATCTCCTGGGGGCCTCCCCATGTTCCTCCACTCCTCAAGGAGGACCCCTTTACGGATGGAAGAAAAGGGGGATCTTCGCAGTGGTGGGTTCGGGCCAGAGGGGTCTGCGGGTTTGCCTGCACGTACGCCAGGTGCCCGCACACCGGGCCCAGGTGTTTGAGCCCCGTGGAGGCAGAGGGCTGCTTATTGCTGGATGCAAGTGTCCTGCGGGGTCAAGGAACGGCATGGGCACTCCCCGGGCCACACAGGGCACCGGGCCCTTAGAGAGTTCCATGGGAAATACCCTGCCCATGCCCCCGGTACCCAAGTCTGTCCTTAGCACACTGTCTGTGCGGGGCTGAAGGTGCTGCTAGGCAGTGTGGCCTGTGGGAAATCGTGCGGTCCTCTGAGTGGCAGGGAGGGCTTCTGTTTCCCCGAACAGGTGCGCAGGGACCCTGTAAAACTGCTGTGACCAATCAAGGTTGGTCATGTGACCCCTCTAGGGTGGGTCACGTGACCTCCCAAGGGTGGGTCACGTGACCCCTCAGGGGTGGGTCACGAGACTCCTCAGGGGTGGGTCACGTGACCCCTCAGGGTTGGGTCAGGTGGCCACTCAGGGGTGGGTCACGTGACCCCTCACGGTTGGGTCCGGTGACCCCTCAGGGGTGGGTCACGTGACCCCTCACGGTTGGGTCACGAGACCCCTCAGGGGTGGGTCACGAGACCCCTCAGGGGTGGGTCACGTGACCCCTCAGGGGTGGGTCACGAGACTCCTCAGGGGTGGGTCACGTGACCCCTCCGGGTTGGGTCAGGTGACCCCTCAGGGGTGGGTCACGAGACCCCTCAGGGGTGGGTCACGAGACTCCTCAGGGGTGGGTCACGTGACCCCTCAGGGGTGGGTCACGAGACCCCTCAGGGGTGGGTCACGTGACCCCTCAGGGGTGGGTCACGAGACCCCTCAGGTGTGGGTCGCGAGACCCCTCAGGGGTGGGTGACCTGACCCCTCAAGGGTGGGTCAGGAGACTCCTCAAGGGTGGATCCCGTGACCCGAGGGAGGCTTGTGGTGGGGAGCCCGAGTGCGCACGCGCCGCCCACGTATAGGCCCGAAACGAGCCAGCCGCGGCTCGGACAAAAGCCATCTCCTGGGGGCCTCCCCATGTTCCTCCACTCCTCAAGGAGGACCCCTTTACGGATGGAAGAAAAGGGGGATCTTCGCAGTGGTGGGTTCGGGCCAGAGGGGTCTGCGGGTTTGCCTGCACGTACGCCAGGTGCTCGCACAACGGGCCGAGGTGTTTGAGCCCCGTGGAGGCAGAGGGCTGCTTATTGCTGGATGATAGTGTCCTGCAGGGTTAAAAGATGGCGTGGGCACTCCCAGGGTGACAGAGGGCACCTGGCCTTTAGAGAGTTCCCTGGAAAATTCCCCGCCCAGGCCCCTGGTCCACAAGTCTATCCTGCGCACAGTGTCTGGGCGAGGCTGGGAGTGCTTCTGGGCAGTGTTCCCCAGCGGAAATCGCGTGGTCCTCTAGGTGGCATGGAGGGCTCCTGTGTCCACGGACAGGTGCCCAGGGACCCGGTGGAACTGTTGTGACCTCTAAAGGGTGGGTCAGGTGAGCCGAGGGAGGTGTGTGCTTGGGAGCCTGAGTGCGCATGGGCGGCCCACGTATAGGCCCGAAACGAGCCAGCCGCGGCTCGGAGAAAAGCCATCTCCTGGGGGCCTCCCCATGTTCTTCCACTGCTCAAGCGTGACCCCTTTACGGATGAAAGAAAAGGGGGATCTTCGCAGTGGTGGGTTCGGGCCAGAGGGGTCTGCGGGTTTGCCTGCACGTACGCCAGGTGCCCGCACACCGGGCCCAGGTGTTTGAGCCCCGTGGACGCAGAGGGCTGCTTATTGCTGGATGCAAGTGTCCTGCGGGGTCAAGGAACGGCATGGGCACTCCCCGGGCCACACAGGGCACCGGGCCCTTAGAGAGTTCCATGGGAAATACCCGGCCCATGCCCCCGGTACCCAAGTCTGTCCTTAGCACACTGTCTGTGCGGGGCTGAAGGTGCTGCTAGGCAGTGTGGCCTGTGGGAAATCGTGCGGTCCTCTGAGTGGCAGGGAGGGCTTCTGTTTCCCCGAACAGGTGCGCAGGGACCCTGTAAAATTGCTGTGACCAATCAAGGTGGGTCATGTGACCCCTCTAGGGTGGGTCACGTGACCTCCCAAGGGTGGGTCACGTGACCCCTCAGGGGTGGGTCACGAGACTCCTCAGGGGTGGGTCACGTGACCCCTCAGGGTTGGGTCAGGTGACCCCTCAGGGGTGGGTCACGTGACCCCTCAGGGTTGGGTCAGGTGACCCCTCAGGGGTGGGTCACGTGACCCCTCAGGGGTGGGTCACGAGACCCCTCAGGGGTGGGTGACCTGACCCCTCAGGGGTGGGTCACGAAACCCCTCAGGGGTGGGTCACGAGACCCCTCAGGGGTGGGTCAGGAGACTCCTCAAGGGTGGATCCCGTGACCCGAGGGAGGCTTGTGGTGGGGAGCCTGAGTGCGCACGCGCCGCCCACGTATAGGCCCGATACCAGCCAGCCGCGGCTCGGAGAAAAGCCATCTCCTTGGGGCCTCCCCATGTTCCTCCACTCCTCAAGGAGGACCCCTTTACGGATGGAAGAAAAGGGGGATCTTCGCAGTGGTGGGTTCGGGCCAGAGGGGTCTGCGGGTTTGCCTGCACGTACGCCAGGTGCTCGCACACCGGGCCCAGGTGTTTGAGCCCCGTGGAGGCAGAGGGCTGCTTATTGCTGGATGCAAGTGTCCTGCGGGGTCAAGGAACGGCATGGGCACTCCCCGGGCCACACAGGGCACCGGGCCCTTAGAGAGTTCCATGGGAAATACCCTGCCCATGCCCCGGGTACCCAAGTCTGTCCTTAGCACACTGTCTGTGCGGGGCTGAAGGTGCTGCTAGGCAGTGTGGCCTGTGGGAAATCGAGCGGTCCTCTGAGTGGCAGGGAGGGCTTCTGTTTCCCCGAACAGGTGCGCAGGGACGCTGTAAAACTGCTGTGACCAATCAAGGTGGGTCATGTGACCCCTCTAGGATGGGTCACGTGACCTCCCAAGGGTGGGTCACGTGACCCCTCAGGGGTGGGTCACGAGACTCCTCAGGGGTGGGTCACGTGACCCCTCAGGGTTGGGTCACGAGACTCCTCAGGGGTGGGTCACGTGACCCCTCAGGGGTGGGTCAGGTGACCCCTCAGGGGTGGGTCACGTGACCTCCCAAGGGTGGGTCACGTGACCCCTCAGGGGTGGGTCACGAGACCCCTCAGGGTTGGGTCAGGTGACCCCTCAGGGGTGGGTCACGTGACCCCTCAGGGGTGGGTCACGAGACCCCTCAGGGGTGGGTGACCTGACCCCTCCAGGGTGGGTCAGGAGACTCCTCGAGGGTGGATCCCGTGACCCGAGGGAGGCTTTTGGTGGGGAGCCTGAGTGCGCACGCGCCGCCCACGGATAGGCCCGAAACGAGCCAGCCGCGGCTCAGAGAAAAGCCATCTCCTGGGGGCCTCCGCATGTTCTTCCACTCCTCAAGCGTGACCCCTTTACGGATGGAAGAAAAGGGGGATCTTCGCAGTGGTGGGTTCGGGCCAGAGGGGTCTGCGGGTTTGCCTCCACGTACGCCAGGTGCCCGCACACCGGGCCCAGGTGTTTGAGCCCCGTGGAGGCAGAGGGCTGCTTATTGCTGGATGCAAGTGTCCTGCGGGGTCAAGGAACGGCATGGGCACTCCCCGGGCCACACAGGGCACCGGGCCCTTAGAGAGTTCCATGGGAAATCCCCCGCCCATGCCCCCGGTACCCAAGTCTGTCCTTAGCACACTGTCTGTGCGGGGCTGAAGGTGCTGCTAGGCAGTGTGGCCTGTGGGAAATCGTGCGTTCCTCTGAGTGGCAGGGAGGGCTTCTGTTTCCCCGAACAGGTGCACAGGGACCCTGTAAAACTGCTGTGACCTCTCAAGGTGGGTCATGACACCCCTCAAGGTGGGAGCACGTGACCTCCCAAGGGTGGGTCACGAGACCCCTCAAGGGTGGGTGACGTGACCCCTCAGGGGTGGGTCACGTGACCCCTCATGGGTGGGTCACGTGACCCCTCAGAGGTGGGTCACGAGACCCCTCAGGGGTGGGTCACGTGACCCCTCAGTGGTGGGTGACGAGACTCCTCCGGGGTGGGTCAGGTGACCCCTCAGGGGTGGGTCACGTGACCCCTCAGTGTTGGGTCACGAGACCCCTCAGGGTTGGGTCAGGTGACCCCTCAGGGGTGGGTCACGTGACCCCTCAGGGGTGGGTCACGAGACCCCTCAGGGTTGGGTCAGGTGACCCCTCCGGGGTGGGTCACGTGACCCCTCAGGGGTGGGTCACGAGACCCCTCAGCGGTGGGTCACGTGACCCCTCAGGGGTGGGTCACGAGACCCCTCAAGCTTGTGTCATGTGACCCCTCAGGGGTGGGTCACGAGACCCCCTAGGGGTGGGTCACGTGGCCCCTCAGGGGTGGGTCACGAGACCCCTCAGGTGTGGGTCGCGTGACCCCTCATGGGTGGGTGACCTGACCCCTCAAGTGTGGGTCAGGAGACTCCTCGAGGGTGGATCCCGTGACCCGAGGGAGGCTTTTGGTGGGGAGCCTGAGTGCGCACGCGCCGCCCACGGATAGGCCCGAAACGAGCCATCCGCGGCTCAGAGAAAAGCCATCTCCTGGGGGCCTCCCCATGTTCTTCCACTCCTCAAGCGTGACCCCTTTACGGATGGAAGAAAAGGGGGATCTTCGCAGTGGTGGGTTCGGGCCAGAGGGGTCTGCGGGTTTGCTTCCACGTACGCCAGGTGCCCGCACACCGGGCCCAGGTGTTTGAGCCCCGTGGAGGCAGAGGGCTGCTTATTGCTGGATGCAAGTGTCCTGCGGGGTCAAGGAACGGCATGGGCACTCCCCGGGCCACACAGGGCATCAGGCCCTTAGAGAGTTCCATGGGAAATCCCCCGCCCATGCCCCCGGTACCCAAGTCTGTCCTTAGCACACTGTCTGTGCGGGGCTGAAGGTGCTGCTAGGCAGTGTGGCCTGTGGGAAATCGTGCGGTCCTCTGAGTGGCAGGGAGGGCTTCTGTTTCCCCGAACAGGTGCGCAGGGACCCTGTAAAACTGCTGTGACCTCTCAAGGTGCGTCATGTGACCCCTCTAGGGCGGGTCACGTGACCTCCCAAGGGTGGGTCACGTGACCTCCCAAGGGTGGGTCACGTGACCCCTCAGGGGTGGGTCACGAGACTCCTCAGGGGTGGGTCACGTGACCCCTCAGGGGTGGGTCAGGTGACCCCTCAGGTGTGGGTCACGTGACCCTTCAGGGGTGGGTCACGAGACTCCTCAGGGGTGGGTCACGTGACCCCTCAGGGGTGGGTCACGAGACCCCTCAGGGGTGGGTCACGTGACCCTTCATGGGTGGGTCACGAGACTCCTCAGGGGTGGGTCACAAGACCCCTCAGGGGTGGGTCACGTGACCCTTCAGGGGTGGGTCACGAGACTCCTCAGGGGTGGGTCACGTGACCCCTCAGGGGTTGGTCACGAGAACCCTCAGGTGTGGGTCACGTGACCCTTCAGGGGTGGGTGAGGAGACTCCTCAGGGGTGGGTCACGAGACCCCTCAGGGTTGAGTCACGAGACCCCTCAGGTGTGGGTCGCGTGACCCCTCAAGGTTGGGTCACCTGACCCCAAAAGGGTAGGTCACGAGACCCCTCAAGGGTGGGTCACGTGACCTCCCAAGTGTGGGTCACGAGACCCCGCAAGGGTGGGTCACGTGACCCCTCAAAGGTGGGTCACGAGACCCCGCAAGGGTGGGTCACGTGACCCCTCAAGTGTGGGTCATGTGACCCCTCAGGGGTGGGTCCAGTGACCCGAGGGAGGCTTGTGGTGGGGAGCCTTAGTGCGCATGTGCGGCCCACGTATAGGCCTGAAACCAGCCAGCCGCGACTCGGAGAAAAGCCATCTCCTCGGTTACTCCCCATGTTCTTCCAGTCCTCAAGCGTGACCCCTTTACGGATGGAAGAAAAGGGGGATCTTCCTTGTGGTGTGGTCGGGCCGGAGGGGTCTTTTCGTTTGCCTCCACGCAGGCCCGTTGCTGGCACACCGGGACCAGGTGTCCCAGCCCCATGGGGCTAGAGGGCCGCTTATCACAGGAATGAGGTCTCCTCCGGGGGTCAAGGGACGGCTGGGACATTCACTGGGTAAGATTGGACGCCTGGCCCTGAGACAGCCCCCTGGAACATCCCCCGCCCAGGCCCCCTGTCCCCAAGTCTTTCCTGCGCCCACTGTCTCTGAGGAGCTGGGAGAGCTGCTGGGAAGTGTGGCCCATGGGAAATTGCGCGGTCCTCTGGGTGGCAGGGTGGGCTTCCGTTTCCCAGACAGGTGCCTAGGGACCCTGTGCAAATGGTCTGACAGCTCAAGCGTGGTTCACGTGACCCGAGGAGGCTTGTAGTGGGGGATCCTGAGTGGGCATGCGCGGCCCAGGTCTAGGCCCGAAACCAGCCAGCTGCGGCTCGAGAAAAGCCATCTCCTGGGGCCTCCGCATGTTCCTCCACTCCTCAAGGAGGACCCCTTCACCGATGGAAGAAAAGGGGGATCTTCGCAGTGGTGGGTTCGGGCCAGAGGGGTCTGCGTGTTTGCCTCCACGTACGCCAGGTGCCCGTGAAGCAGGGTGCAGCCAAGAGGAGGGCCCCAAGAAGGGATTTGTAATGGGGTCCAGGACTCGGGGTGTCCAGGAAACATTAGAAAAATGTATATAGGATGTCCTCACCCCTACAGGCCTGATCCAGGGGGGATGGGACACATGGAACAGGGCCATTCAGAGCTGTTTTGGGTAGCAACAGCTTTGTAGCTAACCCCTGGCAGTCATTTAACATATCTATAACCTTTAACTGGTTTCATGGATATGTTAAATAGCTGTGGCCCTGCTTTGAGCCAGGGAGATGGGAGTGGCTTCCACCCAAGATGGGACTGGGAAGCAACTCCCCCTGGTTACAGCACCTGCGTGAGAGCTTGGAGATGATTGGCTCCAAGCCATGGGGCCACACCTGCCCGGACTTACTATGGCAGCCCAGTAAAGCTGGAAGAATACGGGTATGCTGGCAGGTGTAGCTGACTGTAGGAGGAGTCGGAAATGGGCTGCAAAGGAAGATGGGAACTGGGATTTAAACCTAGGCCCGGCAGCCATAGGAGGAGGGACCATGCGGCTCTGAAGGGAAGGAGAGAACATGCGGCTCTGAAGTAAAGGAGAGACCATGCGGCTCTGAAGTAAAAGAGAGACCATGCGGCTCTGAAGTAAAGAGGAGACCACGCGGCTCCACAGTAGTAGAGGAGGGCCACAAGGTTTTGGGGGAGAAGGAGGAGACCACGCGGCTCCAAAGTAAATGGGGAAAAGGACCACGCGGTTCTGAAGGAGAGTAAAGAGGTTTTGGAGTGCTTGTTCTTGCCACGCGGCTTAGGCAGCAGGAGAGACTTTGCAGCCATAGAGAAAGGGGAGAGAGGACTCTTGCTGGTGGGCCATGAGAAGGTGCCACATGGCTTTGGATTAACTGGAGATTGCAGCAGCCACACAGCTGATGGTACCGGGAGCCTGAATCACGGAGTTCTACTTCTTTTCCTGAGATACGGTACCCCGGACTGGGCACAGGGAGAGGGAAGGACTGTGCATCTGTGGGTGTTCTAGAGGAGTTTAGTATCTTATTGAAGACATTAGGTCATTATTCTAAGTTTGTGTAACTTTTAAATAAACAATTCCTTTCCTTTTCACCAGTCTGTGGCATTGAGAGACGTCTTTCCTCTGGCGGCGGGCATTGCGAACCTAGCAGGTGGGCGTGGGGGAAGGAACCTCCAGAGACAGAAAGGCGGAATCCTTTCTGTAATAATTTATCGTGAACCACCCCCCCCTCTGTTCTGTAACATTTTTTTGGCGACCCAGATGGGACATAATTGCCCGTGGCAGACCGACCCCCTCAGGTGTGGGAGAGAGAGACTTCGGAGTTTTCCCAGTCTCTGAGAGTTTCTCTGCGCTCCTGAGGGCATCGGCCGCCTAATCACGCCGGGAAAGGTGAAAAGGAAACGGAACGGAGAAGGGAACAGGGACGCGAAAGTGTTTTGGTTGAGAATTTCTTTTCTGGTAACTGTTTTGGAATAATGGAGTTGGAGTTGTGGACAATGGCTGGGGAAATACCCTGTCTATATGTCATCTGTATTCTTCTTGCTCTGAATCTTTGCATGCTTTGTTGGAACTATACACGTTGTTCTGAGCCCGTACCTGAGTGGAGCCCACTGGGCAGAATTCTAAGGGATTGGGAGAACTACTGCTCTAAGTCGACATATAAGAATCTTTTGAGTAAGCAGTTATTGATTTATTATTGTAACACAGTGTGGCCTACTTATGTTTTGAGTGATGAGATGGTGTGGCCTGTGAATGGTTCCTTGAGTTATTGTATTATTATGAGGTTGAAACAGTACTGCCGAAGGCGGGAACTCTCAGAAGAACTCCACTACCTTAATGCATTTATAATATTGCACAATAGCCTTATGCCGGAGACAGAGAAGCGTGTAATGGTGCAGAAGGAGAAGGTGGTCTCGAAACCCCTCCCTGATAGTAGAACGCAGGAGGAGAAAGATAATGAGGAGATAAACCTCATTAATGCTCTGAACCCAGGGAATGAACCCTCCCCAGGAGGAGGGACATCGGTGGTGTTGCTACCTTCCCCGGGAGTGGGGCCCGCCACGGCTCCCTCTCCGCTGCAGGTGACAGAGGTCTCCAGCACTGATCCTCGCCCCCTGCGGGTGGCGGGGGCCTCCACGGAGTTGCCGTTCTCGCAGGTGGTGGAGGCCGGCGGGGCTCCGTCCCCTCTGCAGATGGGAGGGGCCTCCATGGGGCCTCACCCCTTGCGGGTGGGAGGGGCCTCCGCTGCTTTGCCTCCCTCCCAGGTGGGAGGGACCGGCCCTGCCCCCTTCCCTCTGCAGACGGGAGGGACCTCCATGGTGCTTCACCCCTTGCAGATGGGAGGGGCCTCCGCGGCGCTCCCGCCCCCACAGTCGGTGGAGGTTTTTACACCTCTGGCCTCACAGGTGATAGGGACTGCCAGTGCAGTGGTACCTTCCCCTCCTCAGGCAGGAGCCACTTCAGTACTGTCTCCTCCTATAACTGACCCTGAAGTGGGAACTGCAAAACCAACTGTTCCATCTCCATGTGTTGAGGAATATCTCTCACCCCCCCGAACTTGCCAGGGCACCTTATACAACCAGAGAACCTCCAAAGGTGTAGCCAGCCAATACCCTTTGAGGCAATACCCGATAGGCGGAGTAAATGAAGAAGGCCAGCCCGCTGGCTATTACTGGGCCCATACTCCGTTCTCCACTTCGGACTTACTAAATTGGAAGAATTTCAACCCCTCATATAGAGATGACCCTCAGAAAGTGGCGGATCTTGTTGCCTCTATTTTTGCCACTCACCACCCGAATTGGGCAGATGTACAGGCCCTCCTGAACATTTTGCTAACAGCAGACGAAAGACGATTAGTTCTGAATAGGGCTAATCAGGAGGCTCCGCGATGAAGACACCCAGGGAATCCTTGACCCAGCTGAGGAAATTCCTTGGGTGGACCCTAAGTGGGACCCGAATAGTAGAGGTGGCCTAGCCTCTTTGAAGCATTACAGAAGGTGCATATTGGAAGGGCTTAGGAAAGGAGTGCCCAAACAGAGGAGCTTGAATGTGATACAGACTCTCCAGCAGAAGGCAGATGAGGATCCTTCTGAATTTCTAGAAAGGATCTATCAGGCTTATAGGAAGTACACTGATGCTGACCCAGAGGCACCAGAAAACGTGAGGATGGTAAACATGACTTTTATTGGGCAGAGTGCCCCGGACATTAGGAACAAACTTCAGCGTGTAGATGGAGTACTGGGAATGAGCCCTTCCCAGCTGGTGGACATAGCATTTAAAGTCTACAATGCCCGGGAGGCAGGAAAGGCAAAACGGGCCACAGTGTTTTTGGAAATGGCCCAGGGAAGCCAAAAGAAGCAGGACCCTAGGGCAGAGACAGGAAACTCTTTAGGTGCCCGCTACCATGCTGGTGGAAAAAGGGGCCCTAAGGAGAAGAAGAAAGGCCCAAGAGGCATCAATCAATGTGCCCATTGTAAGGAGGAGGGTCACTGGAGAAATGAGTGCCCAAATCGCCAAAGGGAAAGTAGGAGTAAAAGTCCATACCGAGTAATGGTGAAGCAGAAAACGGAGGATGATAAAGAGTGAGGAGGCCCAGGGGCTCCATGGGACATCTCCCGACCTATTACCATTTCCCCACAGGAGCCCTGGGTACAAGTGACTGTGGGGAACAAGCCAGTTGACTTTCTTGTAGATACGGGAGCCACATACTCAGTGTTGAACACAAAATTAACAGGAAAAACCTCAAATGAAGTAACAGTTACTGGTGTGTCTGGCCAGGTACAAAAACAGACATTCCTGCAACCTCTGGAATGCCAGCTTGGGGGTCAAAAGCTTACACATAGTTTTCTCTATATGCCTGATTGTCCCATTCCATTGTTGGGCCGAGATTTGCTTTGTAAACTGCATGCACAAATAACCTTTTCCCCCAAGCGAAAGCAGCTGTGTGTGGAGGTCCCGCTGGAGAATGCCCTCCAGCTTCAGGCTTTCCTGGCTTGTCCTGGAGGCCCCGGAGGTGAACCCTTCCCACCTGAGATCTGTGAACAGGTCGATCAAACTGTTTGGGCTGACGGAACTCCAGGTAAAGCGGTTAATGTACAACCTATAAAGATATATCTAAAAGAAGGGGCACGGGTCCCACGAAAGAAGCAGTATCCCCTCAAAAAGGAGGCTTTAGAGGGGATCCAGCCAGTGTTGCAGAAGTTTTTGAAATCAGGATTAATTCGGCCTTGCCGGTCACCCTACAACACTCCCATTTTACCAGTCAAAAAGCCACACTCAGATGAGTATCGGTTTGTACAGGATCTCAGGGCCATCAATGACATTGTCCAGGACATTCACCCTACTGTGCCTAACCCTTACACACTGTTGACTATGGTGCCTGGGGATAGCAAGTGGTTCTCAGTCCTGGACTTGAAGGATGCCTTTTTCTGCATCCCAATAGATGAGCAGTCTCAGCAACTGTTTGCTTTTGAGTGGCAGAACCCAGAGACTAAAGCCACACTCCAATATTGCTAGACTGTGCTGCCACAAGGATTTAAGAACTCCCCAACTATATTTGGGGAAGTGCTGGCGAAAGACTTGAGGGATGTTCAGTTGCGATCAGGAGTTCTTTTGCAATATGTCGATGACCTGTTAATAGCCAGCAGAAACTACGAGGACTGTTTGCACAACACCATCACAGTCCTGAATCATTTGGCGAAGAGGGGATATAAAGTGTCACCTCATAAGGCCCAAATCTGCAAACAGGAAGTGGCATATCTGGGATTCCAACTAAAACAGGGTACCAGAAGCCTAATGGCAGATAGAAAGCAAGCCATTGCTACGCTAAAAATCCCAGAAAATCGAAGGCAGCTTCGTGGATTCTTGGGAATTACGGGGTTTTGCCGAATTTGGATTCCAAACTTTGGACTCATAGCAAAGCCACTGTATAATTCCTTAAAAGGACTGGGCTCTGAACCCCTTGAATGGACAAGGGATTGCC
This sequence comes from Desmodus rotundus, assembly GCF_022682495.2. NCBI lineage: Eukaryota > Metazoa > Chordata > Mammalia > Chiroptera > Phyllostomidae > Desmodus > Desmodus rotundus. Next base: position 101,952 of record NC_071397.1, on the reverse strand, counting down.
AGGTAGCATTTGACACCTTGAAGGAGAAGCTAGCTTTGGCCCCTGCATTAGGACTGCCGGACTTACAGAAGCCTTTCAAATTGTATATCCATGAAAGGCAGGGGATAGGACTGGGGGTGCTAACCCAGACCCTGGGGAATATTCCCCGGCCCATAGCCTATCTCTCAAAGAAGCTGGATCACACAACGAAAGGATGGCCATCGTGCCTCCGGGCAGTAGCAGCCACCTGTGACATCTTACAGGAAGCTGAGAAGTTTACCTTGGGACAACCTACTACAGTGTTGGTGCCACATCAGGTTCTGACTCTGCTAGAACAGAGAGGAGGATATTGGCTGACGGCAGGGCATATGGGAAAATACCAGGCCATTTTGTTGGACAATCCAAATGTTACCTTGCAGACCACTACAACCCTGAACCCAGCCACCCTACTCCCAGATGTGGAAGGGGACTCCACCCTTGCGCATGAATGCGTGGAAATAATTGACCAAGTTTATTCTAGCAGGCCAGATCTGATGGACCAGCCGCTGGCGTCGCCGGACTGGGAGCTGTATACAGACGGGAGCAGCTTCATGGACAATGGCCAGCGACGAGCGGGGTATGCGGTGGCCACTGCAGACAAAGTAATAGAAGCCCAAGGCCTTATGCCAGGAACCTCAGCACAAAAGGCTGAACTGATAGCCCTTACAAGAGCCTTACTGCTCTCCCAAGGAAAGAAAGTTAACATATATACAGACTCCAAGTATGCCTTCATGGTAGTGCATGCCCATGGAGCAATATGGAGAGAGAGAGGACTTTTAACCTTGGGGAACAAGGATGTAAAACATGCGGAGGTGATTTTACAGTTGCTAGAGGCAGTGAATGTACCGGACTGGGTTGCTATAATGCACTGCCCAGGGTACCAGAGGGATGGTTCCCAAACCAGTCAGGGAAACCAAGTTGCTGACAGAGCAGCAAGACAGGCAGCCAAGAAGCAGCCATGCCTAGCAGCACTGGTTCCCCATCTGGACTTGTCAGAGTTTAAACCTCATTACACAGAACAGGATGAGAAACGGGCCCGTGAATGGGGATTCACTAACACTGATCCTAATTCTATGTGGAGGGTCAATGCCCATGGTATGATTTTACTCCCAGAGGCTCTAGTGTATCCCGTCCTCAAGCACCTCCATGAAGGGACTCGTTATGGAAGGGATGCTCTAATGGACTTCATTAGGCCACATTTGAAGGGCCCTTATTTGCAAAAGACTGTCCATAGGATCAGCCAAGCCTGTCAGATATGTGCTAAGAACAATCCCAAAACAGAGCATGCTCCCACGGAAAAGGGAGTACAATACAAAGGGATGTGCCCATTCGAAGACTGGCAGGTGGACTTTACACAAATGCCTAAAACAACGGGAAATTTCAGATTCCTGTTGGTCTTTGTGGATACTTTTTCTGGATGGGTAGAGGCATACCCCACCAGGACTGAAAAGGCAACTGAGGTGGCAAAACTGTTGCTTAAAGAAATAATTCCCAGGTTTGGACTTCCCCAGAGCATTCAAAGCGACAATGGACCATCGTTCACTTCAGAAATCTCCCAGAAGGTTGGGCAGGCATTGCAAATACAATGGAAATTGCATGCATCTTGGAGACCTCAGTCCACCGGAAAGACTGAGAAAATGAATCACACCATAAAGAAGACCTTGGCAAAAATATGCCAGGAAACACATTTAAAGTGGGACCAAGCACTCCCTATCGCTCTGCTCCGAATCAGAGTGGCACCCAGAAGTGGGCTTAAAACTGAGCCCTTCCCATAGTTTATGGGAAACCCCTCCGAATTTCTGTTTTAGGTACACCCCCTCTAGATTTGGAGCATGAGGCAAGAATTAAGCAATATGTACAGCATTTAGGGCAAACACTAACCATTTTGCACAAGTTTGCTCATTGCAGGTCTGTCTACCCCTCTGACGAGCCCCTGCACCCGTTCCAGCCAGGGGACCAAGTCCTACTAAAGACCTGGAAGACTCAAGGCCCTGAACAGCAGCTGTCTGAACAATGGACTGGTCCCTACGATGTCCTATTGACAACGCATTCCTCCCTAAAGCTGATGGGAATTAAGCCCTGGATTCACCACACACGGGTAAAACGGGCTCCACCTAAGGGAGACGTAGACCCTCCTGCTGCAGCTGAGGCGGAAAGGGAAAGCTGGACCTGCACTCCGGAGGAAGGTTTGAAATTTCTCTTCCGGAAAAAGACAGTGAACCCCGATACAGGGTGACAGTGTTTGTTATTTCACGTAAATGTTTATACCAGATACTGAGTTTAACTACTGAGTTTAAGTATAGTCCTTCCCAGTGTGGGAAAGGGCATGTATGTGCCACTGGTTGTGTTTCTGTTTCTGATCGAAAACCCTCTGTACCTGAAGACCTGGTAAGGTCACCTGAAGACCTAGTGAAGGTCGCCTGTAACCGGTTGGGGAGAATGCGTTTGCCACTCGGGACCCAGGAAGGGTCAGGCAAAGGAGCATGTCTCTGCCAAGAGACCGGACCTGAAAGGCAAGTCTGTGCCACTGGTTGTGTTTCTGATCAGAAATCCTCTGCACCTGAAGACCCATATAGGGTCACCTGAAGACCTGGTTAAGGTCACCTGTAGCCGGTTGGGGAGCATGCCTTTGCCACTGAGGACCCAGGAAGGGTCATTTGGGCCTGATAAGTGTTTCAGCCTGAGGCAAAGGAGCATGTCTCTGCCAAGAGACCGGAACTGAAGGGCATGAAAGTTTTGGAAAGAAATTATGTGGGGTTAGTAATGGAAGGTATAAGGCACAGAAATGCAATCTTGGTGGATATCAGAAGGGAAAGGATTTTCCATCGTACTTGGTATTTTTCTCCCTACCTGATCCCTCCAGAATTTGGCATTCTGAAGGAGTGAGTGATGACATAAGGTTTCTCTGCATAAATCCACTAAGACCAGTCATTAATGGTGGTTTGTTAACCAGTACTTTGACTGGAATGTCACGCCTGAAGGAGGCATGTCTGGGTTCTGGTCGTCACCAGGAAGCCCTGAGGAACTGGGATTGACTTGTGAAGCTAGCAAAAGCCCACGAGAAGAAGCCTGGTACCTTGGTTGGTTGTGCGGTTCGTGGCAGTCTTTCCAGGGAAGGAACGAAGGTTGCTTTCCTGAAAGATGGCTAAAAAGGAACCTGTAGGCACAACGGAAGCCTCAAGGATTTGAGGGAAACGACTGGTACAGGCGAAGCCAGGTGGCGGATGTGTGGCTCTGCTTCTGTGCCCTGAGGGGCGGACTGAAAAGTCAGTCTAAAGGTTCCCTGTGTGAGTTCCAGCAAAGCGAACTTAAAGATCATAGGTGATCCAGGCTGCTCTTGGTGTGTTTATGCAAACAAACAGGCAAAATTAAAAGTTGGACTCAAAGTAGTAGCTTTAATAATGACGAGGGTGATTTTAAGGAGAAAAATCATGGTCTAAGGAAAATCACAATGCTCAGTATTGGATATCGGAATTGTGCAGCTAACTATCTTGGAAGTTTGTTTTCATTTGAAAGTTGAAACTGGGTTTGTAACATCACTGAAGATGTTCAATTTACAGGCACGAAGGACCTGTCAAATTGCCATTGTTAGATGTCATTGCAGCAAGGACCCTGCAACTGAATGTCTTCCCAAAAGACAGTCTCGCAGACACAGAGACTGGTTTGGGGATTGTTGAGTGAATTAACCTGTGTGTTCTTCTGTTTTCATAGGACGTATGCCTATGACCTCATTACCTGAGAGAATGGTTGCAATATAGGCCTCACTTAAGGAGCCCACCTTCATCATCGCCCCCTGAGATTCAACGGTTTGGTTGAACTAGGTGGTTGGGTTGGTGAAGGGGTGGGGTGGTCTGTGGGCTTCACTTCAGAGCTGATTTTCCCTTTTGTGTCCAAATAGCCTGGACAGAAAGGGCCCAGAGATCTGAAAGGAGGGAAATCCTGATATATTCCCCTCAGCCGAGTGAAGTGTAGTGAGCCACAAGGGTTTTGGATAGGTGTAGCATGCTTGTACACCTTCCTCCAGATAAGCCATTCTTTACCTAGGTGCCTGCCTTTGTTATTCAGTGATTATGATTTAATTGTGCCTTCCAACTCTCTTGCCAAATCTGTCACCTCCAGAATACGACGAGGATGCCAGCTGTCCAGTAATGCCAGCCTTTGGACACCGAGCCTGCAACTTTGCAGTGACAGCCAACTAACATGGATTCTGTGAGGTCCTTCCCCTTACAGGAAGGACTCCCTCCGTGCTGCACCCCCCTTTCAGGGCACCACTGACCCAAGGTTAGGTAGGACGACATCCACGTCCAGCCGGAAGCAGTTACAAGAAGACGAGACCTTCGTCCATTGTCCTTTATATGATTATAAAGTGGTTGTAAATCTGAAAGGAGGGATTGAAGCAGGGTGCAGCCAAGAGGAGGGCCCCAAGAAGGGATTTGTAATGGGGTCCAGGACTCGGGGTGTCCAGGAAATATTAGAAAAATGTATATAGGATGTCCTCACACCCACAGGCCTGAGCCAGGGGGGATGGGACACATGGAACAGGGCCATTCAGAGCTGTTTTGGGTAGCAAGAGCTTTGCAGCTAACCCCTGGCACAGTCATTTAATATATCTATAACCTTTAACTGGTTTCATGGATGTGTTAAGTAGCTGTGGCCATGCTTTGAGCCAGGGGGATGGGACCAAATTCCACCCAGGATGGGACTGGGAAGCAACTCCCCCTGGTTACAGGGCCTGCGTGAGAGCGTGGAGATGATTGGCTCCATGCCATGGGGCCACATCTGCCCAGACTTACTATGGCAGCCCGGTAAAGCTGGAAGAATACGGGGATGCTGGCAGGTGTAGCTGACTGTAGGAGGAGTCAGAAATGGGCTGCAAAGGAAGATGGGCGCTGGGATTTAAACCTAGGCCCAGCAGCCATAGAGATGAGTAGACCTCACGGCTCTGAAGTAAATGGGAGAACCACGAGGCTCTGAAGCAAGTAGATAGATAGAGGTCCATGTGGTTCTGAAGTGGGGAAAAGGACCACGAGGTTCTGAAGGAGAGTAGAGAGGACCACGTGGTTTTGGAGTGCTTCTTCTTGCCACGAGGCTTAGGCAGCAGGAGAGACTTTGCAGCCATAGAGAAAAGGGAGAGAGGACTCTTGCTGGTGGGCCATGAGAAGGTGTCACATGGCTTTGGATTAACTGGAGATTGCAGCAGCCACACAGCTGATGGTGCCGGGAGCCTGAATCACGGACTTCTACTTCTTTTCCTGAGACACGGTACCCCAGACTGGGCACAGGGAGAGGGAAGGACTGTGCATCTGTGGGTATTCTAGATGACTTTAGTATCTTATTGAAGACATTAGGTCATTATTCTAAGTTTGTGTAACTTTTAAATAAACAATTCCTTTCCTTTTCACCAGTCTGTGGCATTGAGAGACGTCTTTCCTCTGGCGGCGGGCATTTCGAACCTAGCAGGTGGGCGTGGGGGAAGGAACCTCCAGAGACAGAAAGGGGGAATCCTTTCTGTAATAATTTATCGTGAACCACCCCCTGCCTTGCTCTGTAACATAAGGACTTTCTAGTTACCCTGTGACTGGTTTCCGGATGAATGGCAAAGAGAGCAATAAACATACTTTATGAGACATTTGTTGGAACCTGCTTTATAGCTTAATATAGTTAGTTGTAAAAATGTTCCAAGTGTGCTTGAAAAGCATTTGTAATTTATTTTTTTGTTGCCGCTTACTTAAACAATGAGAAAAAAATTTATTCAAAATTATACACCAAGAGTTAAAAAGAAACTGCTAATGACAGGGGACTCAAGAGTTGGAAAATTTTAGTTTAAGGTAAAAAGTTATAGCCTAGCAAGTAATGTATATGTTAAAGGTTTTGTTTCAGAAAGTACAGATAAGGCCCTCCTGGCTCCTGGAAAACAGCTGACCTCCTGGGGCACTGGTAAAGATTACCCCCTGGGGAGAAGTTGAAGGCATCCAGACCTTTGTGTTCCATGGAGAGACCCAAGGGACACAGTCAAGAGGAAAGGTACCCTGGGGTGGGGGGAGATGGAGACCCTCTTGGGCCAGAATCCAGCTGCTGAGTGGGCCTGGTGGCTGAGCCTCATGGGGTGGGGCTGCCAGCAGGCCTGAGGGCCACGGAGGGGACAGCGCCAGCTGGTGTGGCCCCTGCAGTGGCTTTGCTCTTGTGGGAGCCGGGCTGTCTGTTTAGCTCCTTCTGTTCTCTGGCTTCCTGGAGAAGAAGAACCTATCCCCTGGCTGCTGGGTCTTGCAGCAGCCCCCCACCCCTGGCAGGAGCAGCCTGCTCACAAGGACTTGGCTGCAATGATTTGGGGGAGGAGTGAATTTTCTGGACCCCCAGCAGCCACATGAGCAGCTCCTCCATGTGAGGCTGGGGACGGTGGGCAGTTGTGCCTCCAACCAGATGGGCTCATCTAAACCAAAGAACCCAGGAGAACAGACGAGGGCCATGGGGTCAGGTTGGCAAATGCGGCAGTTACACCATGGCCAGCCCCCAGCTCCGCCGCGGCCCCCTCCTCACTGGCCCTCGAGCTCGGGGTCCCCGGGACCTGAGGCGGGGGAGGCATGGGCATGGGCACCACACACTTGTGAGGAGCAGGGCAGAGCCCCCCCAGAATCTCTGCTGCCGCCGCCAGACCCTTGACTTCTCTCTGGGAATGATGACGGTCCCCCGCTGTTCTGGCCCCTCTCACCTACTCAGGGAGCAGGCGGAGCTGTTTCCTTTTTTTTCCCCCTTTAATAAATTTTATCTTTTACTGAATTATAATAAGTAGAGAAAACGCACAGATCTTAAAAGTACAAGATGATATTTAAATACGTAAACCATCATGATAACCATCATTCAGATCAAGATGTAGAACATTTGAACACCCCAGCAGATGTGTCGCATCCCAGATGATAACTCCCAAAGTTACCCATTACTCTGACTTATTTTTACCCTGAGTTAGTGTTTTTTTCATGAATTCCTATTTCTTGACCTGATTGTTGGCTACATGACTGCGGTCACTTTTTATGCATCCGTACACTTAGGAATTGTGTACTTTTCTGTATGTTATACTTCAATATTTTTTTTACAGCCCGCTTCACAGGCTCACACCCCTGTCCACCCCACCTCCTCCCCAGGGGGCAGGGACCACAGAGAGCCTGGGCATCCTGAAGGCGATCCCATTTGGGCGGGGTTCCCGAAGTTGCAGGCCCTGCCCCTTCGTTGAGCAGAGGAGGAAACTGAGTGCCAACCAGGGCAGCCCCGGGCCCAGGTCGCCAGCAGTGCAGCCCCCCACACCCTGCCAGGCAGTCTGCAAGGGGCAGCGCAATGGGGAAAGTCAGTCCCTGACTCGAGTGCACGACCCGTGTGGCCAGGGCTCTCAGACACACCAGGTACGCACGTGGAGCCAGAGGAAGAAGGGGAGGTCAGCAATTAGTCCTTCTCAGGGGACGGCTCCCGTGGGGGGCTTCCTGGACCAGTGATGCAGCTGGTTGTGGGGTCCCTTGTGGGGTTACAGCAAGGAGGGCTCCCCTTTCTCTGGACGATCAGAATTCACAAGGAGAATGGACACAGGTCATACTTCTGAGCTTTTACTCGGAAACGATGTGGAAACTCCCAGCCTGTGGGAAGGCGGAACAGGTGCCCTCCAGGCCCCTGTGAGTTCTCACTGTCCCCAGGCCTCTCCTGCCACAGCCTCTCCTTCAGCGGACGGCCTGAAGTGGACCATGGGCCCTGGACACCGGGTCTGAGGTTCCAGTAGACTCATGGTGAGGGCTTATCACCTCAGGGGCCAGTCTTCAGGCTCAGGAACTACAGCCCTGACATGCTAGCTCTTCCCCTTCTCGGGGACCCTGCTGCTCCCCAGGATGGGTATAAACACAGGGACGGGGGTGCTCCTTGTGGCTGGTCTGCCTCTTTCTCCTCACTGGACAGTGCTGAGGATTTTTTAAAACACAAACCCATTTTATCTCCGACTTCAACCCACCCTCACAGCATTTTCCTTAAAGTCTTCCACCCCAGAGTGAAAAGCTCAGGGCATTCACTCCCTGGCTCCACGGTGCAGCTGCGCAAACTGTGGCAGAGCTGGGATGAAACGCCACTCCCACCTGGTTTGTGATCCCCTGGGAGGTCCGGCACCCAGGAGGCACACCAGGGCTCGGCTCCTTTTCCGTGGCCTGCGGGGAGGCCCCAGAACTCCACATCTCTGCCCAGTTTCAGGCATCTGCACCACCCTGGTGAACCCAGGAAGCAGGTGGCGTTGATGGCCCACAGCCTTTTGGTGAACAATTTAATTGCTTTTGCGGGGGGCTGTGGGGACCAATGGTCTTTTATGTTTTAGTTCTCTGACCGAAGCCCATTTAGATGGTGCAGAATCCTCGGTCTTTGATTTCTGATAAATGCTGATTTCCATGAAAAAACCCTAATTATCTCTGTCTCTTCCCTCCCTCCAGGCAGAGTCCCCAGGGAAGACAGTGCCTGCCCTTTGGCACCACGGAGGCCCTCTCCCACCCTGGTAGCTTGTAGTGACACTGAAGTGCTCCCCATCCCCCGTCTTGGGCAGCTCCCTCCCCTCCCCATGCCCAGGGCGTGGCTGTGGCCCTGATGCAGACCCAGCCTCTGGGCACCATGGAGACCTGCATCCGTTTGGAACATATTCCTGTAGGATCCCCCCAACCCCGGTTTTCTCCCCAGTGGTTGTCTCTCTGCTTCGATGGCTCTAACAACTTCTGTCTGTTAAACATCAGGGACCAGTGTCTGGGAGCAAGAAGGGTGAAGATGATGAAATAGTCCTTTTGTGGTTGGGTTTGCGAGTAGGAGAAACAGTAGTGAACTTGAGCAGACAGCATTCTGGTTTGTACCAGTACAGCATCTGTGAGGGACCTGCACCTGTGCTCAGGGCTAGGCTCACCGTTCACCCCGCTGCCCCCCGCAAAACATCCGGGATTGGGGATTTTCTTTTTTTAAGCAGCGATTTGCCACCACGTGAGGAGGGCAGGAGGACGGCATTGGAGAGAGCACGCTGAGACGGGGACTACTGGGGCCCGTCCTGTCCAGGGCTCCTCCCCACACCCCCCTGCAGAACGGGGTGCACACACAGCAGGTCTCTCCCCCAGGCTGAAGGAGGCCGGGTCGCCTGAGCTTTGGGGCCCTGGGTTTGTCCTATTGCAGTAATAGTAATAATGGTAATAATAATAAACAATAACTAACAATACCCTTGTTGTCATCCCCAGGGTTGGCTGGCTGGCTGTGGAACTGCTGAGGAGCGTTTGTTTTAGAATTATTTTCCACTCGTGATGTTTTCTGGATGGAATCCCATGCAGATGTGACATTAAGGGGGAGCCACTGTCTTCGGATGGGTGACTGGGGCTCGCTGAGGGTCAGGTCGGATCCGGCAGACTCCCACCTGGTCAGGACAGGCACCGGATGTGCGTCCATGGAGGTGGCTCTGGGGAGACGGTGTCTCCTGTGTGTGGCGGTCTGAGCTCGGGCCACGGACTCCCATGGACCAGCCTTCAGCAAGCGGCCTTGGAGGCATGGGAGGCCATGTGAGCCTGGTCACTGACCCCCTTCCCCTGCAGGGAACACTGTTGGGGTGCACGTTCCCCTCGGGGAATCATCCACATGTTGGCGACGTGCTGTTCGAATGAGGCCCCCTCTGGCCCTTCACATGGGCCCTTTGGAGGACGGACAGCTGGTGTGGGGGCTCAGCCGGACCAGCAGAGGCTTCCTCCCAGAGCCCAAGAGTCTAGCACACAGTCCCCACCATGGGTTGTCCTGAGCTTGTCCAATGGCGAAGGCAGCATGGAGAACAGGGTGCTCCCAGTCAGGAACCTGTGAATAGGAGCTGGGGGTGGGTGGGGCGGGGGTCGGTGCTCAGAGACCTGGAGAGGGGCGTGTGTCAGAAGCGAGGTTAGGCTGGGTCCCCTCCCTGCACTGCGAGGTCCCCAGCGAGGAGTGGGTGGTGGCCTGGGGCGCAGGGATGACCAGGAGCTGAGGGGCATCCACAGGCATCGGGGGCACCTCGACTTGGTGCAGTTAATGGGTCGAAAAACTCAGGTGTGGGCTTTAAACACACTCGTGAAATCCCCAAACAGAGCCGAGCTGAGCTTCCAAAGTGACTGAGATGTATAGCAAATAAAAGTCTGAAATTACAGAAAGCTTTTTACACTCTGCAGGGCCAGCCGGGGAGAGGCCCTTCTGCTCTCTGTCGAGTTATTACAGAATTCTATTTTGTTTTTAACATTATGGTTTTTAATAAGAAATCATCAGGCAGCACCTCCCCCCACTGAGGGTATTGTTTTGTGGCCCTTTTTAGCTGGAAGGCTGATTTTGTAATAATTTACCAAACAGAGGGTCCTGTTCCTATTGTGGAGACAGTGGCTCCTGCAGGGGACACTCCTCTGCGGAGCATATGGGGGGGGTCCGTGTCCTTGTTACCCCTTGGCAGGGGGGATCCCACTCCCAAACACCTCCCAGTGTCTCAGCCCAGCACCCGGGCCGTTCCAGGAAGGGGCGCCGGGGCACCCCGAGCAGAGGCTGAGAGGCGAGGTGCACAGCTGCATGCTGACCTTGGGGAGCAGCCGTGCCGGGCCGCCTGGGGTTCCCGACACAGGGCTCGGAGGAGACCAGGCTGAAGCGGCCCAGGGAACCCCTGCTGGGCATGCTGCTGCAGGGCAGCTGGATGGCACCTCAGGAGGAGCTGAAGGAAGTGAGATGCCCCATTAGAAAGGGAAGATGGTGCTGAATACACAGCCTCCAAAACATCTCCCGGTTTGGCCAGAGGTGCCGGGTGCCAGGTGGGCGGTGCCAGAGAGTGGCCCCAGGGTGCCCACCGACACTGTGCCTCCCAGGGACACACAGGAGCAATCAGCCGGCAAGCCGCACAGGGGGAAACTTAAAGTGGGAGGTTCGGAGAGGGACAGATGACAGGGGCATCTGTAGGGAAGATCCAGAAACATCCACAAACTGCCCAGCTAATGTGTGATTTTACCCAAGCCACTGGGTTCAAGGCCCATTTACAAAAATCAAGCAGATTTCTTCAGAAAAGCAGCAAACAGGAAAAATTTAAAATGCCCCGGCAGCGGCATGTGGACATCTATACCTGGGAATAAATCCCTGTACAGACCTCCACATGGAACGAGAGAAATCCCCCAGAGGGACAGTGAGGATCGCCAGTGAGAGGGGAGGGAGCACCGTTTCACGCCACATTCAGCACCCCCCCTTCAAGCCGCATTCACGCAGTGTTCACATTCTGTCCATGCATGGATCACATGCCACTCACATGCTGAGCATGTGCCACACATGCCCTGTTCACATGCCATTCATGTGCTGATCATGTGCTGATTACGTGCCATCCACGCTCTGTCCACGTGCCATTCACATGCTGATCACGTGCCACCCATGTCCTGTTCACGTGCTGATCATGTGCCATTCACACCCTGATCGCGAGCCATCCATGCATCATTCACGTGCCGATCAGGTGCCGTCCACACTTTGTTCACGTGTCATTGACACACAGTTCATGTGCTCTTTGATAGGGGACTTAAGAGTTGGAAAATTTCAGTTTAGGTAATAGCTAGTAAGCTTCGTAATCAATGCCTGTAAAAGCTTTGTTCCAAGAACTGAAGGTGGGACCCACCCTGACTCCAGGAGACCACGAGCAGCCCCACCTGTGAGCCTCAGGAGGCCCACACCCAGTTCCAGGTGGTGTCTGAGCCCCCTGTGCTCCAGGTGAGATGCCCACCGCCCAGGGTGAGAATGCTGAACTTGTTTGTTTGTAATCCAGTGAACTTTTCCCTGAATTCAAAACCCCTTACCTACACTTTGTTCTCCAGATAAAAAGGGCCATTTGAAAATGGAATTTAACATGGTCTGTTAGGGTGCGAACCCGCCATGGTCTCAGATCCCCGGCCATCTGAACAAAGCGCCATAAAGACTCAGTCCCTGTCGCTGCTGATTGTGTTTGGCAGTGACGGGCAGCCCGAACACCAGTGTCTTTTCCGGTTTCACTATTGTTTTATATATACACACTTGCAGATATGTCAATGTGCACGTTTTTGTCTACTTTCTCTGGATTTAATGTGCTCTTTTAGGTTCCTAATATGGGTACAAAAATTGTAAATTTTCAACTTTTATTTCTGATAATGTGAATTTAAAGGTGAACATGTTTTTCATAAGTTTTGGTACGTAGTATATCACCATTCATTTTCAATTATTTTGTAATTGAAATTGTGTTTTACTTTTGAGGTTGTTTACAAGTGTATTACATAACTACCAGATATAAGGACTTTCCAGAGTCCCATTTGTCGTGAATTCTGGCTGAAGTGCAATGAGAGCACTTCAGAAACATTGTATATAATTTCAATGCTGCGATGCTTGTTGAAACTGGCTTTATATTGGCTTGGCCAAATGCTAAAACCTTTTGGGAAGATGGAATTATGAAGAGGCCTGCAATATTGCAGAAAGCAGTGGAACAAAACGGTGAATACATTGTTCAATACAGTTATTGGTGAAAACGAAAAACGTCTGTTCCTTTGCGTCTTTACATAAAAACTGGATGAACCTTTTGGCCAAGCAAATAGTACAGTGTTCCAAGAGTGCGTCTCTGCTGCCATCTCGTGGGCATTCTGGGGAATGACATCTTAGCTGAGTCAGGAAAAGTGGTTGATTCCAGTGGAATATCAATGAGTGTTGATGGCAGTGGTATTTAGAAGTGTGTTTCAAAACATCAAAGTGTAAGTACTTTCCAGTTACCTCGAGACTGGTTTCCAGAATAATGGCCAAGGAACAATAAACGAGATTTATGTGACATAGTTGGAACTGGCTTTATGTGTAATCAAGTTGTTAAAAGTTACAGGTGTGCTTCAAAATCACTTGTCATTGGCTTTGTGTGTTGCAGCTTCCTTAAACAACGTGGAGGTAAAATTCATTCATAATTTTGCACTAAGAGGTACAAGAAAAAAAGAGTAAAATATAAGCGCCATCGTTGTATGTATGTGCCCTTCTGGACATGTCTACAGGCTCGTTTCCTCCACTCTGCCTGGACTTTGTTTACCATTTCAGATTCCTTGTATGGGTGCAAAACTTGTGCATTTTAAGCCTCTGTTTCTAATGTGTGCATTCAAGGGTGAGAATTTCTTTCTCAGGTTTTGGTCCGTAGCATCTTTAGCATCATTCAGGTCAAGTTACTTTGTAATTCAAATAGTGGTTCATTTTGGAGGTTCTGTAGGAGTCTATTTGAGAAGGTCTGTACAGCAGAACTTTGTCCTCATCCATTCCCTGTGATTGCCAGCTCAAGTGCCATTAGAGCAGAAAACATATTGTATAGGCTTTCGAGGCTGTGATGATGGTTGAAACTTGCTTTAAATGGGGTTGTCCAAAAAGTCAGTTCGGCCCCCCACAACTGCACCACCTCTGCGTCCCCCCCAGCATGTCACCTGGCACCGGTCCTGCATACTTGCCTTTAATGTCATTTGAAACTTTTTTAGACAGTATCGTGACAGCTGTCCTATCCCTGTGGGATGACAAACCTCATGACAACTGTTGAATGTATGTGTGGCCCTCTTCTCACTGAAGACACATGAATCTAACATTTTTGGCCCCTCAGTCTGTGTCATTTCCAGAAAGGTACAAGCGCAAGTATAAGGCAAGAAAACATGCTTGGTGTACAGAGAAGACGCTGAGTCTGATGGAACGTGTGAGAAGTGGGTTGCAAAGATTCATGCCAGAGATTTCTCATGTGGGGTTGCCCCACGGGTAGGCAGACCAGGTGCAGTGGAGAGCCATCCAGGGCAGACGTTAACAGAGGACGGACCACGTTATGGCACGCGGGAGACAGGCAATATACTCAAAGTATCCCAATCAATGTCAAAAAGCATTTGCAGCAGCTTGATTACGTTAATCTCTTTGACGTTTGGGTTCCACGGAAGTCTAGCTGGGTGGTGGGGGTCCCATCTGACTGAATTTCCTCATGTGGTTCTCTACGGAAATGGAAGGGAAACATTCCATTTCCAAGATAAAGTGTGAGGGGATGAACCGTTGATATCTGAGAATAATGTGGAGCAGGAGATATTGAGGGAAGCCCAGGAACCACCAGCAGCCCCTCCAAAGGGCGGTCTTCATCCGAAGGAGGTGATGTCCTGCAGTGGGAGCTCCTTGCGGAAACCCAGCGGGCTTCTCCCGACAACGACTGATCTCTGTTAGATCAAGTGAAAGCCACCTGACGGAAAATGTCCAGAATTTGTCAGGAAAGACAGGGGAGCTTCAGGATAAGGCAGGAGCGCACACATTTCTCTTTGGTGACCAGGGGAAGACTGTTCCAGCCTGGCTGGGCAGTCATGATTCATCCACAGTCCTCACCAGAGCTTGCGCCTTTGCATGAGCCTTTAGTTTGGTCTTTGTGAATTTCTCTTATTGGAAAGAAATTTTCCTTCCCTGCAAGACTGCAGAAGTCACCTGGAAGAGTTCCCTGGTCTGAAAGAGGACAATGTTGTGGGACGATGGAACAGTGAAGTAGCTTCAAAGGTGGCAGAGGGCAGTGGAACAAACAGTGACAACGTTGTCCAGTAGTTGTTCAGTCCCGTTGTTTGGGGGAAAATGAAAAATGTCTCTGTCATGGCATCTGATGGTGAGAAATGAACAAAATTTTTGGACAAGGCATCAGTAAGCTATGTGTTCCAAATGCTGGTCTTTGCTGCCATCTTGTGGCCACTGTGAGGAATGACACCTGAGTACAATTCAGCAGGATAAGTGGTTGATTCCAGGGGAATATGAATGACTTTGGATAGCAGGGGTATTCGGAAGTGCGTTTGAAAATGTCTAAATGTCAGGGCTGGCCAGTTACCTTGTCACTGGTTTCCAGATTAACGGCCAAGAGCGCAATAAGCATATTCTATATGACATTTCTTGGATCCGGCTGTGTAGCGTGATAGAGTTGGGTTTCTACAAGTTCCAGGTATGCTTGAAAATCACTTGTAATTTGGTTTGTCTGATGCAGAATCCTTAAACTACGAGAAGGTAAAATTTATTTAAAATTCTCTACCAGGAGATGAGAAAAAGTGAAGCAAAATACAAGCACTTTCACTTTTTTTATACCCCCCTGTGGACATGTTTACGGGCTCGTTTACTCAACTTTGCCTAGAGTGCGTTTACTATTTTAGGGTCCTCGTTCGGGTAAAAAGCGAAGGAACTTTTGTGGGAAGCCAATAGTAGAGCGTGTCTTCCATCTGTCGGTCTCTGCTGCCACCTCGTGGTCATTTGGGGGAATGACACCTCAGTGCAGGTCAGCAGGAAAAGTGGTTGATTCCAGTGGAATGTCAATGACTTTGGGTGGCAGTGGTATTTACAAGTGCATTCGAAAACATCTAAATTTCAGGGGTGTCCAGTTACCTTGTGACTGGTATTCAGGTTAAGGGCAAAGGAGCCATTGATAGGTTTTATGTGACGTTTCTCAGAACCGGCTCTGTAGCGTAGTAGCGTCAGTCTTTGACAAGTTGAAGGTGTGCTTGAAATTCGTTTGTCTTTGCTTTGTTGCAGCTTCCTTAAACAACGTGGAGGTAAAATTTATACAGAATTCTGCACCAAGAGGTGCAGGAAAAAAAGCAAAGTAAAATATCAGCGCTATCAGTGTATGTACTCTTGTTTCCTCAACTTTGCCTGAACTTCCTTTTCCATTTTCGGTTCCTCCTACATGTGCAAACCTTGTACATTTCCAGTTTCTGCTTCTGACCTCTGCATTGAGGGGTGAAGAATTCTTTATCAAATAAATAAATAAATACAATCTTAAAAAAATAAAAAGAGGATATTTCAAAGAAGAAAAGGAGCATCTTCGTGCAAAGAATGTGGTAGTGTGTACGTGGTGGGTTCGGGAGAGAGTACTTTAGTAGAATATGCTTGCGGAAAACCAGTGGGGTTACTTGCAACAGCTATGGCTCCCGAGTAAACCAACTGAAAGCACCACTCCAGGGAGAGCCAGCAGTTTGTCATCAGAAGACACGGAAGCTTCTGGATGAGGTGAGAGTGTTGTTTCCCTTTGGTGACCAGGCTAACGTGTTCCCACCCTGGCTGCCCAGTCGTGATTTGTGCACAGTACCCAGCAGACCTCGCAACTTTGCATGGCTGTTTAGTTCAGTCTTTCTGAATTTCTCTTAATGGAGAGAAGTTTCCATTCCCCAGAAGACTGCAGAAGGCACTTGGAAGAATTCTCTGTTCCAACAGATAACAATATTTTGGGAAGATGGAATGGTAGGTTGCCTGAAAGATGGCAGAGGGTGGTTGAAGAAAACGTTGAAACTGTGGTTCAGTCACGTTGTTGGGGGAAAATGAAGAATGTGCCTGTCATTGCAACTCCCGGTACAAACCGTAGGATCCTTTTGGCAAAGATCAAAGTACCCGTGTTCCAAATGTGCATCTCTGCTGCCCTCTCGTGGCCATTGTGCGGAATGACACTTTAGTGCGAGTCCCCAGGAGAATTGGTTGATTTCTGTGGAATATCAATGACTTTTGACAGCAATATTAATTACAAGTGCATTTCAAGACATCTAAATGTAAGGATTATGAGGTTACTTTCTGATTTGCTTCTAGATTAAGGGCAAAGGAAGCACTAAACGTGTATTATGTGACATTTGTTGGAACTGGCTTTTAGCATGATAGAGTCAGGTTTTTACAAGGTCTAAGTTATTTGAATTTTTTGTAATTTGTCTTGTGTGTTGCAGCTTCTTTAAACAAGGGTAAAATAAACTGTATTCAAAATTCTCCACTCAGAGGTAAAATCAAATCAAATTGCTATCATTTTCTGTACGTGCCCTTCCAGACACGTCTAGAGGCCTGTTTCCTAGAGTGTGTCTTGGCTTCATTTAGTCTTTTCGGTTCCTCAAATGAGTGCCACTCTTGTACAATTTGAGGTCTTGTGCCTAACACGTGTGTTTAAGGGTGCAGATTTTGTTCTCAAGTGTAAGTATGTAGTATGTTTAGCATCATTCAGTTCAAACCATTTTGTAACTCACAATGTGGTTCATTTTGGAGGTTCTGTAGGAGTCTATCTCAGAAGTACCAAGCAGGAGAACTTTCCAGTGTAGAATCCAAGCTACCAACATAAGCAGAAAAGCAGAATGTGTGTTTGGGCCAACACCCTCCAGGAAACCCACAAAGAGGACGAGCAAAGGGACTTCCCCATAAGTGCATTGCTAGGACTTAGAAAACAAGGACTGACAGGAGAGGAGGTCAGCAAAATAGAGGGAAACTAAGTTTTTTTTAAATACGCCTATAAGAGTGTGCCGCGTTGCTAAATTTATGAAAGTGTGTTGCGTTGCTAAGTTTGGGCCAATCGCTAACCGCAAAGATCAGCTTCTGGATAAGTTGCTTGCTTGCTCTTGCATAAAAACCCTAGTCTGTAAGCGTTAGGCGTGACTCTCCAGCAATCTTGGGAGAGCTCGTCCCTGCGCAGGTATTAAACAGCATTCTAAAAGACAAACTTTCGCTTCCCGACTCTTGATTCTCGCAATCTGCATATAACACCAGTTACCCATTTTCAGTGATCTCTAGCTTTAGTGCTGCGAGAGCAAAACACATACTGTAATTGATTTCAATGGTGCAATTCTGGTTGAAGCTGTCTTTATACTGGGTTGGCCCAAAAGTCAGTACGGTCCCCACCACCCTTTTGCCATCCTACCCCTTCTTGTTACTCTGGATTGCATACTTGGATTGTCTTTAACTTCATGTGAAACTGTTCTGTTAGAATGTATCATGACAGATGTCATACCAGCATGCGTTTCAATAAAAAACTCATCAAAACCATTGAGTGATGTTGTGGCCATTTTCAACCTGAAGATGGCTGAACATAAGGAACAGTTTTGGCACATTAGGCTCTGTCATTTCAAGAAAGGTGAAAGCACATCTGGAATGCCAAAATAAAGATTTGTAGTGTGTATGGAGAAGGAGCCCTTAGGTGATGAAATGTGTCAGAAGTGATTTGCCAAGTTTCACGCCCAAGATTTCTTGCACAGAGGTGCCCCACGGCATGGCAGACCAGTAGCAGTTCACGGCCATTGAGTCCAGACCTTAACTGAGGACAGACCAGGTTATGCCATGTGGGAGACAGGTGACATACTCAAAGTATCCAAACTGAGCACTGAAAATCATTTGCACCTGCATGATTATGTGAATGCCTTTGATGTTTGGGTTCCACAGAAGTTAAAGGGCTGAGGGGGCGGGACTTACTTGACCTCATTCCCACATGCGTTTCTTTTCGGAAACAAGGAAACCGTTCTGCTTGCAAGCAAATTGTGAGGGGTGTATGAACTGTTAAACTTTGAGAATAATGTGGAACAGGAGAGATGGTGGGCAAATGAAGGAACCACCACCAGCAGCTCCTCCACAGGGCGGTCTTCATCCAGAGGAGGTGAGGTTGCCTATGTGGTGATATGGCAGGGATTCCTGTAGGAGATGCTCCTTGGGGAAAACCAGTGGGATATTTGCAACACATGCTGGCCCATCAGACGAATTGTAAGTACTGCCGGTTGACAGAGTCGAAGCAGAAGACGGGAAAGCTTCAGGATGAGGTGGGAGAGTATGTTTCTCTTTGGTGACCAGGGACAAACGGTTCTAGCCTGGCCGCACAGTCGTGATTCATTAGCAGAACTCACCAGAAATTGCACCTTTGCATGGCCGTTTAGTTCTGTATCCCGAATTTCTCAGTGGAGAGAAATTTCTGTTCCCTGGAAGACTGCAGAAGGCACCTGGAGGAGCTCTCTGCTGCTAAAGGTATCAGTGCTGTGGGACGATGGAATGGGAAGTTGCCTGAAAGATATCAGAGGCCAGTGGAACGGAATGGCGATGACGTTGTGCAGTTATAATTTTTGGGGAAAATGAAAAGTGTGCGGGACATTGCATCTTACCATAAAAAGCTAAGGAACCTTTCAACCAAGGCATTAGTGCGACGTGCATTGCCTGTGTCAGTCTATGCTGCCATCTCGTGGCCACTTTTGGGAATGACACCTTAGTGCGGGTCAGCAGGAAAAGCTGTTGATTCCACTGGGAATATCTTTGACTTTTCATAGTAGTGCAATTTAGATACTCAGTTGAAGACGTCCAAATGTCAGGACTGTGCAGTTACTTTGTGTCTGGTCTCCAGATATCGGCCAAGGGAGCAATAAGACTATTGTCTGTGACGTTTCCTGGAACTGGCTTTGTAGCGTAATAGAGGCAGGTTTTTACAAGTGCCAAGTGTGCTTGAAAATCGCTTGTAATTTGACTTTCATTGCAGGTTCTTTAAATATCATGGAGGTCAAATTTATTTGAAATTGTCCATCGAGAGGCAAATAAAAGTAAAGTAATATACAAGCGCTCTCATTTTATGTACGTGCCCCTGAGGACATGTCTACGGGCTCATTTCCTCCACTTTGCCTGGACTTGGTTTACTATTTTAGGTTCCTTGTACAGGTGCAAAACTTGTGCATTTCCAGCTTCTGTTTCTAACCTGTGCATTGAAGGGTAAGGATTTCTTTCTTAAGCTTTCATACAAAGCATCTTTACCATAAGTCAGTCATGTGCAGTTATTTTGGTTGTTTGAAATTTATTTAAATTTATTTATTTACTTACTATATTTATTTTTAAAAAGTATTGATTATGCTTTACGGTTTTCCCAATTTTCCCCCCTTTATCCTCCCTTGTCCCCGCACCCCTTACCCTCCGGCATTCCTCCCCCACTTAGTTCATGTCCATGCCTTGTACATATAAGTTCTTTGCGTTCTGTTTCCTATACCATTTCTATGCCTCCCACCTTGTTTATGCCTACTTTTATACTTCTTCTTCCCTGTACCTTTGCCCCCCTATTCCTCCCTTCCCCCTCCCCACTGAAATTCCTCCATGTGATGTCCATTTCTCTGATTCTGTTCCTGTTCTAGTTGTTTGCTTAGTTTTGGTTTTCTTTTTTTTTCTTTTCTTTTTGGTTCAGTTGTTGAGAGTTGTGAGTGTGTTGTCATTTCACTGTTCATAATTTTGGATCGTCTTCAATTTCTTAGATAGTCCCTTTAACATTTCATAGAATAAGGGCTTGGTGATGATGAACTCCTTTAACTGGACCTTATCTGGGAAGCAGTGTATCTGCCCTTCCATTTTGAACGATAGCTTTACTTGATAGAGTATTCTTGGATGGAGGTCCTTGCCTTTCATGACTTTGAATACTTCTTTTCAGCCCATTCTTGCCTGTAAGGTTTCTTTGGAGAAATCAGCTGATAGCATTATGGATAATCCTTTGTAGTTAACTGTCTCCTTTTCTCTTGCTGCTTTTAATATTATCTCTTTATCGTTAATCTTGGATAACTTAATGATGATGTGCCTTGGTGTGTTCCTCTTTGGGTCCACCTTCTTTGGGACTGTCTGGGCTTCCTGGACTTCCTAGAAGTCTATTTCCTTCTCCAGATTGGGGAATTTTTTCTTCACTTTTGTTGAAATAAGTTTTCAATTTCTTGCTCTTGTTGTTCTCCTTCTGGCACCCCTACGATTTGGGTATTGGAACATTTAAAGTTGTCCCAGAGGTTCCTAAGCTTCTCTTCATTTTTTGAATTCTTTCTTCATTTTATTCCAGTTGCATGTTTATTTCTTCCTTTCGTTCCAAAGAGTTGATTTGAGTCCTGGTTTCCTTCCTGTCACTGTTGGTTCCCTGAGTATTTTACTGTATTTCACTTTGGGTAGTCTTCGTTTGTCCTTTCATCTTGCGTCCAAGCTCAGTCAGTTCTGTGAGCATTTTGATCACCAGGGCTTTTAACTCTCCGTCAGATAGGTTGGCTGTCTGCTCATCGCTTAGCTCTCTTTCTGGAGTTTTGCTCTGTTCTTTCGCTTGGGCCATATTTCTTTGTTTTGGTGCACCAGTCTGGTTGGTCTGGTTGACTGTTTCTTTAATTCCTTTGTTGTCAGAATCCCACGCAGGTTGATTTTGTGGCACTTCTGGTTGTTTATTGATTTTGGATTGGTTGTTATCCTCCTTTTGGTTGTGTGAGGAAGTGAAGGGTTTCTACCTATGGCCCCATCTTGGTCGGAACCTCAGAGAATCTGATTTTGTTTTTTTGAAACTTGGTCCATAGTACAATATGGTCAATGAAAACAAAAAGAAAGAAAAGTTCCAAGCGTGGTTCCCTGCTGACATCTCTTGTTCATTTTGGGAATAACACCTCAGTGCCTGTCAACCAGAAAAGTAGTTGACTCTAGTGGAATGTCAATGAGTGTTGATGGCAATGGTGTTTAGAAGTGTATTTTAAAATGTGCACAGGTGAGGACTGCCCAGTTACCTTGTGACTGGTTTCCAGATTAGTGAAAATGAAGCAATAAACGTGTTGTATGCGCCATTTGTTGGAAGTTGCTATATAGTGTAATAGACTCAGGTTTTTAGGAGTTGCAAGTGTGCTCAAAATCATTTGCAATTTGCTTTGTTTGTTGCAGCTTGCTTAACCAATGAAGAAAGTAAAATGTATTTAAAATAAATTTTAACCGAAGAGGTTTAAAAAAATAAAACTGCTATCATTTTATACATAAAAATCATACAAACCATTTGGGCAAGCCACTAATACATGTCCCAAGTGTGTATCTCTGCTGCCATCTGGTGGGAATTGTTGGAATAACATCTTAGTGCAGGTCAGCAGGAAAAGTGGTTGATTATAGTGGAATATCAGTGACTGTTGATTTTTTTTTTAAAGACTGTTTTGAGGTACAAGTCTCAGGTCCCAATGCTACTCACCAGTTCCTTGGGACCACTCTGTATGAGCACATCATCTGGACCACACACCAGATTTGGGGGTGTCCCATGGGTTCTTTTCTTTGATTATATCTTTAAATTATTCCTTGTCTACAGAAAAGGTATTTATTTTGATTGTTATTTACCACACAATTTACTAAGTTGTATTATTTATAATAACTTTAAGTTGATATTGATGAGTGGTCAAGGTAAATAAGATATCATGCAGAAATAAAATTACATTACTTTAGTTGTGTAAAATATGAAAAAATAGTTAAAGCTTGGAATAAAACACGAAGACATGAACAGTTAAATGTGTTAGTTATAAGTTCATTAGTAATTAAATAAAATAGTAACATGAATCTTAGCATCATAAATGAGTTCAGGGCCTGGAGCAACGGTGTTCTAGAAATCAGAAGTATTTTGTAAGTGAAAATGTGCCCCCTGTAGGTTATCTGAGGAACTGGCAATATGGCAAATGTCCGCATTTTCAAAGAGGAGAACGTTTGATGGTGAATTCTGGAAAATAAAAGAGTAAGATTGTAGATTCTAAATTATTTTAAGAAACAATTACTGAAGAGTGATTTATGGGCAATGAATAGAGACAGTGAGCCTCAGTGCTGTGGTTTATCACAGTGTGGTGCAGTCTCTTAAGGTGCCATGTCTTCCTTGGCTTGTGAGCTTTCCCAGGTGTCTTCTTAGCGGAGGACATTTGTCCCCAGTCTTTGCAAGACGGCTGGCACTGTTATTATTGTTGTTGTTCTTTAGCTCTCAGCCTCCAGGCTACCTGTCCAGAGAGAGGTGTGCTTTCAGATCCAGGGTGCAAAGTCGCATGCTGTTTGTATTCTACTGGACTCTTCATCCTGCTCCATACAGAGGAGGGTTTCTCATGGCTACGGATAATTCTTTCTCCTGGGAGATTTTTCTCTGCATTGTAGGTGCTTATTTGCAGTCTTTACCTCTGTTCAGTGCATGCCAGTAACTCCCACCTTAACCCCACCCTAAGGACAGTCTGAAAGGTGTCCACACAATGTGCCAAATGTCCCCTTGGGGGGGAAGTCAACCTCAGGTGAAAACCACTGATCTTGAAGGTGGATCATCTTTGGAACCTGAGTGATCTGGCCTTGGTAAGACGTGTTTTCACTATCAACCACGCAAATTATTTTCTATCCAATTGTGATTTATTGTGGCGTGGTTATTTAGAAGTGTATTTCATGATTTGTAAATATAAGTACTTTCTAGCTATCTGTGTTACTGATTTCTTGATTAATGGCAGTGATAGGAAGAAATAGATATAATTCTAAATAAATGTCAGTCCTTTGAAGGTCGTTGGAACTTGCTTTATATCACTCTATGGTCAGTTTTAAGAAAAGTTCCCAGGGTGCTTGGAAAGCATCTGTGGCGTATTTGCATTTTTGGGGTGTAGTGAAGTACTTATGCACATTGAATGCAATTTGCTTCTCATGGTATTTTTTATATTTTTACCAATTTTTGTGGGCTGTATTGGTTCTGAAACAGAACCTGAATGATAGAGGTTTATTAAATCTCCTATTATGAATATTAATTTGTGTATTTTTCCACATAGCTCTGTTCTATATAATTTTGAGTTTATATTATTAAGTGAATAAAAATTTGGAACTATCTGGTAAATTGAACTTACTGATATGAAGTACTCCTCTTTATTTGTAGTAGTGTTTTTTTCTTTTTTTTTTTTGCTTTCTGGTCTACTATAGGTTATATAATTTTCATTTGGTTAATGTTCGTGTACTATATTTTTCCCATTCTTTCACATTAGATCTCTTGGTATGTTTTAGATAGCTCTCATTGTTTTATATTAGTTGTGAGTGGCTATCAAAATCAATTAAAGCATTGATCTTGGTGGAGGATGTCATGTAGGGGGCCCAATAATTTTCCCCTTCAGTTGTTCCAACACCTTGTATTATATCACAAATATTTCCCCCATATGTAAGAAGATATTTTTATCATAGAAAATAACCATGGCCCCTCACATCATCGCTGTCTCATTTATGCTCTTCTGCGTGTGGGGTTTCTGACTCTCTCCTGTGAGTGAGGTTCTCCCGCCTATGCATATTATTACATTTGGCCATTTTCATTTGCTAACCTGTGTCATACCTGTTGGATTATTAGACCAGCCCAAAGATTCCTGAGGTCACAGGAAAGGTTGTTTCCCCACCAGGAAAGCAAGCACTCAGGTGTTTAATATGAGGTGAATTAGGGGGGTACATGTATGTCACCATTTACTTAAGGAAGATTTAAGAATTTAAGTAAAATAACTTATTCTCAAAACTGAATGATTATGTCAGCGAAATAGGGAACAATGTACAAATGTACCTTGTGGATATACAACTTCTATTAAAAGTTTCAAAGGTGGCAATGAAGAGGGCTAACATTTTGCACTTGGCAGGTTGATTATAAACTGGCTGTTAAGAAAGGGAAGACTGAGAAATTATGCAGGATTGTCATCTCATTTCTTCCTAAGAGGTTTAGTTGCCACAGTTTGGTTTAGGAAGAGAGCTTCAGCACCATCACCTCAGCTTCAGACAGTGACACTCCTAGCAAGAGCCTGTTGACCCTCTTACCCTACTCCTTGTGTCTTAAGGTTTTGGGAATTGCCCGACAGAAATTAACCTGCC
This sequence comes from Desmodus rotundus, assembly GCF_022682495.2. Taxonomy (NCBI): domain Eukaryota; kingdom Metazoa; phylum Chordata; class Mammalia; order Chiroptera; family Phyllostomidae; genus Desmodus; species Desmodus rotundus. The sequence goes on along the minus strand of NC_071397.1, from coordinate 77,550 downwards.
AGGTATGCTGGCTTTTTTTCTAAATTGCCTGCATGTTCCCCATTTACCTTTGAAATCTAAAACTCTGTTCTTCCATTCTCCAAAATACCCTGTATACCCAATATCATCTCCTTATGTTTGGTATTCATTTGAATATGAATTCCCCTTGCCCGTGTGTTTGACATTGAATACCTCCCGTTAATTAGATTATGTTAATTTGATTGTTATCCCAGCTCTTAGAACTTAGAAGGTATGGCAAAAATAATGTTTTAAACCCCGCAGTGTTGGTGAGCTGGCTGTGTGACATGCATGGCCGGGACACTAACTTCTGGAAAGTGCAGCCTCTGAGAGATCATGGACATCTGCTGGCAAAAGTAAGCATTAATATTATTTCTTTGCTCTGTCAGCCTTTTTGGTCTAGTTCAGCAGGGTTTGGTATAATTTAGTATTGCCGAGAGTTATTTTCCTCTCTTGTGCAATTACATTGGCATGAAAGTGTTTCTGAGGCCAGCTGCTCAGACTTAGAGAGTCAGGAATGTTCTTTATGGGCTCCTGGCTCTGTTTACATTGGGAGGACTCGGTTCTGCTCCTGCATGTGGCAACTGGGCTGCACTGTCCAGCTGTAACCCTGGAGTGTGGCTGTGGGGTCCTGGTTACACATCTGGGTTCCGTCTCCTGGGTCTGTGGCCTGGGGTTGGATCTGTGTCTGTGTGTCTGGGATCTGGAGGCTCTGTGGGTGTGGCTTCGTGTCTTGGGTTTGTGTATGGGGTCCGTGTGCAGCTCTGGCTCTCGGGTCTGATGTATGGAACCTGGTGTCCAGGGTTCTCTGTCAGTCTCTGGTGTCGAGTGTCTGGCATTCAAGGTTGATGGTCTTGCTTGGGTTGTGGGGACAGTTTGGGATTGGGGCTGAGGTCTGGGGTTCAACTTTTGGTTCTGGGTCTGCTCCGGGGTACAGGTTCTGGACTCCGGGCCTCCGTTCTTGTTACGGAACAGACAGGGCGGAAGGATGAACAATGTACTATTACTGAAAGGACTCCCCCTTTGTCTCTGGGGGTTCCCCCAACACCTACTAGGTTCGCAATGCCCGCCACTAGAGGAAAGACGTCTCTCAATGCCAGAGACTGGTGAAAAGGAAAGAAATTATTTATTTAAAAGTTATACAGTCCTTCCTTCTCCCTCTGCCCAGTCTGGGGTACTGTATCTCAGGAAAAGAAGTAGAAGTCTGTGATTCAGACTCCAGGCACCATCAGCTGAGTCACTGCCACGGGGTCCCCACTCTGCCAAAGCAGCATGGTTCTCCCCCTTCTCTGTCAAAGCCATGGGTCCTCTCTTGGTATGGCTGCCGCACCTGGCTTTAAATCCCAGTGCCCATCTTCCCCTGCAGCCCCATTTCCGACTCCTCCCACAATCAGTTACACCTGCCAGCATTCCCTATCCTTCCAGCTTGACTGGACTGCCACAGTAAGTCTGGGCATGTGTGGCCCCATGGCATGGAGCAAATCCTCTCCCAAGTTCTCACACTGGCGCTGTAACCAGAGGGAGTTGCTTCCCAGTTACATCTTGGGTGGAAGTCACTCCCAGCTTCCTGGCTCAAAGCATGGCCACAGCTATTTAACATATCCATGAAACCAGTTAAAGGTTATAGATATGTTAAGTGACCATGCCAGAGGTTAGCTGCACAGCTGTTGTTATACAAAACAGCTCTGAAAGGCCCTGCTCCATGTGTCCGTTCCCCCACCTCATGCTTGTGGGGGTGGGAACATCCTATACATATTTTCCTAATATTTCCTGGACACCTTGAGTTCTGGACGCCATTACAGATCCCTATTTGGGGCCCTCGTCTTGGCTGCACCCCGTTTCATTCTGTCCTGAGTCTGTCTGTGCCATCTTGCATCTGCGAAGTGATGGTCACTGGCTCCAATTCGATGCCAGCAGGAGTTCCGGAGTTGGGGTGTGGGGAAGAAGGGAACTTTAGTGCAAATAGCTCCATTTTGATGCTAATGGCTGTGAGTGCAGCAAGGCCGTTAGGAAGCTCAGTATTGTTCCAGGTGAATCACGAAGCAGCACCTCTGTGGGTCAGCCCAATGGTGCTGCTGCTTAGTTGTGAAAGCACCATGGTTGTGAGGGGGCCCTGAAGTGAGGCAGCCCCGGGGCAAGTTCCCCCTCAGCCTGTGCTGCTCATTCTAGTCTGGTCCTGTCATTTCCTATCAGCTCGGCTGCATTTACACACAAAGAAGGGAGCATTGGATAATGGGCCCCTCTGAGTGAGGGGATCAGGCTGGGTGAGCAGAGAAAAGGCCTTTGGTGTTGTCACCAGAGAAGGCTAGGTTATTTTTATTCATAAATTATGCCAAGTTTTCCTCTCATACTTTTTTTTCTCCCAACCTGAGACTGCCATTTTTGTGGCAGCTTACTTAAATTATACAGGAAAATAAAAATTAATTCAAAATCCTATCCAAAGAGGTAATAGCTGCTATTGTTTTACGTATAAACCCATCCAGACATCTCTCCTTGCCTATTTCCATTCTTCTACTCTCCTGGAGTTAATTTATTATCCTGCATTTCTAATATGGACGCAAACCTTGTGAATTTTCAGCTGTATGTCCGTAATGTGCAGTTATCATGCCATTTTCCAATTGGTTTTTAAGGTATTGAAGCAGGGTGCAGCCAAGAGGAGGGCCCCAAGAAGGGATTTATAATGGGGTCTAGGACTCGGGGTGTCCAGGAAATATTAGAAAAATGTATGTAGGATGTCCTCACCCCCACAGGCCTGAGCCAAGGGGGATGGGACACACGGAACAGGGCCATTCAGAGCTGTTTTGGGTAGCAAGAGCTTTGCAGCTAACCCCTGGCAGTCATTTAACATATCTATAACCTTTAACTGGTTTCATGGATATGTTAAATAGCTGTGGCCCTGCTTTGAGCCAGGGAGATGGGAGTGGCTTCCACCCAAGATGGGACTGGGAAGCAACTCCCCCTGGTTACAGCACCTGTGTGAGAGCTTGGAGATGATTGGCTCCATGCCGTGGGGCCACACCTGCCCAGACTTACTATGGCAGCCCAATAAAGCTGGAAGAATACAGGGATGCTGGCAGGTGTAGCTGACTGTAGGAGGAGTCAGAAATGGGGCTGCAAAGGAAGATGGGCACTGGGATTTAAACCTAGGCCCGGCAGCCATAGGAAGAAGACACCACGCGGCTCCATAGTAGTAGAGGAGGGCCACAAGGTTTTGGGGGAGAAGGAGGAGACCACGCGGCTCCAAAGTAAATGGGGAAAAGGACCACGCGGTTCTGAAGGAGAGTAAAGAGGACCACGAGGTTTTGGAGTGCTTCTTCTTGCCACGCGGCTTAGGCAGCAGGAGAGACTTTGCAGCCATAGAGAAAGGGGAGAGAGGACTCTTGCTGGTGGGCCATGAGAAGGTGCCACATGGCTTTGGATTAACTGGAGATTGCAGCAGCCACACAGCTGATGGTGCCGGGAGCCTGAATCACGGACTTCTACTTCTTTTCCTGAGACATGGTACCCCAGACTGGGCACGGGGAGAGGGAAGGACTGTGCATCTGTGGGTATTCTAGAGGACTTTAGTATCTTATTGAAGACATTAGGTCATTATTCTAAGTTTGTGTAACTTTTAAATAAACAATTCCTTTCCTTTTCACCAGTCTCTGGCATTGAGAGAGGTCTTTCCTCTGGCGGCGGGCATTGCGAACCTAGCAGGTGGGCGTGGGGGAAGGAACCTCCAGAGACAGAAAGGGGGAATCCTTTCTGTAATAATTTATCGTGAAGGAACCACCCCCCCCTCTGCTCTGTAACAGTATGATTGTTATTATTATTCAGTTCCAATTATTTTAAATTCCAATTGTGATTCATTTTGAGGGACATTTAGAAGTGTATTTCATAACTTTTAAATGTAAGAACTTTGTAGTTACTTTTTACAACTGATTTCTAGATCAGCTACAATGAGAGCAAGAAACATACTTCATGTAATTTCAATCCTTTGAATTTTTTTGGAATCTTCATTACAATCTTGTCAATGTAAAAAACGTTGTAAGCATGCATCTCTGCTGCCATCTCGTGGTCATTTTGGGAATAACACCTCAGGGCCGGCCAGCAGGAAAAGCTGTGTATAGTCGGTTATCTGTGAATGTTGAGTCCAATTTGCTGCTCATGGTGTTTCTCATATTCTCATTGAATTTTTTGAGGTGGTCTCTTGCTTCTGAAAGAGGAATTCTGTATTCCTGATGAGAGAGGTTTATTAAATCTATTACGATTTAACCATATAAATCTTTGTTTGTGTCTCTGTTCTATATAATTTAAGTTTATGACATTAAGTACATGGCAAATTTGGATCTTCCGGTTCAATGAAACTTTTTGATAGGAAGTACTCATCATCTCTAGTCCTGCTTTGTACTTTGAAGTCTACTGCATGTTATTATGTAATTTTTATGCAGTTTATGTTTGTATAATACAGGGTGGGGCAAAAGTAGGTTTAGAGTTGTGAGTACGAGAAACAAAGTTTATTGTTGTCTTATTTAATAATTATGATATTATTTTCCATGTGAACAAGTGTAAAGCTGCTTTTGCAGCATCCTGTGTATCTGTTCCCATTCTTTCACTTTTGATCTTCTTTCACCCTATGTTTTAGGTAATTGACATTTTCTCCCAGTTTGTGTCTTTTCTTATTATTGTCTGAACAAGTTCTTTTTCAGAGTTGTCCTTAATTTTATAAGATATATACTATTAATGTATTTCTTCATTAAACTGCATGTTCACAGCTATACTTGATTCCTGGCTGTTTTTGTTGAAATGGACCACTAAAAATGAAACCTACAGATGAAAGGCGGGGCCTGTCTGAGGTCAGAGGCAGTATTGGGCTGCAGGTGAGAGGGCTGGCCAGGCCAGAGATGTGGGTGGGGTGGGTGGGAGGCAAATTTAGGCTGGCAGGCCTGAGGGGCTGGCAGTTCTGGACCAGAGATGAGCATCGACACAGACCCGAGGTTGGGCGCTGCTGCTGGCCGTGGGTCTCTGCTGTCACAAGGTGATGCTCCTGGCCAAACGTGATGCAAGCAATGCAATCCAGGTACAGGAGCTGTGGGGGGGTATGTGGTGAGGGGACTGGGTCCAAATACAGCCACCCCGTAGGCAGCAGAAAAGGGGGGCCAGACTCTTCCTGAGTACACATCTTGGGTCCCGATTTAAGGGACCACTTCCTGTGGGACCACTTTGCTATATTAATCTAGATTATATGATGTTTATAGACAACTTTGGTACGTGGGTATACAATGATACCCAATTTTTAATCCAAGAACAAGATAGCTTTCCTTTGTTGCAGTTTCTGTTATTGGGGAGCAGTTTCCAATATCGCTCATACAGATCCTGTACATCATTGCTAAATGTATTGTTTTTTTTAAACCTGTTTTGTTGCTATTGAGTCCTTAAAAAATTGTATCTTTAATTTACTATTTCTATGTGTTTATTTCTGCATGTTATTTCCCCATCACTGCACTAAATTCCATTTGTGATACTTTTCCGTTGATTCTCATGAGTTATGAAGGTAAACTCGCTCTCCCGCAGTAATGATTATTCCATTTTGGTAGCTGTATATGACATAGAAATAGTTAAAGCTTGAAGGGAAATAGAAAGATGTGAGGTAATGTGAGGACCTAGAAAAATTCTTTTTGTTAGTCCTAGATATATTAATGACTAAATAAAAGAGCAGCATCATTCTTAGCGTTTTAAGGGATGGTACAGCCTGGAAGCAAGCATAGTGTTCTAGAAATCTCAAGTGGTTTGTTAGCGGGGATGTGCCCCCGACTTGGTAATCTGAGGAACACACAAGGTAGCAAATGTCCACGTTTTCAAAGAGGAAAACTTTAGATGGTGAATTCTGGCATCTAACAGAGTAAGATTCTTTGTTCTAAGTGACATTATGAAACGGTTATTAATGTGACTTATGAGGAATGGAAAGAAGCAGGGATCCTCAGATGCTGACTCAGTTTTATCACAGTGTGACTCAGTTTCCTAAGTCGTCAGATCTTCCTTTGTCTCCTGACCTTTTCCAGATGTCTTCTCAACTTGGGACACTTCTCCCCAATATTTGCAAGATGGCTGGCATTTTTTGTTCTCTGAGTTTCAGCTTCCATGCTGCCTGTTCCAAGAAAGGCAGCATTTCCCATGTAGGATGCAGAGGGACATGCTGTTTGTATTCTAAGGGACTCTTCAGGATATAGAGCAGGGTTTGTCACTCTCAGCACTGTGGACCTTTTTGGCCACATCATTCTCCTGGGGGATGGTCCTCTGCATTGTAGGTGCTTATCAGCATCCTGTACCTCTATTCACTGCCCACACCCTGGCTTCCCTTCCCCTCAGGACAGTCTAAAATGACTTAGGACATTGCCTAAAGCCCCCTTGGGGGCAAAAGTCAGCTTTGGTTGAGAACCACTGAGTTTGAAGCCTTTATCATTTTGGAAAACAGAAATTGCTCTGGTATGCAGTTGTTTTATTATTTTTGTTTGGTAATTATTTTCCAACTCTGACTGTGATTTATTGTGAACAGTTATTTAAAAGTATATTTTAAAACATCTAAATGTAGGGACTTTCTAGTTACCTTGTGACTGGTTTCCAGATGAATGGCAAAGAGAGCACTAAACATACTTTATGAGACATTTGTTGGAACCTGCTTTATAGCTTAATATAGTCAGTTGTAAAAATGTTCCAAGTGTGCTTGAAAAGCATTTGTAATTTATTTTTTTGTTGCTGCTTACTTAAACAATGAGAAAAAATTTTATTCAAATGTATTCCAAGAGTTAAAAAGAAACTGCTAATGACAGGGGACTCAAGAGTTGGAAAATTTTAAGGTTAAAAGTTATAAGCCTAGCAAGTAATGTATATGTTAAAGGTTTTGTTTCAGAAACTGCAGATAAGGCCTGTCCTGGCTCCTGGAAAACAGCTGACCTCCTGGGGCACTGGTAAAGATTACCCCATGGGGAGAAGTTGGAGGCATCCAGACCTTTGTGTTCCAGGGAGAGACCCAAGGGACACAGTCAAGAGGAAAGGTTCCCTGGGGTGGGGGGAAATGGAGACCCTCTTGGGCCAGAATCCAATTGCTGAGTGGGCCTGGTGGCCGAGCCTCACGGGGCGGGGCTGCCAGCAGGCTTGAGGGCCAGGAGGGGACAGCACCAGCTGGTGTGGCCCCTGCTGTGCCTTCACTCTTGCAGGGGGTGGGCTGTCCGTTTAGTACCTCCTGTTCTCTCCATTCCTCGGGAAGATGAGCTGATCCCCTGGCCTCTGGGTTCTGCAGCAGCCCCTGGCCCTGGCAGGAGCAGCCTGCTCACATGGACTTGGCTGTGATGATTTGGGGGACGAGTGAATCTCCTGGACCTCCAGCTGCCACATGATCAGCTTCTCCCTGTGAGGCTGGGGGCAGTGGGCGGTTGATACAGATGTTCAGAAAGATGTGAGCGCTGCCATTCACGGAGGGATTCGGGGTCACATGGTGCAGAGCGCAGCAGTCCCAGCTCCAAAGAAAGACCCTCAGCCCCTCCCCTTCCAGGGCTGGGCCAGCCCCAGCGCCCTGCCCAGCTCCTTCCTGCAGGGCAGCGCCCTGCACATTGCAGCCTGGGTGAGAGTGCGGGTGATGCCCAAAGGCGCTCCCGTGACACAGGACGAATGCTGCTGGGAGGACGAGGGTGGCAAGATGTGCACCGCAGCCCCGCCTCGCCCACACCCCGGGAGGCCCCCACCCCACAGGCAACCCTGGGCTTTTTGTAAACATTCCTGCTTCTGGTTGGTACGGTGGCAAAGCCTGTAACCCTTGACATGGCCCCTTAGCCCCATGTGCCCACGTCCCTGGGCTGTGGGGACCCTTCCCACAGAGAGGACCCATCTCTGTGTCTCTCTGTCCGCCCTTTTGTTGTCTTTGAGTCCCTCTAAGTTTGCACCCGACACCCAGTGCTGTTCTGTGATTTTGAGCTACTACTTCCCTGTCCCTGGAACCCTGTCAGCCCTCCAAGGCAGGGATGAAGCAGGGTGCAGCCAAGAGGAGGGCCCCAAGAAGGGATTTGTAATGGGGTCCAGGACTCGGGGTGTCCAGGAAATATTAGAAAAATGTATATAGGATGTCCTCACCCCCACAGGCCTGATCCAGGGGGGATGGGACACATGGAACAGGGCCATTCAGAGCTGTTTTGGGTAGCAAGAGCTTTGCAGCTAACCCCTGGCACAGTCATTTAACATATCTATAACCTTTAACTGGTTTCATGGATGTGTTAAGTAGCTGTGGCCATGCTTTGAGCCAGGGGGATGGGACCGAATTCCACCCAAGATGGGACTGGGAAGCAACTCCCCCTGGTTACAGGGCCTGTGGGAGAGCTTGGAGATGATTGGCTCCATGCCATGGGGCCACACCTGCCCAGACTTACTATGGCAGCCCAGTAAAGCTGGAAGAATACAAGGATGCTGGCAGGTGTAACTGGCTGTAGAGGAGTCAGAAATGGGGCTGCAAAGGAGTATGGGCACTGGGATTTATACCTAGGCCCTGCAGCCATACAGAGGGGTAGACCACGTGGCTCCGAAGTAAATAGAGAGTAGACCACGCAGCTCTGAAGGAAATAGGGGGCCACACGGTTCTGAAGTAAATGGAAGGACCACGCAGTTCTGAAGGAGAGTAGAGAGGACCACGAGGTTTTGGGGTGCTTCTTTTTGCCACGCGGCTTAGGCAGCAGGAGAGACTTTGCCGGGAAGAAAGGGGAGAAAGGACTCTTGCTGGTGGGCCATGAGAAGGTGCCACATGGCTTTGGATTAACTGGAGATTGCAGCAGCCACACAGCTGATGGTGCCGGGAGCCTGAATCACGGACTTCTACTTCTTTTCCTGAGACACGGTACCCCGGACTGGGCACAGGGAGAGGGAAGGACTGTGCATCTGTGGGTGTTCTAAAGGACCTTAGTATCTTATTGAAGACATTAGGTCATTATTCTAAGTTTGTGTAACTTTTAAATAAACAATTCCTTTCCTTTTCACCAGTCTCTGGCATCGAGAGAGGTCTTTCCTCTGGCGGCGGGCATTGCGAACCTAGCAGGTGGGCGTGGGGGAAGGAACCTCCAGAGACAGAAAGGGGGAATCCTTTCTGTAATAATTTATCATGAACCACCCCCTGCCCTGCTCTGTAACAGGGAGAGTGTGCTCATGGTGCTGCCCGGTGCCGCCGTTGTGGGAGGGAAGAGAGAATGCATGGATGGACGAGGGCATCGTCCCTTCACCTCAAATCCGGTTGGTTGGCAACACCCCCTCACCCCATGGTGTTCTCTGAACCCAGTGCTGGGGGGCGTCCTGAGCCCCACTTACCCAAAGGGGGGCTGGCACACGCTCACCTGTCTAGGAGGCCACATTCCACAGGCTCAGCCATGGTGGTAGGATTCCTTCTTCTTCCCAAAAACCTGGGCAGTCAAGGCCTGCAGGGCCTGTGCAGGACAGGGGCCCAGGAGACACAGACTTGGGCACAGAAGTGGGGGTGTGCCGGGAACAGCCCAGGGCAGGGGAGGCTGTGGGCAGACTGCTGGTGAGAGGGACCAGGAGCTGGACAGCCTTGAAAAAGACTGGGTGGCCCCCCAGGGGCACCGCATAAAGCGGGTGTAACCCTTGGGCCCAGGCAGGACTTCCCGCCCCCACCCGAGAGGATGAAAGCCATGCCCCACCTCCCACTTTCTGAGGCTGCAGCAGCCAAGTCGGACCAGGCAGTGACAGTGTCCAGTCCTGGGGAGTCTGAGCCTGGGAGGGACCCTGGACCTGAAGGCTCAGGAGGGGTGTGGCCTGTGTGGGCTGAGGGTGGGGTCTCTGAGGGCACACGGGCACCCCCGCCCTTACAAACGGGAATGGCTGAGGCCTGGGTGTGGGCAAGGGAAGACTTTTCGGGGCTGGAGCCTCTACAATCCTAGGAAAACTCTTCCCTCCATTCTCCATCTGCCGTGGAGAATGCGGCCTCAGCCAGAGCAGCTGGTCTCCGAGGAAAAGGGACAGTGAGTCGACAGCAAGCTGCTCCATGGCCTTGCCAGAGAGCACTGGGCACACACACTGCCAGGCAGGGTGGCCGCAGCTCAGATGGGTGCACAAGTGGCGAGGCCCTGGCTGTCCCTGCAGCCCCTTTGGACCGGGCCAGGGGGCTCCTGGGGACAGATATGCTAACAAGATTGAGTACACAGCCTCTGGTACCCAGAGGGCTAGGTAGGGGAGGCCACAGGCAGCAACAGCACAGGCACTGTGACAAGCCAGAAGGCCTGGCTGCTGGATGCTCACCTCTGCCTAGTGAGCTGCTGCTGTTGTTTATAATGTTGTGTGATTGCCCAGCAAGGGCCCAGGGGTGCCTGGGCCAGACCCAGGCCACGGCACTGGGAGGAGGCCTGTCCTCCCTCTCCCTCCCTGTGTCCCTGAGGTGAGTGGCCGTCCCCTGCAACGGGGCGGCAGCGGCGGCGGCGGGGAGGGGGTGATCTGTCCTTTTTAAACGGAAGACGGAGCCTATCCCTGCTCTGGGGAGCTGTCTTCAGGAACCCCCGCCTCCTGGGCAGGACCAGTGCGTCACGTGAGGTGTCCCCCGCCTTGGCCAGGCCACCTCTCTGAGCCCACCCCCTTCAGGCCACTGGACATGGCTCTGCCTGGGGGGCAGGTGGGAAATGAAGGTGATGTGGAGACTGAACCTCGGCCTGCAGGGTCACAGCCACAGAAGGGAGGCCTGCTGCTGCTGTGCTCAGGTCCAGGCCCCCGGAGTCCTTTTGTGGCAGGTACCACAGGCTCTGAGGTGCCTGCCCTGGCTCCAGAAGGCCTGACTCCCCGTGGGCAGCCCTGCGCCTGCCTCACCTTCCAGCCACATGCAGCCCCGAGACAGGAGCCCAGGGCTCACACGCTGGACCCTGCGACCCCCACACAGCCACCCCTAGATCACCATCGGATACCTGGGTGTGCAGGGGTCCGGTTGTTGCTCGTCCTCGCGGGGAGGACGACCCTCCCACAGGTGAGCCTGCAGCTCCAAGTGTGTGGGGTCCAGATGCCCCATAGATGCCTCAGCACACAGGGGCAGCACAATGGGAAAAGTCAGTCCCTGACTCGAGTACACGACCCCTGTGTGGCCAGGGCTCTCAGACACACCAGGTACGCACGTGGAGCCAGAGGAAGAAGGGGAGGTCAGCAATTAGTCCTTCTCAGGGGAAGGCTCCCCTGAGGGTCTTCCTGGACCAGTGATGCAGCTGGTTGTGGGGTCCCTTGTGGGGTTACAGCAAGGAGGGCTCCCCTTTCTCTGGATGATCAGAATTCACAAGGAGAATGGACACAGGTCATACTTCTGAGCTTTTACTCAGACACGATGTGGAAACTCCCAGCCTGTGGGAGAAGGTGGGACAGGTCCCCTCCAGGCCCCTGTGAGTTCTCACTGTCCCCAGGCTTCTCCTGCCACAGCCTCACCTTCAGGAGACGGCCTGAGGTGGGCCCTGGGCTCTGGGCACCAGGGTCTGAGGTTCCGGAAAACTTGTGGTGAGGGCTTATCTCCGCAGGAGCCAGTCTTCAGGCTCAGGAACTGCAGCTCTGGCGTGCTGGCTCTTCCCCTTCTCGGGGACCCTGCTGCTCCCCAGGACGGGTATAAACACAGGGAGTGGAGTGCTCCTTGCAGCTGCTCTGCCTGTTTCTCCCCACTGGACAGAGCTGAGGATTATTTAAAACACAAACCCGTTTTCTCTTCGACTTCAACCCACCCCCACAGAACTCCACATTTCTGCCCAGTTTCAGGAGTCTGCACAGCCCTGGTAAACCCAGGAAGCAGGTGGCCTGGTTGGCCCACAGCCCTTTGGTGAACAATTTAATTGCTTTTGCGGGAGGCTGTGGGGACCGATGGCCTTTTATGTTTTAGTTCTCTGACCGAAGCCCATTTAGATGGTGCAGAATCCTCGGTCTTTGATTTCTGATAAATGCTGATTTCTGTGAAAAAACCCTAATTATCTCCGGCTCTTCCCTCCCTCCAGGCAGAGTCCCCGGGGAAGGCGGTGCCTGCCCTTTGGCACCAAGGAGGCCCTCTCCCACCCTGGTAGCTTGTAGTGACACTGAAGTGCCCCCCATCCCCCACCTTGGGCAGCGCCCTCCCCTCCCCATGCCCAGGGTGCAGCTAAGGCCCTGATGCAGCCCCAGCCTCTGGGCGCCATGGAGACCTGCATCTGTTTGGAACATATTCCCATAGAACTCCCCCCAACCCCGGTTTTCTCCCCAGTGTTGACTCTCTGCTTCGATGGCTCTAACAACTTCTGTCTGTTGAATACCAGGGACCAGTCCCTGGGAGCAAGAAGGGTGAAGATGATGAAATAGTCCTTTTGTGGTTGGTTTTGTGAGTAGGAGAAACGGTAGTGAACTTGAGCAGACAGCATTCTGGTTTGTACCAGTACAGCGTCTGTGAGGGACCTGCAACTGTGCTCAGGGCCAGGCCGAACGTTCACCCCGCTGCCCCCCGCAAAACATCCGGGATTGGGGATTTTCTTTTTTTAAGCAGCGATTTGCCACCACATGGGGAGGGTGGGAGGACGGCATTGGAGAGAGCACGCTGAGATGGGGTCTGCTGGGGCCCGTCCTGTCCAAGACACCTCCCCACACCCCCCTGCAGAACGGGGTGCACACACAGCAGGTCTCTCCCCCGGGCTGAAGGAGGCCGGGTTGCCTGAGCTTTGGGGCCCTGGGTTTGTCCTATTGCAGTAATAGTTATAATAGTTTTAGTAATAATAATAATAAACAATAACAAACAATACCTCTCATAGTCATCCCCGGGGTTGGCAGGCTGGCTGTGGAACTGCTGAGGAGCGTTTGTTTTAGAATTATTTTCCACTTGTGATGTTTTCTGGATGGAATCCCATGCAGATGTGACATTAAGGGGGAGACACTGTCCTCGGCTGGGTGACTGCGGCTCGCTGAGGGTCAGGTCGGATCCGGCAGACTCACGGCTGGTCAGGACAGGCACCGGGTGTGCGTCCATGGAGGTGGCTCTGGGGAGACGGTGTCTCCTGTGTGTGGCGGTCTGAGCTCGGGCCACGGACTCCCATGGACCAGCCTTCAGCAAGCGGCCTTGGAGGCATGGGAGGCCATGTGAGCCTGGTCACTGACCCCCTTCCCCTGCAGGGAACACTGTTGGGGTGCACGTTCCCCTCGGGGAATCATCTGCATATTGGTGATGTGCTGTTTGAATGAGGCCCCCTCTGGCCCTGCACGCGGGCTCCTTGGAGGACGGGCAGCTGGCGTGGGAGCTCGGCCAGACAAGCAGAGGCTTCCTGTGGGCACATAACTGACCCCCAGAGCCCAAGAGTCTAGCACACAGTCCCCACCGTGGGTCACCCTGAACTTTGTCCAATGGCGAAGGCAGCGTGGAGAACAGGGTGCTCCCAGTTCAGGAACCTGTGAACAGGAACTGGGGGCGGGTTGGCTCAGAGACCTGGAGAGGGGAGTGTGTCAGAAGCGAGGTCTGGCAGGGTCCCCTCCCCGCACTGCAAGATCCCCAGCGAGGAGTAGGTGGTAGACCTGGGGTGCAGGGATGGCCAGGAGCTGAGGGGCATCCACAGGCATCGGGGGCACCTCAACTTGGTGCAGTTAATGGGTCGAAACACTCAGATGTGGGCATTAAACACACTCGTGAAATCCCCAAACCAGAGCCGAGCTGAGCTTCCAAAGTGACTGAGATGTATAGCAAATAAAAGTCTGAAATTACAGAAAGCTTTTTACAGAGATTGCTCTGCAGGACCAGGGGAGGGGCCCTTCTGCTCTCTGTCGAGTTATTACAGAATTCTATTTTGTTTTTAACATCATGGTTTTTAATAAGAAACCATCTGGCAGCAATCCCCCCCCCCCCCCCCCCCCCCGCCGAGGGTATTGTTTTGTGGCCCTTTTTAGCTGGAAGGCTGATTTTGTAATAATTTACCAAACAGAAGTGTCCTTTTCCTGATGCGGAGACAGGGGCTCCTGCAGGGGACATCTGTTTGCGGAGCGCGCTGGGGGGGGTGGTCCCTCTCCCGAACACCTCCCAGGGTCTGAGTTGAGCACACGGGCCGTTCTGTTATAGAACACGCGGGGGGTGGTTCATGATAAAGTTTTACAGAAAGGATTCCCCCTTTCTGTCTCTGGAGGTTCCCCCACGCACACACACACCTACTAGGTTCGAAATGCACGCCGCCAGAGGAAAGACGTCTCTCAATGCCAGAGACTGTTGAAAGGAAAGAAATTATTTATTTAAAAATCACACAGACTTAGAGTAATGACTGAATGTCTTCATTAAGATATTAAAGTCCTCTAGAATACCCACAGATGCACAGTCCTTCCCTCTCCCTCTGCCCAGTCCGGGGTACCGTATCTCAGGAAAAGAAGTAGAAGTCCGTGATTCAGACTCCCGGCACCATCAGTTGTGTGGCTGCCGCAATCTCCAGTTAATCCAAAGCCATGTGGCAGCCCATGCCACAGCCCACCAGCAAGAGTCCTTTCTCCCCTTGTCTTCCCGGCAAAGTCTCTTCAGCTGCCTAAGCCGCGTGGCAAAAAGAAGCACTCCCAAACCACATGGTCCTCTCCTATTCACTCCGCCAAAGCTGCATGTTTCTCTCCCTTCTTCCCCAAAACCTCGTGGTCGCCCCTCTTCTCCTTCAGAACCACGTGGTCCTCTCTCTCTGTGGCTGCCACACCTCGGTTTAAATCCCAGCGCCCATCTTCCTTTGCAGCCCCATTTCCGACTCCTCCTACCACCAGTTACACCTGCCAGCATCCCTGTATTCTTCCAGCTTTACTGGGCTGCCATAGTAAGTCCGGGCAGGTGTGGCCCCCTGCATGGCATGGAGCCAATCATCTCCACGCTCTCACGCAGGCTCTGTAACCAGGGGGAGTTGCTTCCCAGTTACATCTTAGGTGGAATTTGCTCCCATCCCCCTGGCTCAAAGTGTGCCCACAGCTATTTAACATATCCATGAAACTAGTTAAAGGTTATAGATATGTTAAATGACCGTGCCAGGGGTTAGCTGCAAAGCTCTTGCTACCCAAAACAGCTCTGAATGGCTTCCCCGTGCTCAGGCTTGTGGGTGTGAGGACATCCTATATATTTTTTTCTAATATTTCCTGAACACCTTGAGTTCGGGACCCCATTACAAATCCCTTCTTATGCCCCTCCTCTTGGCTACACCCTGCTTCAGTTCCAGGAGGCGGCGCCGGGCCACCCCGAGCAGAGGCTGAGGGGCGAGGTGTGTGGCTGCACGCTGACCTTGGGGAGCAGCGGTGCCCAGGCTACGCGGGGTTCCGGACACAGGGCTAGGAGGAGAACGGTCTGAAGCGGCCCAGGGAGCCCCTGCTGGGCACGCTGCTGCCAGGCAGCTGGGCCGCACCTCAGGAGGCGCAGAAGGAAGTGAGACGCCCCATTAGAAAGGGAAAACGGTGCCGAATACACAGCTGCCTCCAAAACATCTCCCGCTCTGGCCAGAGGTGCCGGGGTGCCAGATGGGCAGTGCCAGGGAGTGGAACCAGGGTGCCCACCGACACTGCACCTCCAAGGGACACACAGGAGCGATCGGCCAGCAAGCCACACGGGCGGAAACTTAAAGTGGGAGGGAGGGTCGGAGAGGGACAGATGACAGGGGCATCTGTAGGGAAGATCCAGAAACATCCACAAACTGCCAGACTAACTCGTGATTTTACTCAAGCCACTGGGTTCAAGGCCAATTTACAAAAAGCAAGCTGATTTATTTAGAAAAGCAGCAAACAGGAAAAATTTTAAATGCCCCAGCAATGGCATGTGGGCATCTGTCGGGAGTAAACCAACAGCCGACCCTTGACACAGTCGGGACGGATGAGATGCGTCTGCACAGCAGAGGCAGCTGTGGCTGGACTTCCTGTCTATCTCTTCTTGCATGCATGTCTTTGCTATTACTAGGTGGTGGGATTTTTGAGCACTTGTATTTCAGGTCCACTGATCTTCAGAATTCCAACGCAATTGTACAAATTGACTTCTTGGCCATAGAACAAAAGTCCCTTATAACCCCTCCGCAGCCTACTTCTCCTACCTATTGGAAGATTAATATTAGACAATGGGCAGGCCAGCTGCCTGGAAAATAGAGAAAAGTTTTACTAGATGTTCCCCTTAGGTCAACCCCCCCATATACCTTGGACAGGAATGATAATTGATGGAACTAGATGGGTAAAAGAGCAAGGAAAATACGTGAACTATTACGATTTAAGCATGAGGTAACAAATACAAAGATCATCCCCTGAAAAGTGCATAAAGAAAGAACCTAGACAGGAAGACAGATGGATGAGTTAGAAAGCCTAACCACATAGGCCCTTTAATAGTTCACATATAACCGCTGGCTAGTCTAGCGTATCTTTTTGACCTATGCCAAATTCTGAACACTTTGTTAGACATCAAATGATCAATAGCCATTTGGAACTTTGAACATGTAGTTACTTGTGGTTGTCTGAATGATAGCCCTCCTGGTCAAAATAACTTTTGTTTAGTATGAACGAATCTGTAGAACTTCCTGTGCATTTCCTTGGTATTTCTGTATAAACTTTTCCTGCTTGAGCAATCATGCCATGCACCTGTTCCTTTGATGTTATATAACAAATCCCTATAAAAATAAAGCTTGATTAAACTCTTAGAGTTTGGTCAAACCCACAAGGGCTGGCCGTTCTCTGGCATCAAACTTGGTGTCTGATCCCTCGTTCGTCACCTGTGCCGTCCATCCTTCAGGGACCCTGAGACCCGCTGAGGCTGGACCCCCGCAGACATCTATACCTGGGAATAAGTCCCTGTATGGACCTCCACGTGGAGCGAGAGAATCCCCCAGGGGAACGGTGAGAGGGGACCGAGCACTATGTTCACGCCACATTCACCTCCCCCCCCCACTTCAAGCCACATTCTCACAGTGTTCACATGCCATCCATGCATGGATCACGTGCCATTCACACACTGATCACGTGCCATCCATGTGTTGTTTCCATCGATCACGTGCTGTCCACACTTTGTTCACATGTTGTTTACACACAGTTCATGTGCTGTTTGATAGGGGACTTAAGAGTTGGAAGATTTCAGTTTAGGTAATAGCTAATAAGCTTAATAATCAATGCCTGCAAAAGCTTTGTTCCAGGAACTGGTAGTGGGACCCACCCCGACTCCAGGAGGCCACGAGCAGCTCCACCTGTGCGCTTCAAGAGGCCCACACCCAGTTCCAGGTGGTGTGTGAGCCATTGTGCTCCAGGTGGGATGCCCACCGCTAGGACACAGCTAAAGCCCACCGCCCAGGGTGAGAATGCTGAACTTGTTTGTAATCCAATGAACTTTTCCCTGAATTCCTAACCCCTACCTACGCTTTGCTCTCCTTATAAAAAGGGCCATTTTAAAATGGAATTTAGATGGTCTGTCAGGGTACGAACCCGCCATGTTCTCATATCGCCGGCCATGTGCATAAAGCGCCATAAAGATTCAGTCCCTGTCGCTGCCGATTGGGTTTGGTAGTGGCGGGCAGCCCGAAAGCCAGTGTCTTCTCTGGTTTCATATTTTGGCGACTCCGCCGGGACCCACTTTGGGACTCTCCGGGAAGTGTGGGTATTTGGTGGGGAGTCCTATTGGCTGCCTGGGCTGAGAGGCCCCGGGGTTTTGGTTCAGAGAATCCCAAGCAGCTGCCAAGTGATTTCACTTGGGGATTCTCCCCCTCACTCCTGGCACTTCTCATCGTTTTTCACATTTGATGGAATCACTGCACTTTCTGGTTCAGGTTAAAATCCGGGGTCACGTCTTAGGTCATCTGGTAAAGGTACCATTTGGGGTTACAGAGCTCGATCTGAAAAAATGACGTCCGATCTGGTTTGGTTTGGGTACCCTGTGTTTGGGGCTCCATCTGGTAGAATGGGGGGAAAAGCCTCCGTTTCGGGAAGCAGCCCTTTGGGGCCAGTTCTGGCTAATTTGTCGATGTATGTCTAGCGTATACCTAGAGCGCATGTGGCTTCATTGTAGTGCTGCTCTGTTTGTGTCCTGTATAATTTAGACTCAGGAGAGCGCTGGTCACTGAATGGGTCTTTAAGTTGCTGTATTATACTGTAACTAGAGTTGTTACAGTATAAAATCAGGTAAGTGGGACAAAATGCCTTACCTAGAAGTTTGTTTGAGTTTACATTATAAAGATGCATGCAGAATTAAAAAAAAATAGAAAATAAGTTAATGGCTCAGACAAAAGGGAATTTGCATGTGAAAGACAGAAGCTCTGAGGAGAAGGACGAGGAAGATCTAGATATTGTGACTGCTGCAAGCTGGTCAGTGTTCCCGCAGCCCCAGGGGAGTGGATGGGGAAAGTGCACCTGAACCATCTTGAATCGGTCAAGGAACCAAATTTGGTAGAGAAAAAGCCCCTACCGGGGCAGGGCAATATCCTTTTCAGAAACTTCCAGTGGGAGTAGGGTCAGAGGGCAGCCTGCTGGATATTATTGGACCCGTACTCTGTTTTCTACATTGGATCTGTTAAACTGGAAAAGCTCAACCCCCTTTTTAAAAAAAATCTTTTAAAAAATTTTGTTGTTGTTGTTCAATTAGAGTTGTCTGAATTTTCTCCCCACCCCTCTACCCCACCCCAGACAAACCCACCTCCCTCCCCCGCCTCCACCCTCTCCCTTTGTTTTGTCCACGTGTCCTTTATAGTAGTTCCTGAAAACCGCTCTCCCTACTATCTCCTCCCCACTCCCCTCTGGCTATTGTTAGACTACTCTTAACTTCAATGTCTCTGGTTATATATTGTTTTCTTTTTTCTTTTGTTGATCATGTTCCAGTTAAAGGTGAGATCATATGGTATTTGTCCCTCACCGGCAATTAAAAAATGGGCAAAGGACTTGAACAGAACTTCTCTAAGGAAGACATACAGAGGGCCCAGAGACATATGAAAAGATGCTCAGCATCATTAGCCATCAGAGAGATGCAAATTAAAACCACAATGAGGTACCCCCTCACACCGGTTAGAGTGGCCAACATAAACAATTCAACAAACACATGTTGGAGAGGATGTGGAAAAAAGGGAACCCTAGTATATTGTTGGTGGGAATGCAGACTAGTGCGGCCACTGTGGAAAACAGGAGGGAATTTCCTCAAACCCTTCTCATAGAGATGATCCTGCTAAAACGACTGATTTGGTTGCATCAGTTTTTGCCACTCATCATCCCCAGTGGACAGACTTACAAGTCTTATTGAATTCTTTGCTTCAATAAGGGGGATGAGCAATGAGCAGAGGCTGGTGTCAGATAAGGCAAATGAAGAGGCTCGGAGGTTGCACCAAGAAAATCCAGATGGGGCTCTGGGCCTTCCCAGGGCAATCCCTGTAACTGAGCCCAACGAGGACCCTAATGGGGACGGCCTTCCTCTCTTAGAGCATTGGAAGGGATGCCTCCTTGAGAGAATGGGGGAAGGCGTCCCTGAGCAGAAAAGGCTGACTATGGTGCAGGCGGTGCAACAAAAGTCCACAGAGGACCCCTCCCAACACCAGGAACAGTTCAGGAGATTCCTGGGGATGGCAAGCGACTGCCACATTTGAATTCCAAACTTTGGGCTCATCACCAAACCACTGTGTGAGGCTCTGAAGGGACCGGAATAGAGCCCTTTAAAGTGGACAAAGGAGTGCACTCAGGCTTTTGAGTGTCTGAAGGTGCACCTGGCTTCTGCACCGGCCTTGGGGCTTCCAAACCTACTGAAGCCTTTTCAATAATATGTGTGTGAGAGACAGGGCATTGTCCTAGGATTCCTCACCCAAAAGCTTAGTGACATATGCAGCCCATCGCATAATTGTCAGGGAAATTAGATCACACTGTCCAGGGGTGGCCAGCCCACTTGAGAGTGGCAGCCGCCTGTGAGCTCTTGCAGGAAGCTGAGAAGTTTCCCTTGGGACAGCCTATACCAGTTATGTGTCCCAGCAAGTGTTGAGCCTGCTGGAGCAAAAGGGAAATATGTGGCTTGCCGCTGGAAGAACGGGGAGGTACCAAGCCATTCTTCTCGCCAATCCCAACGTCTCCCTCAAAAATCTACATTAAATCCTGCCTCTCTTCTCCCCGAGCCCGACTCGGCTGCGCTAATACATGACTGCTGAATAACAGATGAAGTGTATTGTAGCAGAATTGATTTATAGGACCATCCTTTAGAAGAAGCAGACTGGACTCTATACAGATGGGAGCAGTTGTATGGACAAAGGAAGCAGAAAGGCTGGGTGTGCAGTTGTGACTCTTGAAGGAGTAGTGGAGGCCAAAGACCTGCCACCAGGAACCCCTGTTCAGAAAGCCGTACTGATCACATCGATGAGGGAGCTGGAATTGTCACAGGAAAAGAGATAAATGTACACACCGACTCAAGGTACGTTTTCTTGATTTTGCATTCACGTGGTTCAGTCTGGAAGGAAAGAGGACTATTAACCTCCAATAGAAAGGAGATTAAGCATGCAGCAGAAATTTTAAAATTATTAGGTGCTGTTCAGGTGCCTTTACAGGTGGCAGTTATGCACTGCCCGGGGCATCAGAAAGAGGACACTGAAGTGGCTAGAGGAAACAACCTGGCTGAATGGGCGGCAAAAGAGGCTGCTAAAGGAATGTTTAGAATTCCCTTGGTACCTGTTCTGGACATGTCACAATTTGACCTTGAATATTCGAGTGCAGACTTAGAGAAAGCTAAGGGCTAAGGTTTTGATGAAGAAGGTCCTGATAGCAGATGGAAAAAGAAGAAGAAAGGAGCTATACTGTGTTCCTGATCATTTAGTAGAGCCAGTCATGAAGCATTTGCATGAGGCCACACACTGTGGAAGAGACTCCTTAACCACCTACGTCAAACTGTGGCTCACAGGTCCCGGAATTTCTAGAGCCATAAGAAAAGTAATTGCTAGATGTGTTGTGTGCCGGAAGAACAACCCCAAACAGATCCCCATCAAAGGAGAGAAGGACAGCAATGCCAAGGACAGTGTCCACGTGAGGTCTGCCAAACAGACTGTACTCAGATGCCAAGGGTCTGAGAGTGGAAATATTTGTTCGTCTTTGTTGACGCCTTTTTCAGGATGGATAGAAGCTTATCCTACTAGAATGGAGACATCTTTGGAGGCAGTGAAAGCTTTACTGAAGGCAATAATCCCTCACTTTGGCCTCCCTGGCAGCATGCAGAGTGATAACGGACCTGCTTTTGTTTCAGAAATTACACAGAAGGTTAGTAAATTTTAGGAATCCAGGGGAGACTCTACCTGGTATGGAGACTCAGGCTTGTGGGAAGGTAGAGAAGATGAATCACACCCTGAAGAAAAATGTAGCCAAGCTGTGTTAAGAAACTCATCTGCATTGGGATCCAGCCTTGCCTATTGCCCTGCTCAGGATAAGGGTGGCTCCTCAAAGTGGGATTCAGTGGAGTCCCTATGAAATTGTGTCCAGGTGGCCATTTCAGGCTACAATTGGGGTGGGAGATATGCATATAGATCAAGACATGAAGGTGAAGAAATACGCACCACATGTAAGTCAAATCTTAGCTGTAACTGATGACTTTGCCTGCATTGGAGACTCCTCCCCTGTAGGTTCACTGCATTTGTTGCAGCCAGGAGGCAAGGTGCTGCTCAAGGCCTGGAGGGCAGGATCTCCAGAGAATCGACTGGAAGAGAAGTGGACTGGACCTTGGGACATACTCATCACCACCCCAACTGCGGTGGAGTTGGCAGGAATAAAACCTTGGATTCATCTACCCGGTTAAAGAAAGCACTGGAGGAACAATGGACCACCAAGCCTCAAGAAAACCCGAGTCATCTTTCGGAAACAATGACTTATGTTGTCTTCATTACTGCCTGTTAGCTCCTTGTTATGGACAACGTATTCCCTTCAAACGGGATGAAAATATTTGGGTATATTTAGCAAAAACAGTTCTGAATATTTCTGACTTTTGTCTTGCAGGAGGAACTTTTTTTGAACAAGCTTTCGTTTCATGTGTTATAGGTGTCTGTACTCCTTTGGAGAGCCTTAGAAATTATACTGTATTTGAACATATTGAAAAGAAAATGACCTACTCTGATATTTATAATTGGGCACCAGTGGTGACTATAAAGGACAGGGAAATGTTTTCATTGAAAGTCGGTATTGTAGCCCCAGCTAGAGGATGTGTAACTTTTGCCAACTGTACTAAAAACCGTCTTGTGCTCTCAGCAGATGTGAAAATGAATCGCACCACCACCACCGATGTATCTCATGCTCATGCTCATGTAAAACGGCCCACAGGATGGTTTCTGACATGTGGAATGACTGCCCATTCTTATGTTCGGGCAAACACTCTGGGGGACCATGCTTTCTGGGGAGACTGACGTTATTTATGCCTCCAAAGCCCCACTCGACCCAGATTCGACGGGATCTCTCCCTTACTCCCTTGTATCAGTGACTTACACCTCTTTAGCCCTGCTGAATGTGTGTCTTTAACTATATTTGTCATGCCAACCATAGTAATTTATCTGAATATAGAAATAAGGAGATGAGCCTGCGCTACGGGAAAAGCTTTGGATGCCACCTCACAAGCCATCAGTGCCATTAGTCAATGACTAGGACAAATCAGAGAAGTAGTACTAGAAAATCGTGCAGCTGTAGACTACCTACTTTTAAGGCATAACCATGGATGTGAAGAATTTAAAGGACTCTGGTGTTTTAACCTAACTGATACTTCACAACTCATAGAGCATAAGGTAAAGCAAGTAAATGATGCGGTGTCCAATATCAAACAGAGAGGGATTGTTTGGCATTGACCGGTCTAAACTAACCTCCTGGCTGCCTAGTATATGTGGTCTTTGAGAGGCATTTATGGTTTTTATCCTTGTCATTTTCTTCAGTATCATAGCTCGTTGTTGCATACAGTGTGCCTCCTTATGTGGGTCTGCAGTTAGGTGTATTCCTAACCCCCCCACCGGACAGTCCAATGCTAAGTTCTGATCTCATAGAAATGAGATAGTTTCATACTAAAGTTGGGGAACGATAGGGGACTGAAGAGTTGTAAAATTTTAGTTTAAGGTAAAAAGTTATAAACCCAGCAAGTAATGTATATGTTAAAGCTTTTGTTTCAGAAACTACAGTCTTGGCTCCTGGGAAAACAGCCGACCTCATGGGGCACTGCTAAACATTACCCCCTGGGGACAAATTGGAGTCATCCTGACCTTTGTGTTCCAGGGAGAAACAGAGGGCCACTGCCCCTGGGAACAGCTAACTGCCCAGGACGGGGATGTTGCAGCTTCTTTCACCTAATCCTCCCTGAATTTCAAAGCCCTCACCACACCTTGTTTATTCCCGGTTATAAAAAGTCTGCCCTGGAAAGAGAAGAGAAGATGGTGTGTTAGGGAATGAACCCACCATCTTCTCGGATCACTGGCCATCTGAATAAAGCGCCCATAAAGATTTGATCGCTGTCATTGCTTATTGTGTTTGGTAGTGACCGGCAGCCTGAACGCTGGTGTCTTTTCCGGTTTCACTATCGTTTTATGTATATACACTTGCAGAGATGTCGATGTGCCCGTTTTTGTCTACTTTCTCTGGATTTAGTTTACTGTTTTAGGTTCCTAATATGGGTACAAAAATTGTAAATTTTCAGCTTTTATTTCTGATAATCTGCATTGAAGGGTGAAGATTTCTTTCATAAGTTTTGGTATGTAGTATCTTTATCACCATTCATTTTCAATTATTTTGTAATTGAAATTGTGTTTTACTTTTGAGGTTGTTTACAAGTGTATTACATAACTACCAGATATAAGGACTTTCCAGAGTCCCATTTTTGGAAAGTGAATTCTGGCTGAAGTGCAATGAGAACACTTCAGAAACATTGTATATAATTTCAATGCTGCGATGCTTGTTGAAACTGGCTTTATATTGGGTTGGCCAAACGATAAAACCTTTTGGGAAGATGGAATTATGAAGAGGCCTGCAATATTGCAGAAAGCAGTGGAACAAAACGGTGAATACATTGTTCAATACAGTTATTGGTGAAAACGAAAAACGTCTGTTCTTTTGCGTCTTTACATAAAAACTGAATGAACCTTTTGGCCAAGCAAATAGTTCAGTGTTCCAAGAGTGCGTCTCTGCTGCCATCTCGTGGGAATTGTGGGGAATGACATCTTAGCTGAGTCAGGAAAAGTGGTTGATTCCAGTGGAATATCAATGAGTGTTGATGGCAGTGGTATTTAGAAGTGCATTTCAAAACATCTAAGTGTAAGTACTTTCCAGTTACCTCGAGACTGGTTTCCAGAATAATGGCCAAGGAACAATAAACGTGATTTATGTGACATGGTTGGAACTGGCTTTATAGTGTAATCAAGTTGTTAAAAGTTACAGGTGTGCTTCAAAATCATTTGTCATTGGCTTTGTCGGTTGCAGCTTCCTTAAACAATGTGGAGGTGAAATTTATTCATAATTTTGCACTAAGAGGTACAAGAAAAAAAAGAGTAAAATATAAGCGCCATCGTTGTATGTATCTGCCCTTCTGGACATGTCTACAGGCTCGTTTCCTCCACTCTGCCTGGACTTTGTTTACCATTTCAGATTCCTTGTATGTGCGCAAAACTTGTGCATTTTTAAGCTTCTGTTTCTAGTGTGTGCATTCAAGGGTGAGAATTTCTTTCTCGGGTTTTGGTCCATAGCATCTTTAGCATCATTCAGGTCAAGTTACTTTGTAATTCAAATAGTGGTTCATTTTGGAGGTTCTGTAGGAGTCTATTTGAGAAGGTCTGTACAGCAGAACTTTGTCCTCATCCATTCCCTGTGAATGGCAGTTCGAGTGCCATTAGAGCAGAAAACATATTGTATAGGCTTTCGAGGCTGTGATGATGGTTGAAACTTGCTTTAAATGGGATTGTCCAAAAAGTCATTTTGGTCCCCCACAACTGCACCACCTCTGCATCCCTCCCAGCACATCACCTGGCACCGGTCCCGCATACTTGCCTTTAATGTCATTTGAAACTTTTTTAGACAGTATTGTGACAGCTGTCCTATCCCTGTGGGATGACAAACCTCATGACAACTGGTGAATGTGTGTGTGGCCCTCTTCTCACTGAAGACACATGAATCTAACATTTTTGGCCCCTCAGTCTGTGTCATTTCCAGAAAGGTACAAGCGCAAGTGTAAGGCAAGAAAAGATGCTTGGTGTACAGAGAAGACGCTGAGTCTGATGGAACGTGTGAGAAGTGGGTTGCAAAGATTCATGCAGGAGATTTCTCATGCGCAGTTGCCCCACAGGTAGGCAGACCAGGTGCAGTGGAGAGCCATCCAGGGCAGACATTAACAGAAGATGGACCACGTTATGGCACACGGGAGACAGGCAATATACTCAAAGTATCCCAATCAAATGTCAAAAAGCATTTGCAGCAGCTTCGTTATGTTAATACCTTTGACATTTGGGTTCCACAGAAGTCAAGCGGGGTGGTGGGGGTCCCATCTTGACTGAATTTCCACATGCAGTTCTCTACAGATATGGAAGGGAAACATTCCATTTCCAAGACAAAGTGTGAGGGGATGAACTGTTGATATTTGAGAATAATGTGGAACAGGAGATATTGAGGGAAGCCCAGGAACCACCAGCAGCCCCTCCAAAGGGTGGTCTTCATCCGAAGGAGGTGATGTCCTGCAGTGGGTGCTCCTTGCGGAAACCCAGAGGGCTTCTCCTGACAATGACTGATCTCCGTTAGACCAAGTGAAAGCCACCCGAGGGAAAATGTCCAGAATTTGTCAGGAAAGACAGGGGAGCTTCAGGATAAGGCAGGAGCGCACCTGCTTCTCTTTGGTGACCAGGGGAAAACTGTTCCAGCCTGGCTGGGCAGTCACGATTCATCCACAGTCCTCACCAGAGCTTGTGGCTTTGCATGACCCTTTAGTTTGGTCTTTGTGAATTTCTCTTATTGGAGAGGAATTTTCCCTCCCTGGAAGAGTTCCCTGGTCTGAAAGAGAACAATGTTGTGGGATGATGGAACAGTGAAATTGCATGAAAGGTGGCAGAGGGCAGTGGAACAAAATGGTGACAATGTTGTCCGGTTGTTGTTC
The DNA here is from genome assembly GCF_022682495.2 of Desmodus rotundus. NCBI lineage: Eukaryota > Metazoa > Chordata > Mammalia > Chiroptera > Phyllostomidae > Desmodus > Desmodus rotundus. The sequence continues at coordinate 51,524 of NC_071397.1, read as the reverse complement.
AGTCCCGTTGTTTAGGGGAAAATGAAAATTGTCTCTGTCATGGCATCTGATGGTGAGAAGTGAACAAAATTTTTGGTGAAGCCAGTGCAGTGTGTTCCAAATGTTGGTCTTCGCTGCCATCTCGTGGCTTTTTTAAGGAATGACACCTCAGTACAGGTCAGCAGGAAAAGTGGTTGACTCCGTGGAAGATCAATTAGTTTTGATGGCAGTGGTATTTAGAAGTGAATTTGAAAATGTCTAAATGTCAGGGCTGTCCATTTACCTTGTCACTGGTTGCAGGTTAATGGCCAAGAGCGCAATAAGCATATTTTATGTGACATTTCTTGGATCTGGCTGTGTAGCATGATACAGTCGGGTTTCCACAAGTTCCAGGTATGCTTGAAAATCACTTGTAATGTGCATTGTGTTATGCAGAATCCTTAAACAACGAGGAGGTAAAACTTAGTAAAAGTTCTCTACCAATATGTAAAAAAAAAAAGTAAATTACAAGAACTTTCATTTTATGCATATGCCCCTCTAGACATGTTTATGGGCTTGTTTAAACTCAACTTTGCTTAGAGTGCGTTTACTATTTTAGGTTCATCCTTGGGGTAAAAAGGGAAGGAAACTTTGTGAGAAGCCAATAGTCGAGTGTTTGTTCCAACTGTCGGTTTCTGCTGCCACCTCGTGGTCATTTTGTGCAATGACACTTCAATGCAGGTCAGCAGGAAAACTGGTTGATTCCAGTGAAATTCAATGACTTTGGGTGGCAGTGGTATTTACAAGTGTATTCTAAAACATCTAAATTCCATGTGTGTCCAGTTACCTTGTGACTGGTTTTCAGGTTAAGGGCAAAGGGAGCGATTGATACGTTTTATGTGACATTTCTCAGAACTGGCTCGGTAGTGTAGCAGCGTCAGTCTTGGACAAGTTGAAGGCATGCTCGAAATTTGTTTGTGTTTGCTTTGTTGCAGCTTCCTTAAACAACGTGGAGTAAAATTTATACAGAATTCTGCACCAAGAGGTTCAGAAAAAAAAGCAAAGTAAAATATCAGCGCTATCAGTGTACGTACTCTTGTTTTCTCAACTTTGCCTGGACTTCCTTTTGCATTTTCGGTTCTTCCTACATGTGCAAACCTTGTACATTTCCAGTTTCTTTCTTTTTAAAAAAAGATTTTATTTATTTTTAGAGAGAGGGGAAGGGAGGGAGAGAAACCCTCAATGTGTGGTTGCCTGTCTCAGCTCCCAGCTGGAGACCTGGCCCTCAACCCAGGCATGTGCCCTGACATGGAATTGAACCAATGACCCTTTGGTTTGCAGGCTGGCGCTCAATCCACAGAGCCACACCAGCCAGGGCTCCAGTTTCTGCTTCTAACCTGTGCGTTGAAGGGTGAAGATTTTTTTCTCAAGAATAGGTAATATCATCTTTAGCATCATTCGGGTCAGGTTATCATGTAAGTCAAATGGTGGTTCATTTTGGAGCTACTGTAGGAGTCTATTTTGGAAGTCCTGAACAGCAAAACTGTCTATTCATCTATTCTCTCTGTATACTAGGACAAATGCTGTGGGAGTAAAAAATGTACTGTATATGATTTTGAGGGTGCGATGCTGGTCGAACCTTGCCTTAAATCGGGTCTGCCAAAAGGTCTCTTCAGCCAAAAAGTCTGCTCAGTGAAAAAGTCCATTTGGCCAAAAGTCTGTTAGGCTAAAAAGTCAGTTCAGCCACAAGTCAGTTCAGCCTGCAACCCCGCTCCCCCAACCCCATCGCATCACCTGTCTCTGGTCGCCCATACTTGCTCTTGACATCATTCAAAACTGTTTTATTAGACTATATTGTGACAGCTATTATATCATTGTGTGATGAAACTCATCACAAGTGGTGAATGTGTGTGTGGCCCTTTTCACAGTGAACAGGGGTGAACAGAAGCACCATTTTTGGCCACTTAGGCTGGTCATGTCAAGAAAGGTACATGCATGAGAGTAAGGCAAGAAAAGATTTATGGAGAAGATGCTGTGACTGATGGGACGTGTGTGAAGTGGATTGGGAAGTTTGATGCTGGAGGTTTCTCGGATGCAGTGGCTGCATGGGTAGGTGGACCACTTGCAGTGGAGAGCCATCCAGCGCATACATGAACTGAGGACAGACCACGTTATGGCACATGGAATTCAGGTGACATACTCAACGTTTACGAATCATGCGTGGAAAATCACTTGTATCAGCACAGTTACATTAGTCTGTTGTAAGTCTGGGTTTCACAGAAGTTAAGTAGGGTGGGTGGAGGTGGGATTAAATCCTTCTTGACCACATTACCACATGAGATTCTCTAATCAAACACAAGGAAAATGTTTCATTTCCAAGACAAATTGTGAGGAGGAGGAAGAACTGTTGATATTTTACAATAATGTGGAATGGAAGAGATCATGGGCATGTGAAGGGAACCACCACCAGCCCCTCCAAAGGTGGATCTTCAGCCTTGGCTGGTGTGGCTCAGTGGATTGAGTGCCCGTGTGGAAACCAAAGGTTTAGAGTTCGATTCCCAGTCAGGACACATCCCAGTCAGGTTTGATTCGGGCCAGGACCGCAGTAGTGGATGTACAAGAGGCCATGACACATTGATGTTTCTCTCTCCCTCCCTACCCCTCCCTGTAAAAACAAATAAATACAATCTTAAAACAAAGAAAAAGGATATTTAAAAAAAAGAAAAGGACCATATTCGCCCAAAGAATGTGGTAGTATGTATGTGGTTGGTTCGGGAGGGAGTACTTTATTAGAACATGCTTGCGGAAAACCAGTGGGTTATTTTCAACAGGTATGGCTCTCGATTAAACCAACTGGAAGCACCACTCCAGGGAGAGCCAGCAGTTTGTCAGCAGAAGACAGGGAAGCTTCTGGATAAGGTGAGAGTGTTGTTACCCTTTGGTGACCAGGCCAACATGTTCCCAGCCTGGCTGCCCAGTCGTGACTTGTCCTCAGTAGTCAGCAGGCCTCGCAACTTTGCATGGCTGTTTTGTTCGGTCTTTCTGAATTTCTCTTAATGGAGAAAGGTTTCCATTCCCTGGAAGACTGCAGAAGGCACCTGGAAGAGTTCTCTGTTCCAACAGATAACAATATTTTGGGAAGACGGAATGGTGAAGTTGCCTGAAATATTGCAGAGGGAGGTTGAAGAAAACGGTGAAACCATTGTTCAGTTATGTTGTTGGTAGAAAATGAAAAATGTGCTTGTCGTTGCAACTCGTGGTAAAAACCAAAGGAACCCTTCGGCAAAGATCAAAGTACTCGTGGTCCAAATGTGCATCTCTGCTGCCCTCTCGTGGCCGTTTTGGGGAATGACACCTTAGTGCAGGTCCCCAAGAGAATTGGTTGATTCCAGTGGAATATCAATGACTTTTGACAGCAATGTTAATTACAAGTGCATTTCAAGACATCTAAATGTAAAGATTGTCAGGTTACTTTCTGACTGGTTTCTAGATTAAGGGCAAAGGGAGCACTAAACGTGTATTATGTGACATTTGTTGGAACTGGCTTTTAGCATGATGGAGTCCAGTTTTTACTAGGTCTAAGTTGTTTGTAATTTTTTGTAATTTGTCTTGTGTGTTGCAGCTTCTTTAAACAAGGGGAAAATAAACTGTATTCAAAAATCTCCACTCGGAGGTTAAATCAAATCAAATCGCTATCATGTTATGTACGTGCCCTTCCACACACGTCTAGAAGCCTGTTTCCTAGAGTGTGTCTTGGCTTCATTTAGTCTTTTCGCTTCCTCAAATGAGTGCCACTCTTGTACAATTTGAGGTCTTGTGCCTAACACTTGTGTTTAAGGGTGCAGATTTTGTTCTCAAGTTTAAGTATGTAGTATGTTTAGCATCATTCAGTTGAAACCATTTTGTAACTCACATGGTGGTTCATTTTGGAGGTTCTGTAGGAGTCTATTTCAGAAGTACCAAGCAGGAGAACTTTCCAGTCACCCATTTTCAGTGATCTCTAGCTTTAGTGCTGCGAGAGCAAAACACATACTGTAATTGATTTCAATGGTGCAATTCTGGTTGAAGCTGTCTTTATACCGGGTTTGCCCAACAGTAAGTACGGCCACCCACCACGCTTTTGCCATCCTGCCCCTTCATGTGACTCTGGATTGCATACTTGTCTTTAACTTCATGGGAAACTGTTTTGTTAGAGTGTATCATGACAGATGTCATACCAGCATGCGTTTCAATAAAAAACTCATCAAAACCGTTGAGTGATGTTGTGGCCATTTTCATCCTGCAGATGGTTGAACATAAGGAACAGTTTTGGCACATGAGGCTCTGTCATTTCAAGAAAGGTGAAAGCACATCTGGAATGCCAAAATAAAGATTTGTAGTGTGTACGGAGAAGGCGCCCTTAGGTGATGAAATGTGTCGAAGTGATTTGCGAAGTTTCACGCCTAAGATTTCTCGCACAGAGGTGCTCCACGGGCATGGCAGACCAGTAGCAGTTCACGGCCATCGAGTCCAGACCTTAACTGAGGACAGACCAGGTTATGCCATGTGGGAGACGGGTGACATACTCAAAGTATCTAAATTGAGCACTCCTCCACAGGGCGGTCTTCATCCAGAGCAGGTGATGTTGCCTATGTGATGATAACAGAGGGAGTTCTGTAGGAGGTGCTTCTTGGGGTAATTCGCAACATGTGCTGCCCCATCACTGCAAGACCAACTGCAAGCACTTCCTGTTGACAGAGTCGAAGCAGAAGACGGGGAAGCTTCAGGATGAGGTGGGAGCGCACGTTTCTGTTTGGTGACCAGTGAGAAACGGTTCCAGCCTGGCCGCACAGCCGTGATTCATCAGCAGTGCTCACCAGAAATTGCACCTTTGCATGGCCGTTTAGTTCAGTATTCCCAATTTCTCAGTGGAGAGAAATTTCCGTTCTGTGGAAGACTGCAGAAGGCGCCTGGAAGAGCTGTGCTGCTAAAGGTAACAGTGCCGTGGGACGATGGAATGGGAAGTTGTCTGAAAGATGGCAGAGGCCAGTGGCAAGGAATGGCCATGACGTTGTGCAGTTATAATTTGGGGGGAAAATGAAAAGTGTGTCCGTCATTGCATTTTACCGTAAACAGCTAAGGAACCTTTCAGCCAAGGCATTGGTGCGATACGCATTGTATCTGTCGGTTTCTGCTACTGTCTTGTGGCCGTTTTGGGGAATGACTCCTTAGTGCACGTCCGCAGGAAAAGGGGTTGATTCCAGTGGAAATCCCTTTGACTTTTCATAGTAGTGAAATTTAGAAGCTCAGTTGAAGACGTCTAAATGTCAGGATTGTGTAGTTACTTTGCGACTGGTCTCCAGATATCGGCCGAGGGAGCAATAAATGTATTTTCTGTGACGTTTTTTGGAACTGGCTTTGTAGCGTATTGGAGGCAGGTTTTTACAAGTGCCAAGCGTGCTTGAAAATCGTTTGTAATTTTCTTTTTCCATCGGAGGTTCTTTAAATAACCTGGAGGTCAAATTTGTTTGAAATTGTCCACCGAGAGGTAAAAAAAAGTAAAGTAAAATACAAGCGCTCTCATTTTGTGTACGTGCCCCCAAGGACATATCTATGGGCTCGTTTCCTCTACTTTGCCTGGACTTGGTTTACTATTTTAGGTTCCTCCCACAGGTGCAAAACTTGTGCATTTCCAGCTTCTCTGTCTAACCTGTGCATTCAAGGGTAAAGATTTCTTTCTCAGGTTTTCATACAGAGCATCTTTGCCATCAGTCTTGTCGAGTTATTTTGTTTTTTACATTTATGTATTCACTTACTTAGATTTTTTAAAAAAAGTTATTGATTATGCTATTAGTTTTCCCAATTTCCCTCCCCTTTTCCCCCCTCCTCCCTGCACCCCTTAACTTCCAGCATTCCTCTCTCCCCTTAATTCATGTCCATGTGTTGTACATATAAGTTCTTTGAGTTCTCTGTTTCCTATACCATTTTTCATCTCTCGCCATCTATTTTGTGCCTACTAATTATGCTGCTTCTTCTCTGTACCTTCGTCCCCCTATTCTTCCCCTCCCCCTCCCTGCTGAAATCCCTCCATGTGAAGTTCATTTCTCTGATTCTGTTCGTGTTCTAGTTGTTTGCTTAGTTTTGGTTTTCTTTTCGGTTCAGTTGTTGATGTGAGTTTGTTGTCATTTCACTGTTCATAGTTGTGGATGTTCTTCAATTTCTTAGATAAGTCCTTTTAACATTTCATAGAATAAGGGCTTGGTGGTGATGAACTCCTTCAACTCGACCTTATCTGGGGAGCACTTTATCTGCCCTTCCATTCTGAATGATAGCTTTGCTGGATAGAGTCATCTTGGGTGGAGGTCCTTGCCTTTCATGACTTTGAATACTTCTTTCCAGCCCCTTTTTGCCTGTAAGGTTTCTTTTGAGAAATCAGCTGATAGCGTTATGGGCACCCGTTTGTAGGTAAATCTCTCCTTTCAGTTGCTGCTTCTAAGATTATCTCTTTATCATTAATGTTGGGTAACTTAATGATGATGTACCCAGGTGTGTGGTTTTACTATCATTCCATGCAAATTATTTTCTAAATCCAATTGTGATTTATTTTGGGGTGGTCATTTAGAAGTGTATTTCGTAATTTGTGAATGTAAGTACTTTCTAGTTATCTCGTTACTGATTTCTTGATTAATGGCAGTGAGAGCAAGAAATATGTGTGTGTGTGTGTATATATATATACACACACACACATAAACACATTTCAGTCCTTTAAAATTTGTTGGAACTTACTTTATATTACAATATGGTCAGTTTTTATAAACGTCTCCATGGTACTTGGAAAGCATCTGTAATCTGCAGTTTTGGGGTGTAGTGAAGTACTTGCGCACATTGAATGCTATTTGCTTCTCATGTTTTTTTAAAAATATTTTTTACTATATTTTTGTGGGCTTCATTGGTTCTGAAACAGAGAGAGTTTTGGTAAATCTCCTATAATGATTATTAGTCTATTTTTCTTTGTAGCTCTGTTCTATATAATTTTGAATTTATGTTATTAAGTGAATAAAAATTTGAAAGTAACTGATAAATTGAACTTACTGATATGAAGTACTCCTTTTTATATGTAGTGGGGTTTTGGGGTTTTTTTTGCCCCCAAGTCTACTATATGTGATATCATTTTGATTTGGTTAATGTTCGTGTACTATATTTTCCCCATTCTTTCACTTTAGATCTCTTGGTATGTTTCAGATAGCTCTGTTTTATGTTAGTTATGAGTGGATGGTAAAATCAATTAAAGAATTGATCTTGGTGGAGGATGTCATGTAGGGAGCCCAATAATTTTCCCGTTCAGTGGTTCCAGCACCTTGTATTATATCACAAATATTTTCCCACATATGTAAGGAGATATTTTTATCATAGAAAATAACCACGGCACCTCACATCATCGCTGCCTCATTTATGCTCTTCTGCGTGTGGGGTTTCTGACTCTCTCCTGTGAGTGAGGTTCTCCCGCCTATGCATATCTTACATTTGGCCATTTTCATTTGCTAACCTGTGTCCTACCTGTTGGATTATTAGACCAGCCCAAAGATTCCTGAGGTCACAGGAAAGGTTGTTTCCCCACCAGGTAAGCAAGCAGTCAGGTGTTTAATATGAGGTGAATTTGGGGAGTACATGTACGTCACCATTTACTTAAGGAAGATGTAACAATTTAAGTAAAGTAACTTATTCTCAGAACAGAATGGTTATATCAGTGAAATATGGAACAATGTTCTAATGTAGCTTGTGGATATACAACTTGTATTTGAAGTTTCAAAGGTGACAATGAAGAGGGCTAACATTTTGCACTTGGCACGTTGATTTTAAACTGGCTGTTAAGGAAGGGAAGGCTGAGCTTTGCGCAGTGGCAGTATCGTAGCCAATGAGGTTTATCTGAGGCGTGATTATTGCTGAAAGAAAGGGAAGACTGAGAAATTACTTAGGATTGTCATCTCATTTCTTCCTAAGAGGTTTAGTTGCCACAGTTTGGTTTAGGAAGAGAGCTTCAGCACCATCACCTCAGCTTCAGACAGTGACACTCCTAGCAAGAGCTTGTTGACCCTCTTACCGTCTCCTCGTGTCTTAAAGTTTTGGGAGTTGCCGAACAGAAATCAACCTGCCAGGTATGCTGGCTTTTTTCCTAAATTAGCTGCATGTCCCCCATTTCACCATTGAAATCTAAGACTCTGTTCTTCCATATTCCAAAATACCCTATATACCCAATATCACCTCAATTTATTTGGTATTCATTTGAATGTGAATTCCCCTTGTCCATGTATTAGACATTGAATACCTCCCATTAATCAGATTAATTTGATTTGATTGTCATCTTAGCTGTGAGAATGTAGAAGGTATGATAAAAAATAATTTTTTAATCCCCACAGGTTTGGTTATCCAGCCATGTGACATTCATGGCTGGGACAGTAACTTCTGGAAAGTGTAGTCTCTGAGAGATCATGGGCATCTCCTGGCGAAAGTAAGCATTATTATTATTTTTTGCTCCGTTGGCCTTTTTGGTCTATTTCTGCAGGGCTTGGTATAATTTAGTAGTGCTGGGAGTTATTTTCTTCTCTTGTATACTTACATTGGCATGAAAACCTGTTTCTGAGGCCAGCTGCTTGGAGTTAGAGATTCAGGAATGTTTTTTATGGGCTTCTGGCTCTGTTTACATTGTGAGGACTCGGTTCTGCTCCTGCATGTGGCAACTGGGCTTCATTGTCCAGATGTAATCCTGGAGTGTGGCTGTGGGGTCCTGGTTACAGATCTGGGTTCTGTTTCCTGGGTCTGTGGCCTGAGGCTGAATCTGTGTGTCTGGGATCTGGAGTCTCTTATGGTGTGGCTTCATGTCCTGAGTTGGTGTTTGTTGTTGATGTTGGTGCAGCTCTGGCTCTAGGGTCTGATGTATGGAACCTGGTGTCCAGGGTTCCCTGTCAGTCTCTGGTGTTGAGTGTCTGGCATTCAGGGTCCATGATCTGACCTGGGTTGTAGGGACGGTTTTGGGATTGGGGCCGGGGTGTGGGGTTCAGCTTTTGGTTCTGGGTCTGCTCCGGGGTCCAGGTTTGGACCCAAGGGCCTGTGTTCTGTCCTGAGTCTGTCTGTGGCATCTGGCATCTGCGAAGTGATGGTCATTGGCTCCAATTCAATGCCAGCAGGAGTTCCGGAGTTGGGGTGTGGGGAAGAAGGAAACGTCATGTAGTACAAATAGCTCCGTTTTGAAAGTAATGGTTGTGAGTGCAGCAAGGCTGTTAGGAAGCTCGGTATTGTTCCAGGTGAATCATGAGGCAGCACCTCTGTGGGTCAGCCCAGTGGTGGTGCTGCTTAGTTGTGAAAGCATCATGGTTGTGAGGGGGCCCTGAAGTGAGGCAGCCCCGGGGCAAGTTCCCCCTCACCGTGTGCTGCTCAGCGTTTCTCTGCTCTTTCTGGTCTGGTCCTGTCATTTACTCTCTGCTCGGCTGCACTTGCAAACAAAGAAACGCACATTGGAAAAAGGGTCCCTCCTAGTGAGGAGATCGGGGTGGGTGAGCAGAGAAAAGGCCTCTGGTGTTGTCACCAGAGCTGTGTAGGTTATTTTTATTCTTAAATTATGCCAAGTTTTCCTCTTTTACCTTCTCTCTCCCTCTCTCCCTCTCCCTCTCTCTCTCTCTCTCTCTCTCTCTCTTTCTCTCTCTTTACCCAAACTGAGACTGCCTTTTTTTGTGGCAGCTTACTTAAATTATAGAGAAAAATAAAAATTAATTCAAAATACTACCCAAACAGGTAACAACTGCTATTGTTTTAACTATATACCCTTCCAGACATCTCTCCTTGCCTATTTCCATTCTTCTACTTTCTCTGGATTTAATTTATTTTTCTGGGTTTGTAATATGGATACAGAACATGTGAATTTGCAACTGTTTCCCACTAATGTGCAGATTTGTTACTGTGTTTTCACATACATTTTTTAATGCATTATTTTAAATACTCAGTTGGAATGATTTTTTAACTTCAATTGTGATTCATTTTGAGGGATATTTAGAAGTGTATTTCATATCTTGTAATTGTAAGAATTTTCTGGTGACATTTACAACTGACTTCTAAATTATCTACAGTGAGAGCAAGAAACTTCATGTAATTTCAATGCTTGGAAATTTTTTAAAAACTTTATTACAATATGGTCAATGTAAAAAACGTTGTAAGCATGCATCTCTGCTTCCATCTCGTGGTCATTTTGGGAATAACACCTCAGGGCCGGCCAGCAGGAAAAGCTGTGTATAGTCGGTTATCTGTGAATGTTGTATCCAATTTGCTGCTCATGGTGTTTCTCATATTCTCATTGAATTTTTTTGAGGTGGTCTCTTGTTTCTGAAAGAGGAATGCTGTATTCCTGATGAGATAGGTTTGTTAAATCTATTAGGATTATAAATTTTTGTTTGTGTCTGTGTTGTATATAATTTAAGTTTATGATATTAAGTACATGGTGCATTTGGATATTCTGGGTAAATTAAAGTTTTTGATAGGAAGTACTCATCCTCTGTAGTCATGCTTTTTACCTTCAAGTCTACTGCATGTTATTATGTAATTTTCATGTGGTTTATGTTTCCATAATACAGGGTGGGCAAAAGTAGGTTTAGAGAGACCAAGCTTAATGTTGCTTTATTATTTAATAATTATGATGTTTTTTTTCCATGTGAACAACTGTAAAGCTGCTTTTGCAGCATCCTGTGTATCTGTTCCCATTCTTTCACTTTCAATCTTCTTTCACCCTATGGTTTAGGTAATTGACATGTTCTTCCAGTTTGTGTCTTTTCTTTTTATTGTCTGAACAAGTTCTTTTTCAGAGTTGTCCTTAATTTTATAAAGTATATACTATTAATGTATTTTTTCATTAAACAGCATGTTCACAAGTATACTTGATTCCTGGCTGTTTTGGTTGAAATGGACCACTAAAAATGAAACCTACAGATGAGGGGCGGGGCCTGTCTGAGGTCAGAGGCAGGACTGGGCTGGAGGTGAGAGGGGGCCGCAGATGTGGGTGGGGCTTGGTGGGAGGCAAATTTAGGCTGAGGGGCGTGAGGGATTCGCAATTCTGGTGGAGAGATGAGCAAGCACGCGCGCTGGAAGTTAGGTGCTGCCGGCTGCCGGTGGCTGCTGGTCGCCGTGGTCCCGAGGTGTTGTTCACAGCCTAAGCTGATGCAAGCAACGCAATCCAGGGACAGGAGCTGAGCTGCGTAGGGGCTATGAGGTGAGGGGGGGGTTGGGAGGTAGATACAGCCACCCTATGGGGAGCAGAAAAGGGGGCCAGACTGTTTCTGGGGTACATGTCTCAGGTCCCAATTTAGCTGACCACTTGTGGGACCACTTTTCTATATTTATCTAGAGTATATTTCAGTTATAGATAACTTTGGTCTATGGATATACAATGATACCCATTTTTAACCCAAAAACAAGATGATATTTTCCATTTGCTAAAGTTTCTGTTATTGGGTAGCAATTTCCAATTTCATTCATACAGATCCTGTATGTCGTTGTTAAGTTTATTCCCAGGTTTGTTTTTTTTACCTGGTTTTTTGAGTCGTTTTACAAAATTATATATTTACTTTACTATTTCTACATATTTATTTCTGCATGTTATTTTCCCATCAGTGCACTAAATTCTATTTGTGATTATTTTTCGTCAATTCTCATGAGTTACGAAGGTAAACATGCTCTCATGCAATAATGATCGTTAAATGGTTGTAGCTGTAGGTGACCTAGAAATAGTTAAAGCCTGAAAGAACACAGGAAGTGAGGTAATGTGAGGAGACAGAAACATTTTCTTTGTTAGTCATACATACTCAATAAAATAGTAACATCCTTCTTAGCATTTTAAATGAGTTTGGGGCCTGGAAGCATGGTGTTGTAGAAATCCGAAGTATTTTGTTACAGGGAATGTGCCCCGGGGAGGTAATCTGAGGAACACAGAGTGTGGCAAATGTCCACATTTTCAAAGAGGAAAACTTGAGACGGTGAAATGTGGAATGTAACAGAGTAAGAATCTTTGTTCTAAGTGACATTATGAAGAAGTTATTACGGTGACATAGGAGCAGTGGAGAGAAGCAGGGATCCTCAGACGAGTACTGTGTTTAATCACAGTGTGATTCGGGCTCCTAAGTGGACGGGTCTTCCTTTGCCTCCTGATCTATTGTCTAGGACACTTCTCCCCGACATTTGTCAGATGGCTGGCCTTTTTTATTCTTTAAGTTTTAGCTTCCATGCTTCCTGTTCCAAGAAAGGCAGCATTTCAGGCATAGGATGCAAAGGGACATGCTGTTTGTATTCTAATGAAGTCTTCAGGATACAGAACAGGGTTTGTCATTCTCAGCACTATGGACTTTTTGGGCCACATAAATCATTCTCCTGGGGGATTGTCCTCTGCATTGTAGGTGCTTATTAGCATCCATGACCTCTATTCACTGCCCACACCCTGGCTTCCCTTCCCCTCAGGACAATCTAGGATGACTCAGGACATTGCCTCAAGCCCCCTTGAGGGGGCAAAAGTCACCTTTAGTTGAGAAACAATTTGAGGCTTTTATCATTTTTGATAGCAGAAAGATTTTGGTTTGGTATGTAGGGTTTTAATTATTTTTCTACGTAAATTATTTTCCAGTCTGTGATTTATTTTGGGAAGGTATTTAGAAGTGTGTTTTAAAACATCTAAATATAGGGACTTTCTAGTAACCTTGTGACTGGTTTCCAGATCAATGGCAAAGAGAGCAATAAACAGTTTGTGAGACATTTGTTGAAACCTGGATTATAGCTCACTGTAGTTGTTTTTTTAAAAAGTTCCAAGTGTGTTTGAAAAGCATTTTCAATTGACTTTGTTGGTGCTTACTTTAACAGCAAGGAAAAAAAATTTCAAAATACTACCCCAAGAGTTAAAAAAAGAAGTGCTTTCATTTTATGTATATACACTTGCAGATATGTCAATGTGCACATTTCTGTCTACTTTTCTAGATTTAATTTACTATTTTAGATTCTAAGTATGGGCACAAATCTTGTATATCTTCAGCTTTTATATTTGATAATGTGTATTTAAGGGTGAAGATATTTTCCATAAGTCTTGGTATGCAGTATCTTTATCACCATTCAGTTTATCTTGTAATTGAAATTGTGCTTTATTTTTGAGGTTGTTGAGGAGTGTATTCCCTAACTACTCAATGTAAGGACTTTCCAGTCACCCATTTTTAGTGATTTCTAGCTTTAGTGTAATAGGAGCACTCAGAGAAACACATTGTATATAATTTCATTGCTGCAATGCTGGTTGAAACTGGCTTTGCATCGGCTTGGCGAAAAGATAAAAAGTTTTAGGAAGATTGAATTATGAAGAGTGCTGAAAGATTGCAGAATAGTGGGACAAAATGGTGAATACGTTGTCGAATGACATTACTGGTGAAAACGAAAAACGACTCTTTCATTGTGTCTTTACCTAAAAATCCAATGAACCTTTTGGCCAAGCAAATAGTAGTGTTCCAAGTGTGCATCTCTGCTTCCCTCTTGTGGGCATTTCAGGAATAACATGTTAGTGGCAGGTGAGCAGGAAAAGTGGTTGAGTGTAGTTAGAACATCAATGAATGTTGACTGCAATGTTACTGTGACGTGTATTTAGTTACTTTTAAGTATCAGGGCTTACTAGTTACCTTTTGTTCCTGATTTCTATATTAACAGCAACGACAGAAAGAAACATACCGTATACAATTTCTGGCCTTTTGAAAATTGTCCCAAGTGGGTTTTATCTTATTGAATAGCAGCGTTGTTTACAATGGGATTATCTGGTTCAGCTTCTGCCTGTGGCATCTGGCAACGGGGGCCCAGTGTCTGGCCCTAACTCAAAATTCTGGCCATGACATCCTGGTTATCGATCTGTGTCTTGTGTCCAGGGCCTGTGCTTCAGAGTCAAAATGCATTCAGTTGTGTGTCTGCAGTCTCGCACCTCTTAGGTTGTTGCTCTGTGTCCTGGGCTCGCATGTGAGGTCCACGTGCAGATGAAGCTTTTGGTTTTGGTGTGTGGAGTCTGGCATTAAGTGTCCCATGTCAGTTCTTGGCATCTGGTGTTTGGCCTTCAGATTTCACGGTCCGGCTCAGTTGAGGGCACACGGCTTAGGGTTTGGGGCTTTGGGCCTGGAGTCCCGGTTTTGTTTTGGGTCCGCTCCAGGGTCCAGGTTTCAGAGTCATAGGTCTGTGTCCAGGATCCTGAGTTTGGCTCTGGTGACTGGTGTCTGTCAACGTACGATCATTGTGTACAATTCAATGTCAAAATGAATCCTCAAGTGAATGGAGTCGAGGCAGGTTAGTAAAAAAGGTAGAGAAATTCCTTGGTAGTGGAATGGGAAAAGTGAGTTTGATAGCAGAGTAACAACAATGATTTACAGCCCGGTAATAAATCTGAGGATCTTATCTTCCCTAACCAAGGATATTTGAGAGTAAATGGTTCACACATTGCAGACCACCCAGGGGAAGACCCACCGCAGTCCCAGCCCTTCTCTGGTGACTTTTCTGAGGGAGAAATCACCAGAGAAGGACCCTGATTGCTCTGTGTGCTCGTTTTGTGGCATGAGCACATGAAAGGACAGCCCTGGAAGTCAGAGTACTGTGTGCAGATTGGTCTTCTAAGACCTCCTGTAAAGTCCTCAATGTTAGAAAACAGGTAAAACCCTTAAAAAAGGACCCAGCATGCACTGTTTGTTGAGCACACATGTGCCTTCCCTTCTCTTCTTTGCTGCATATCTTCGCTCTGTTTCTCCTTCTCTCCAAAGGTCCCAGGAGACTCGCAGCCAGGGGAGCCATGGGCAGCAGCAGCTCGTCCCGGGCTCACCCCTGATCCTGTCTCCAAGGGCCTTTGTGTCTAACTTTTCCGTTTCCCAAGAAGCAGTTCTGTCTATGCTCACTCTTATTGCTGTGATTGTGCCTCTTTTCTCTGAAGCCCTTTCTCTGTTTCACTGTCCTTAGATTTAATGTACAAACGCTTTAAATTCCCTGGCTTTGTGTTGTGCAATTGTGCTGCAGGAAGTGAAGAATCTACGCACATGAGACCTTTCCAGGGCAAACCCCCTTTGGGTCCACTCCCTTTTCCATGACAGAATAAGCAATGTTTGTTTATTCATTTATCTGTGGATGGACATTTGAATACTTTCCATGTTTCAGTTGTTAAAAGTGCTGTTATGAATAATCCCGTATAAGTTTGTTATAGCATCTGTTTTCAATTTCTCAGCTATATATTTCGAAGTAGAGTTATTGAACACGGGATCATTTTTTTTTGAGGAAATGTCCAACCATTTGATACAAGGTCTATAATATTTTACATTCACAAAAGAAATGGTCAATCATTCTAATTTTTGTTTTTGATCATCAACATTTCTCAGTTTGTATTTCTCAGTACAGCCTTTGCAGTGTCTGGGAAGGGGTAGTGTGCCGTGATATAGCCATTGAACATCTTCCCTGGTATTTTTTATATTGTACCATTTCTATGAATGTCTTCTCATCAGAAGGGACTATTCCAGTTTTTAAAAAATCTAGATGTCTGCTTGGGTGTTATGGCTCATTGGATGGAGCATCGGCCTGTAAACCAAAGGGGTCTCCAGTTGGATTCCCAGTCAGGACACATGCCTGGCAAGAAAAGATCTGTGGTGCGTGTGGAGAAGATGCTGTGACTGACGGAACGTGTCAGAAGTGGATTGTGAAGTTTCACGGTGATTTGTCCCAGGGGTAGGCAGACCAGGTGCAGTGGAGAGCCCTCAACAGCAGGCGTTCACTGAGAGACAGGCAGGGAGGCAGGAGACAGGCAACATGTTCAAAGTATCCTAATCAGGCTTTGAAAATCATTTGCACCAGCTTGGTTACATCAATTGCGTGGACGTTTGGGCTCCACAGGAGTGAAGCCGGATGGTGGCAGAGGCTTCTTGACCAGATTTCCATAAGTGGTTCTGCACTGAAACATGATGAAAACGTTCCATTTCCATGAAGTCTGTGTTTTGGGGGGTAGGATGAATCTTTGCTATTTGAGAATCATGTGGAACGGGAGAGATGGTGGGCAAAGGAAGGAACCACCATTCGCCCCTCCAAAGGCCGGTCTTTGTCCAAAGGAGGTGATGATGGCCTTGTGGTGGATTCGGGAGGGAGTCCTGCAGTAGGAGCTCGTTTCAGAAAGCCAGCAGGTTACTGGTAACATGTATCGCTTCCCATCATACTAACTGCAAGCTCCTCCCGAAGGAAAGAGTCTGGAATTTTCCAGCAGAAGATGCGAACGGTTAGGATTAGGTGAGAGAGCACATTTCTCTTTGGTGACCAGGGAAAACGCTTCCAGCCTGGCTGTGCAGTCCTGATTCCTCCATAGTACTCAGAGACCCTGCTCCTTCTCACATCCATTTAGTTCATGTCTCTGAATTTTTCTTTATGGAGAGAAATTTCCATTCCCTGGAAGACTGCGTCAGACACCTGGAAGAGTTCTCTGCTCCAAAAGAGAACAATGTTGTGGGACGACGGAATGGTGAAATCACAAGAATGTGCCAGAGGTTAGTGGAATGGAAACGGTGAAGACATTGTGCAGTTATGTCGTGGGGGGACAATGAAAAGCGTGCCCGTCATTGCATCTCAGAGTAAAAAGCCAAGGACCCTTTCAGCCAGGCCATTAGTAGGCTATGCGTTCCATCTGCTGGTCTCTGCTGCCCTCTCGTGGTCATTTTTGGGAATGACATCCTAGTGCGGGGCTGCAGGAAAAGTGGTCAAACCCAGTGGAGAATCAGTGACTTTTCATGACAGTGGTATTTACACGTGCATTTGAAAACGTCCCAATGTCAGCTCTGTCCAATCACCTTGTGACCCGTCTCCAGATTTCCATCCAGGGACCAATAATCGGGTTTTATGTGACATTTTCAGATCTCGCTGTGTAGCGCAATAGATTCAGATTTCTACAAGTGCAAGTGTGCCTGAAATTCATCTGTCATTTGCTTTGTCCGTTGCAGCTTCTTTAAACAATGCACAGGTACAGTTTACTTAAAATTCTCCACCAAGAGTTAAAAAAAAAAGTAAAATACCCGTGCTTGTATTTTATGTCTATGCCCTTCCGATCGTGTCTACAGGCTCATTTCCTTCCGTTTGCCTGGAGTTTGTTTAGTACTTCAGGTTCCTCATAAGGGTGCACAATGTGTACATTTCCAGCTTCTGTTTCTAACCTGAGCATTTAAGAGTAAACTCTTCTTTGTCAAGTTTTGGTACGGAGCATGTTCACTATCCTTCAGGTCAAGTTACTTTGTCATTCCAATGGTGGTTCACTTCAGAGGTTCAGTAGGAGTCCATTTCATAAGTTCGGAAGAACAGAACCTTCTAGTCATCCATTCTCAGTGAATGGCAGCCTAAGTGCTATGAGGTCCAAGAACGTAGGATTTTGATGCTCTGAGGCTGGTTGAATATTGCATAAAATCGGCGTGGCCACAAAGTTTTTTTTCCCCCACCCCTGCCTGTGAAGTGACTGTTCCCGTGTAGTTGTGTTTAATGTTCTTTGAAGCCATTATTTTATAATCTTTTGTGAGACTTGTCATATGTGCTTGTGTGTAAAAAAACCCATCCAAACTGGTGAATATGTGTGTGTCCATTTTCACACTGAAGATGGATGACTGTGAGCTATGTTTTTGGCACGTTAGGCTCTGTCACGTCCAGAAAGGTAGAAGCGCAACGGTTAGGCAAAAAAGGTCTGTGGTCTGCATGGAGTAGGCGCTGTGAAGGATGGCACGTGTCAGAAGCGGATTGCCAAGTGTCATGCCGGAGGTTCCTCGTGTGCAGTTGCCCCACGGGTGTAGCACCGCAGGTGCAGTGGAGAGCCATAAAGGACAGACGTTCACTGAGGACAGATCATGTTGAGATAGCAGGGAGACAGGCAACGTACTGAAAGTATCCTAATCGGACTTTGAAAATCGTTAGCATCAGCTCCATTATATTATCCCTTTGAGTTTTTTGTTCCACAGAAGTTAAGCGGGGCGGTGGGGGATGTTGCTTGACCACATATCCACATGCATTTCTCTGGTGAAACATAAGGGATCTGGTCAGTTTTCAGGTGAAATTGTGAGTAAGGGATGGGTCATTGCTGTGTTAGAATAACGTGGAACGGGAGACATTTGCACCATTACGGTTACTGTAATCACTTTGACACTTGGGTTCCACAGAAGTTAAGCAGGGTGGTGGGGGACCCCTGTCGATCACATTTCCAGAAGCGTTTCTCTACTGAAATATAAGGAAAACCTTCTGAGGACAATATAGGGGGGTGCAGCTAATGGTTGATATTTGAGAATAAGGTGTGATAGGAGACATTGAGCGAACAAAATACCAGCAGCAGCAGGCTCTCTAAAGGGTGGTCGTCACCCATCAGAGGTGATGGTATTCTGTGGTGGAATGAGGAGGGAGTCTGGCAGTGGGAGCTCTTGGGGAAACCAGCAGGTTACCGACAACAGGTATCGCTCCCAGTCGGACCCAGCGAAAGCACCATCCAAGCGAAAGAGTCTGGAATTTGTCAGCAGAAGACACATATCTTGAGGATAAGGTGAGAGCACACGTTTGTCTTTCTGATCAGGGAAAAACGGTTCCAGCCTGGGAATGCAGTGGTAGTTCATCTGCAGTGCTCTCCAGACCTTGAGCCTTTGCACGGCGATCGAGTCTGGTCTCTCGGGATTTATTAGTGGAGAGAAATGTCCATTCTCTGGAAGACTGCCGAAGGCATTGGGAAGAATTCTGTTCTCCGAAAGAGAACAGTGTTGTGGGAGGATGGAATGGTGAAATCGCCTGAAAGGTGGTAGAGGGCAGTGGAGAAAACAGTGAGGTCGTTTTCCAGTCACGTCGTCTGGGGGAAATGAAATATATGCCTGTTATTGTATCTCAGGCCAAAACACCAGGGAACCTTTCAGCCCAGCCATGAGTGGAATATGCGTTTCATCTGATCATCTCTGCTGCCCTCTCGTGGCCATTTTCAGGAATCACACCTTAGTGTAGGTCTGCAGGAAAAGAGGTCGATTCCAGTGGACTATCAGTGGCTTTGGAGGGCATTAGTATTTCTAAGCACATTTAAAAACGTCTCAATGGCAGCACCGTCCAGTTACCTTGTGACTGGTGTTCAGCTTAAGGGCAGAGGGAACTATGAAAGTGTATGATGTGACCCTTTTTTTTGAAGTGGCTTTGCAGCATAGTAGTGATGCTTTAACAAGTTTCAGGCATGGTCAAAAATCATTTGTCATCGCCGTGTTTGGTGCAGATTTCTTAAAGAATGTGGAGGTAAAATTCATACTTAATGCTGCACCAAGAGGTATCCAAAAAAGTAAAGTATAATATCAGCGCCATCACTGTCTGCACATGCCCTTCCATACATGTCTACGGGCTCCTTTCTTGGATTTTTCTGTACTTAGTTTACCACTTTAGATATTTCACACTGGTGCAAAAGTTGTGCATTTCCAGCTTCTGCTTCCAACGTGTTCATCAAGGGTGAAGATTTCTTTCTCAAGTTTTGGTACGGGGATCTGTACCATCAGCTATGTCGAGGTATTTTGTAATTCCAAATGCCATTAATTTAGGAGTTTCTATAGGAGTCTATTTCTGAAGTCACGAACAACCGAACTTTGCCGTCATCCATTCTGTGTGAATGGTTGCTTAAGAGCTATGAGAGCAAAGAATATATTGTGTAGGATTTGAAGGCTGTGATGCCGGTCGAACCCTGCCTTCAATAGGTCTGGTGAATATGTCAGTTCAGTCCCCAACCATCCACTATGACACACACCTACCCCATCTCCTTGGTTTGGTCATCATCCTTTCCTTAATGTCATTCAAAACCGCTTTGTTAGATTGCAACGTGACAGCCGTCATACCAGCTCGCGTTACAAAAAATCTGAACACAAGTGGTGAATGTGTGTGTGGCCATATTCACACTAAAGATGGAATAACATAAGCTATGTATTGGGCCCTTTTTGGTCTGTCATTTCAAGACAGGGAAGCACAATTGTAAGGTTAAGAAAGATGTAAGGTGTGTACGGAGACGTCGGTGTGACTGACACAACATGTCTGAGGGGGTTCATGAGGCATCACACCAGAGATTTCTGGTGTGCACTTGTCCTATGGGTGTGGCAGAGCAGTCGCAGGGGACAGCCACCCAGGGCAGACATTCCCTGAGGGAAGACCACATTACGGTACACGGGAGACAGGCCACACCGTCAAAGCACCCTAATCAAGCGTCGAAAGACATTTGCAGTAGCAGAGTTGGGTCCATCACTTATATGTTTGGGTTCCACTGAAGTAAAGGGGGGAGGAGGGTGGACCCACCTCATCCACATATCCACATGAGATTCTCTACTGAAACCTAAGGAAAACTTTACGTTTCCAAAATGAGTTGTGAGGGGATGAATCATTGATATTTTAGAATAATGTGGAATGGGAGAGATGGAGGGCACACAAAGGAACCAGCACCACCCCCCTGCAAAGGGAGGTCTTCATCCAAAAGACGTGAGGTTGCACTTGTGGTGGATCGTGCTGTGGCCCAGCCTCGGTGGGTCTCAGTGTCCCCGAAGGATGGATGGCGCATGTGAAGAATGAGGGGTCAGACACCAATTTTGATTCCGGAGAACGGCCAGCCTCGTGTGGGTGTGACCAAACTCTAAGAGTTTAATCATGCTTTATTTTTACAGGGATTTGTTATATGACATCAAAGGAATAGGCTCATGGCATGATTTCTCAAGCAGAAAAAGTCTATACAGAAATTCCAAGAAAATGTACAGGAAGTTCTACAGATTTGCTCATACTAAACAAAGGTTATTTTGACCAGGAGGGCCATCAGTCAGACAAGCACAAGTAACTACATCTACAAAGTTCCAAATGTCTGTCGATCATTTGATGTCTAACAAAGTTTTCATAATTTGGCATAGGTCAAAAAGATACGCTAGACTAATCAGCGGTTATATGTGAACTATTAAAGGGCCTATGTGGTTAGGCTCTCTAACTCAGCCATCTATCTTCCCGTCTAGGTTCTTTCTTTATGTACTTTTCAGGGGATGATCTTTGTATTTGTTCTGTCATGCTTAAATTGTAATAGTTCACCTATATTCCTTGCTCTTTTACCCATCTAATTCCATCCAATATTATTCCTGTCCAAGCTTGTATTCAGGGGGATGTGTAGTAAAGTTTTTCTCAATTTTTCTGGCATTCTGGCATGCCCATTGTCTAATATTAATCTTACAATAGGTAGGAGAAGTAGGCTGTGGAGGGCTTATAAGGGACTTTTGTTCTATGGCCAAGAAATCATTTTGTACAGTTGCGTTGGAATTCTGCATATCAGTGGACCTGAAATACAAGTGCTCAAAAATCCTACCACCTAGTAATAGCAAAGACATGCATGCAAGAAGAGATAGACAGGAAGTCCAGCCCCAGCTGCCTCTGCTGTGCAGACACATCTCATCCGTCCCGACTGTGTCAAGGGTTGGCTGTCGGTTGGCTCCCGACAGGATTGCAGATGGAGTTCTGCAGTAGGAGTTCTCTGTGGAAATCCAGCAGCTTAGTGGCAACAGGTACTGCCTGCTGTCAGACCACCTGAAAACACCCTCCGAGGGAAAGAATCCGGAATTCATCAGCAGGAGACTTTGAAGCTTCAGGATGAGGTGAGAGCCCACGTTTGTCTTTGGCGACCAGGGAAAAGGTTTCCAGCCCGGCCGTGCCGTCGTAATTCATCTGCAGTATTCCCCAGACCTCGCACGTTCACGTGGCCATTTCGTTCAGTATACCCAATTTCTGTCACTGGAGAGAAATTTCTGTTTCCATGAAGACTGCAGAAGCCCCGTGGAACAGCTCTGGGCTCCTAAAGGTAACAGTGCTGCAGGAGGATGGAACGCGAAGTTCCCTGAAAGATGACAGAGGGCAGTGGAATGGAACGGTGACAACGTCGTGCCATCCACCTTTTTTTGGAAAATGTAAAGTGAACCCGTTATCGCATCGCATGGAAAAAGGAAAAAGGGAATGGAACCTTACAGCCAAGCCGATAGTGGGCTATGCCTTGCGTCCATCGGTCTGTGCTGCTATCTCGTGTTCGCTTCGGGGAATGACACCTCAGTGCAGGTTTGCAGGAAGTGTTTGATTCCGGTGGACTATGAATGACTTTGGATGGCAGTGGCATTTACAAGAGCATTTAGAAGTGTCTAAATGTTAGTACTGTGTAGGTACCATGTGATTGGTGTTCTGAATAAAGGGCAAAGTACTAAGAAACCCTTTTGATGTGACATTTCTTGGAAGTGTGCTCGTAGCATGACAGAGTCCGCTTTGTCCATGTTGCCTGTTGCATGTTCCTCATTCAATGAGAAAAGTAAAGTGTATTCCTTAATGTCTACCATGGGGTTAAAGAAGGAAATAAAATAAGTACAATAAAAAATAAGGAAGAACGGATAGTATTTTACTTGCTTGCTTTCGTGGGCACGTCCTCAGGCCGATTTCCTCTGCTTCAGAAAATAAATCTTCCAAAACGTGTTGAGTGTGTGTATGGCCATCGTGATAGGGAAGATGGATGTAGATCAGCCAAGTTTTTGGTGCACTAGGGCCTGTCATTTCAAGAAGGGTGAAAATGCCCAATAAACGGAGGAAAAGATGTGTGGTATATAGGAGGAGGTGCTGTTAGGGATCTAATGTGTCTCAATTGCCTTGCAGGTTCCCGTCGGAGATGTCTCTGAGCAGGATTCCCCACGCCTGGGATGGACTCGTTGCTGTGGACGGCCATCCAGGGGAGACACTGCCCGAGGATCGACCATGTGAGGCCACAGCGGCCACGGGCAACGCACTCAAAGTACCCAAATGAATCATGGAACGTCATTTGCACCAGGATGGTTACGTCCACGTCTCTGACCTCTGAGATCTACAGCGGTTGACTGGGAAGAACACCTCAAGCAGCATTCTCGACAGCACTTCCATGTGGGATTGTCTTCAGAAAGGTAAGGAAAGCGTTGCATCAACACAATTAGTGAGATGAACACTACACACTTTAGACTAACATGGAACAGATCGTGGAGCAAAAGAAGGGAAACACAACAGGACAGTCAAAAGAGCAGTTTCCCTTAGAAGAAATTCTGCTACTGTAAGAGGTAGGTTAGGGTTGGGACTGAGGTCTATGGCATAGGGCATGGGTGTAGGCACTAGGGGTTAGGGGTAGGGGCTGTAGCAAGGTGCCAGGGGCTGGGTTTAGGGCTTAGGATGAAGGGTTTAGGGCTTGGGGCTACACTTAGGGCCAGGGGCTAGGGGTTAGGGGACAGGGGTTAGGGGCCAGGGCCAGGGCTTAGGGCAGAGGGTTTGGGGGCTACGGCTTGGGCACAGGGCTTAGGTCACAGGGCTAGGTGCTAGAGGCTAGGAGATAGGGGCTAGTGCCAGGGGTAGGGCCATGGTTCAGGGTTAGTGTTAGCATTTAGTGTTATGGTTTAGTGTTTAGTGTTAGGGTTAGGATTAGGGATTTTGTGTTCGGGTCTAGTGTTTGTGTTAGAGTTTAGTGTTAGTGTGTAGTATTTAGTGTTAGGGCTCTGTCTCTGGCTCTGGCTCTGGCTTTGGCTATGTCTTATGGCTATGGCTATGACTTAGGGCTATGGCTTAGGGCTATGGGTATGGCTTATTGCTATGGCTTAGGGGCTATGGCTATGGCTATGGCTATGGATTAGGGTCTACAGCTACGGCTTAGGGGCTACAGCTACGGCTACGGCTAGGGGCTATGGCTTAGAGGCTACGGCTACAGCTTAGGGGCTATGGCTAGGGGCTATGGCCAGGTGCTAGGGGCTACTGCTAGGGGCTATGGCTAGGGGCTATTGCTGGGGTCTAGGGGCTATGGGCCAGGGACCAGGGCCAGAGGTTAGGGCACAGGGGTTGGGGGCTAGAGATTAGGGAACAGGACTTAGGGCATGGTGCTAGGTGCTAGGAGATAGGGGCTAGTGGCAGGCCCAGGGCCAGGGCTTATGGTTAGTGTAGGGTTGTTTAGTGTTCGTGTTAGGGTTTCGTGTTAGTGTTTAGTGTTTAGTGTTAGGGCTATGGCCATGGCTATGGCTATGGGTATGACTTAGGGCTATGGGTATGGCTTATTGTTATGGCTTAGGGGCTACGGCTTAGGTGCTAGGGGCTATGGCCTAGGGGTAGGTGCTATGGTTTATGGGTTAGAGGGTATGGATTAGGGGCTAGGGGCTATGGCTTAGGGATTAGAGGCTATGGCTTAGGGGCTATGCCTTATGGGCTAGGGGCCATTGAAGCGGATCCCGGCCCGCAGGATCCGGTGTTGTGGCTGCAGTATACAAATATACACAGAGTACAAAAATCCTGTGGAGGAAAATGGATGGCATGGCCACTCTGTAAGCGAGAGAGGGTGAGAGGGCTAGAGAGAGCCCCAGAGAGGGGGCCGATCCCCGCCTGGACAGGCTTTTATTGTTTTTCTGGGCACATTACATGGAGGATGGCTCTCATTTACTCTGCACAGGTTCACCACAGGTGATTACGTTTTAAGGACAACAAAGGACAGAGTACTGCTAATTACTTAAAAGAGAAGGATGTTACAGCTTGAGTGGGAAACTGGTCCCACTCCATACTTGGGTGGTTTAGCAGAGACTTTAGGAAGTTAAATATACTCAGTATACATTTGCTGCCTTAGGTTGAGGGAGTTTTAGGAAGATCAAGTCTTGTAGAAGTCTAGGTACATTGCAGGCCTGATTTCCCACTGGAGAACCTTTGCATGGACGTGGGGCCTGCCCCCCAACCTCGCTCCCCAATGGCTTTTGCGAATGGGGGCTGAGCCACATTTCCCATGTGTGGAACAGTTCCCCACAGGCTATAGCTTAGGGGCTATGGCTACAACCTAGGGGATATGGCTACAGCTTAGGGAGTAGAGTTAGGGGCTATGGCTAGGGGCTAGGGGCTAGGGGCCAGGGCACAGGGTTAGGGCATAGGGGTTGTGGGCTAGGGCTTAGGGAAGAGGACTTTGGGCACAGGGATAGGTGCTAGGGACTAGGAGATAGAAGCTAGTGTCAGGGCCAGGGCCATGGCTTATGGTCAGTGTTAGGGTTTAGTTTTTAGTGTTAGGGTTTAGTGTTAGTGTTTAGTGTGTACTGTTAGGGTATGGCTATGGCTATGGCTTATCCTTCTTGCTTAGGGTATGGCTATGTCCTAGGGCTATGGCCTAGGGCTATGGCTAGGGGTAGGTCTATGGCTTAGGGCTATGGGTATGGCTTAGGGGTATGGCTGAGGGCTAGGGCTACGAGTATGGTTTAGGGTTATGGGTATGTCTTATTACTATGGCTTAGGGGCTATGGCTTCGTGGCTATGGCTATGGCTACAGCTTAGTGGCTATGGCTTAGGGGCTGTGGCTATGGCTTAGGGGCTGCGGCAACAGCTTAGGGGCTATAGCCACGGCTATGGCTAGGGGTACAGCTAGGGGCTACAGGTAGGGCCTTAGGGCCAGTGCCAGGGGTTAGGGAACAGGGGTTGGGGCCTAGGGCTAGGGCTTAGGGAACAGAGCATAGGGCAGAGGTCCAGGTGGTAGATGCTAGGAGATAGGGGCTAGTGTCAGGGCCAGGGCCATGGTTGAGGGTTAGTGATAGGGTTTAGTGTTATGTTTTAGTGTTTACTGTTAGGGCTTTGGCTATGTCTATGGCTATGGCTATGGCTTAGGGCTATGGCTAGGGCTAGAGCTACGGGTATGGCTGAGATTTATGGGTGAGGGTATGGCTGAGGGCTATGTCTAGGGCTATGTGTAGGGTAAGGGCTATGCCTAGGGTTACGTCTATTGTGTAGGGCTATGGCAATGGCATTGGGTTATGGCTATGGCTATGGTTATGGTGTAGGGCTATGGCTGTGCCATAGGGTCATGGGTATGGTGTAGGGCTATTGCGTAGGGCAATGGCTAGGGGTTCAGCTGTGGCAATGTTAGGGCTACGGCTATGACTGTGGCTATGGGTTAGGGCTATGGCTTAGGGCTATTGTTATGGCTGAGGGCTATGGTGTAGGGCTATGGGTACAGCTCAAGGCTATAGGTACAGCTTAGGGCTATGTCTAGGGTTAGGGCTATGTCTAGTGTTATGGCTATGGCATAGGTTACGGCCATGGCAATGTTGTATGGCTACGACTATGACTGTGGCTATGGCGTAGGGCTATGGCTATGGCAATGTCGTATGGCTATGGCTATGGCTATGGCTTATGGCTATTGCTATGGCTGAGGGTTTTGGCATAGGGTTATGGGTATGGCTTAGGGCTATGTCTCAGGGCTATGTGTAGGGTTAGAGCTATGTCTAGGGTTAGGGCTATGGCGTAGGGTATGGCTATGGTATAGGGCTATGGCTATGGCTTGGGGTTGTGGGCAGTAGTAGTGCTATGGGTATGGCTGACAGCTATGGCTGAGTGGTATGGCTATGACTATGGCTATGGCTATGTCTAGGGCTATGTCTAGGGCTATGTCTAGGGCTGGGGATAGGGTTTAGGACAAGGGTTAGGGTTTATTGTTAGGGTTTAAGTGTTAGTGTTTAGTGTTTTGTGTTAGTGTTTAGTGTTAGGGCTACGGCTATGGCTTATTGCTATGGCTTAGGAGCTATGGCTTAGGGGCTAGTGGCTTTGGCTTAGGGTCTATGGCTTATGGGCTGTGCCTTAGGGGCTGTGGCTGTGGCTCTGGCTCTGGCTATGGTTTATGGGCTATGGCTACAGCTTAGGGGCTATGGGCTAGGTGCTAGGGGCTAAGAGATAGCGGCTATTGCCAGGGCCATGGGCATGGCTTAGGGTTAGTGTTAGGGTTTATTGTTCAGTGTTAGGGCTATGTCTATGGCTATGGCTATGGGTATGGCTATGGGTTAGGGGTATGGCTATGGGGTAGGGCTATTGGTATGGTCTAGGGCTGTGGCTCTGTCATACGGTTATGCCTATGGCATAGGGCTATGGAGTAGGGATATGGCATAGGACAATGGCTCTGACTCTGGGTTTGGGCTATGGCTATGGTTTATGGCTATGGCTCAGGACTATGGCTATGGCTAATGCTTAGGACTATGGTTTATGGCTATAGCTGAGGGGTATGGCATAGGGGTTAGAAGCCGTGGGTTCTTAGAGGCTGGGTTCCATGGCTTTGGGGCTATGGTTACGGCTTCAGCCTAGGGGCTATGGCTAAGGCACTATGGGTACAACTTAGGGGCTACGGCTACAGCTACAGCTAGGGGATACAGGTAGGGACTAGGTGCTATAGCCAGGGACTACAGCTAGGGGCTAGGGGCTAGTGGCTAGGGGTTAGGTTCTAGTAGCTAGGGGCCAGGGTCAGGGTTTAGGGCACATGGCTTGGGGGCTAGGGGTTAGGGAAGAGGGCTTAGGGCACAGGACTAGGTGATAGGGGCTAGTGCCTCCTGCAGGGCCATGCCTTAGGGTTAGTGTTAGGATTTATTGTTTAGTGTTAGGGCTATTGGTATGGTATGGCTATGGTTATGGCTGTGGCTTAGGGGTATGGGTATATCTTATTGCTATGGCTTAGGGCTATGTGAATGGTTTAGGTGTATGGGTATGGCTATGGGTCATGGCTCTGGCTTAGGGCTCTGGCTCTGGTTCTGGCTATATGTAGGGCTATATGTCTAGGGGTATATGTCTAGGGTTAGGGGTATGTGTAGTGTTAGGGTTATGGTGTAGGTTTATGGCATAGGGCTATGGTGTAGGGCTGTGGCACAGGTGAATGGCTATGGCTATGGCTAAGTCGTAGGGCTATGGATATCACAATGGCTATGGCAATGTCATATGGGTATGGCTATGGCTATGGGTCAGGGTTATTGCTATGTCTGAGGCCTATGGCGTAGGAGTATGGTTAGGGCTTAGGTCTGTAGGTACAGTTTATGGCTATGGCTATGGCTATTGTTAGGGTGCAGGGCTACTGCTATGTTGTAGGGCTATGGCTATGGTGTAGGTGTATGGCGTAGGGCTGTGGCTAATGGTACGGCATAGGGCTATGCCTAGGCCATATGGCTACGGCTATGGCTACGGCTAGGGTGTAGGGCGATGGGTATGCCATAGGGTTACGGCTTTGGCTATGGCTATGGAGAAGGGATATGTCTAGGGTGTATGACTATGAATATGGCTAGGGCTGTGATGTAGGGAATGAATATGGAAATGGCAGAGGGTATGACTACGGCAATGGCGTATGGCTATTGCTATGGGTTAGTTCTTTGGCTTAGGGCTGTGGGTATGGCTCAGAGCTGTGGGTATGGCTGTGGGTTAGGCCTATGAGTAGGCCTAGGGCTATGGGTATGGCTGAGAGCTATGGCTGAGGATTATGGCTGAGGGTGTGGTTGAGGGCTGTGGCTGAGGGCTATGGGTATGGCTATTTATATGTCTATGACTAGGGCTACACGTGTAGGGCTATGTCTATGTCTAGGGTCATGTCTAGGGCTATGTCTAGGGTTAGGTCTTTGCCTAGGGCTGGGGCTATGGCGTAAGGTTATGGTTATGGCTATGGCATAGGGCTATGGCTATGACTTTGGGCTATGACTATGGCCATGGCGGAGGGCCGTGGCCGTGCCATAGTGTTATGGCTATGGCTTGGGATATTGTGTAAAGCTATGGTTATGGCTATGGCTATGGTGTAGGGGTATGGCTATGGTACAGAATTATGGCGTAGGGCTATGGCTATGGCTTAGGGCTATTTGTGTGGCTGAGGGCTATAGCTTAGGGCCATGCATTTGGGTTAGGGCTATGGTGTATGACAATGGCATAGGGTTTTGGCTATGTTTATGGTAGAGGGATATGACTATGGTGGAAGGCTATGGCATAGGGCCTATGGCAGTGCCGTAGGGTTATGGCTATGGCGTAGGGCTATGGCGTAGGGCTATGGTGTATGATAATGGATAGGGCTATGGTTAGGACCATTGCATAGGGGTATGGCTATGGCCACCAGTTAGAGCTATGCCTTAGGGCTATGGCTTAAGGTAATGGGTACAGTTTAGGGCTATAGGTACAGCTTAGGGCTGTGGTCAGGGCTATGGGTATGGTTTAGGGCTATTGCTATGGCTTAGTGCTCTGGGTATGGCTTATTGCTATGGCTCAGGGGCTATGGCTTAGGGGTTAGAGGTTATGGCTTAGGGGTTAGAGGCTATGGCTTAGGGGTAGGGCCTATGGTTTAGGGCTATGGCTATGGCTGTGGCTATGGATTAGGGGCTATGGCTATGGCTTTGGTTTAGGGGCTACGGATAAGGGGCTACGGGTACAACTTGGTGGCTACAGCTATGGCTAGGGGCTATGGCTAAGGGTGTATAGGTATAGCTAAGGGGCTATGGGTAAGGGCTAGGACTGGGATCTGGGCCAGGGTCAGGGCCAGGGCTAGGTCTAGGGTTTATGTTAGGTCTAGTGGTAGTGTTCATGTTATGTCCAGGGTCAGGGCTAGGGTTTTTTTTAGGGTTCATGCTCAGGCTACAGTTCATGTTTGGGTTCGGGTTCTTGTTAGGGTTCAGGTTCGTGTTAGGGTTTTGGTTCATGTTAGGGTTCGTGCTTGGGCTAGGGTTAGTGTTTGTGATAGGGTTAGGGTTTGTGTTCGTGCTAGGGGTAGGGTGTAGGGTTATGGCTGTGGTGTATGGCTATGGCTATGCTATGGCGTAGGGCTATGGCCATGGTGTAGAGTTATGGCTATGGATATGGTATAGATGTATGGCTGTGCAGTAGGGTTATGGCTGTAACTCGGGGTATGGTGTAAGGGTATGGCTATGGCTGTGTTAATGGCATAGGGCTATGACCATGGCTATGGCTATGGCTATGGTGTAGGGCAATGGCTATTGTATAGGGCTATGGCTATGCCTAGGGGTATGGCTATGGCTATTGCCTAGGGTTATTGCTATGGCTTAGGGCTGTGGCTATGGCTATGGCTATGGCTATGGTTATGGCTGAGAGCTATGGCTGAGGGCTATGGCTGAGGGTTGTGGCTGTGGCTATGGCTGAGTGCTATGGATATGACTATGACTAGGGCTATATGTGTAGGGCTATGGATAAGGGTATGAGTTGGGTATATGTGTAGAGCTATGTCTATGTCTAGGGGCATGTCTAGGGTTATGTCTAGGGGCATGTCTAGGGTTATATCTAGGGTTAGGTCTATGTCTAGGGCTAGGGCTATGGCATAGGGTTATGGCTCTGGCTATGTCTATGTTTATGGCGTAGGGTTATGGGTATAGCTATGTCTATGTCTATGTTGTAGGGCTGTGACTATGGTATAGGGCTATGGCTGTGGTGTAGGGGTATGGCTATGGCATAAGGCTATGGCTATGGCTTAGGGGTATTGCTATGGCTGAGGGTTATGCCTTAGGGCTATGGGTATGGGTTAGGGCTATGGTGTCGGGCTATGGCTATGGTCATGGCTATGGTCATGGTGTAGGGTTTTGGCTATAGCTATGGCGGAGGGCTATGGCTGTGCCTTAGGGTTATGGCTATGGCAAAGGGCTATGGCATAGGGCTATGGTGTATGATAATGTCTAGGGCTATGGGTAGGACTGTGGCATAGGGGTATGGTTATGGCCATTGGTTAGAGCTATGGCTTAGGGCTATGGCTTTAGGTTATGGGTACAGTTTAAGGCTATAGGTACAGCTTAGGATTATGGCGTAGGACTCTGGGTATGGCTATGCTGTGGGGTTACGGTTATGGGATAGGTTTATGGAATAGGGCTATGGCTGTGCCTTAGGGTTATGGCTATGGCAAAGGGCTATGGCATAGGGCTATGGTGTATAATAATGTCTAGGGCTATGGGTAGGACCATGGCATAGGGGTATGACTATGGCCATGGGTTAGAGCTACGGCTTAGGGCTATGGTTTAGGGCTATGGCTTAAGGGTATGGGTACAGTTTAGGGCTATAGGTACAGCTTAGGCCTATGGTGTAGTACTCTGGCTATGGCTATGCTGTAGGGTTACAGCTATGTTGTAGGTCTGTGCTGTGGCATAGGGATATGGTTGTGCTATAGGGTTATGGCTATGGCGTAGGGCAGTAATGGTTAGGGTTATGACATAGCTCTTTGGTATGGCCATGGTGTAGGTCTGTGGCTATGGCTATGGCTATTGGTTAGAAGTATGGCTTAGGGCTATTGCCATGGCTGAGGTCTATGTCTTAGGGCAATGGGTACAGCTTAGGGCTATAGGTACAACTTAGGGGTATGGCTCAGGGCTATGGCTATGGGTATGGCTATGGTTTAGGGCTATTGCTAAGGCTTAGGGCTATGGCTATGGCTATGGCTATGGCTACAGCTTAGGAGCTACGGCTACAGCCTGGATAGGGGCTACAGCTTAGGGGGTATGGGTACAGTTTAGGGGCTGTGTCTAGGGGCATGGTCTATGGACAGGGGTTACAGCTAGTGGCTAGGGGATAGGGGTTAGGGGCTAGGGGCTAGTGGCCATGGCCAGGGCCAGGGGTTAGGGCACAGGGGTAGGTGTTAGGGGCTAGGAGATAGGGCCTAGGAGATAGGGGCTAGTGCCTCATGGAGGGTCATGGCTTAGGGTTAGTGTTAGTGTCCAGTGTTAAGGCTTAGTGTTAAGTGTTAGGGCTGCGGCTGTGGCTATGTCTAGGGGTATGGCTATGGCTTAGGGTTATGGGTATGGGTTAGGGGTATGGCTTAGGGGTACAGGTATGGCTTAGGGTCATTGGTTATGTCTATGGCTTAGGGCTATGTGTATGGTTTAGGGCTATGGCTATGGCTATGGCTATGTCTATTACTATATGTCTAGGGCTATATGTCTAGGGGTGTGTCTATGTATAGGGCTATGTCTAGTGTTAGGGCTATGGCTATGGCTTAGGGCTCTTGTTCTGGTTATGGCATAGGGAGATTGCTGTGATGTAGGATTAGGGCTATGACGGAGGGCTAATGCGTAGGGCTATGGCGTAGGTGAATGGCTAGGGGTATCGCTATGGTTAAGTCATAGGGCTATGGATATGGCAATGGCATAGGGCTACGGCCATGGCAATGTCGTAGGGATTAGGAATATGGTTATGGCTTAGGGGTATGGCTTAGGGCTGTTGGTATGTTGTAGGGGTATGGCGTAGGGCTTTGGATAGGGCGTCGATCTATGGCTACTGCGTAGGGGTATGGCTAGTGCTAAGGCAAGTGTGTAGAGGTATGGCTAGGGCTAAAGCTAGGGTGCAGGGTTGTGGCTATGTTGTGGGGCTATGGCTTAGGGGTATGGCTTAGGGGTATGGCTATGGCTAGGGTGTAGGGCTATGGCTATGTTCTAGGGCTGTGGCTATGGCATAGGGATATGGTATAGGGTTATGACTATGTCTAGGGCATAGAGCTATGGCTATGGTGTAGGGCAATGGTTAGGATTATGGCTAGGGTGTAGGGTTATGGCTATGTTGTAGGGCCATGGCTATGGTGTAGGGGTATGGCTTAGGGCTATGCCTATGGGTAGGGTGTAGGACTATGTTGTAGGGTAATGGCCATGGCTATGGCTAGAACTATGGTGTAGGGTTATGGCTATGGCTATGACTATGGCGTAGGGCTATGGCTATGGCTAGGATTGAGGGGTATTGCTTAGGATTATGGCTATGGCTTAGGACTGTGGCTGTGGCTTATAGCTGTGGTTATGGTTTATGGCTATGTCTCAGGGGTATGGTATGGCTATGCCTATGGATTAGGGCTATGGGTATGGCTTAGGGCTATGGCTTAGGGGTATGGGTATTGCTTAGGGTGATGGCTTAGGGCTATGGCTAGGGCTAGGTCTAGGGCTATGGGTATGACTGAGAGCTATGGCTGAGCATTAAGGCTATGGCTATGGGTATGTCTAGGGCTATATGTCTAGGGGTATGTCTATTTCTAGGGCTATGTCTAGGGCTGGTGCTGGTGCTAGGGCTAGTGAGTGGGCGAGGGCGAGGGCAAGGGGAAGGGTGTGCGTTAGGATTAGGGTTTAGTGTTTGGGTTTAGTGATTAGTGTTTAGCGTTTAATGTCAGGGCTATGGCTATGGCTTAGGGCTATGGCTTAGGGGTATGGTATGGCTTAGGGGTATGGCTATGGCTAGGGCTTTGGCTATGGCTTAGGGCTATGGGTATGGTTTAGGGGCATGGCTATGGTTATGGCTGTGGGTATGGCTATATGTTTTGTGTTATGTCTATGTGTAGGGTTGTGTAGGTTAGGGCTATGTCTATTGTTAGGGCTATGGCATAGGGTATGGCTATAGCATAGGGGTCTTGTTCTGGCTATGGCCTAGGGCTATGGCTCTGCCATAGGGTTATTGTTATGGTGTAGGGCTATGGAGTAGGGATATGGCGTAGGGCAATGCCTCTGGCTTTGGCTTCAGGCTATGGCTATGGCTCAGGTTTAGGGCTATGGCTAAGGCATAGGGCTATGGTTTAGGGATATAGCTTATGTTTACGGTGTAGGGGTTAGAAGCTGTGGCTTAGAGGCTGGGTTCGATGTCTTTGGGGCTATGGCTATGGCTTTGGCTTTGGGCTATGGCTAAGGGGTTTGTGGTATTAGGCATACGGCTACAGCTAGGGGTATTGGCTAGGGGTTATGGCTAGGGACTACGGCTAGGGGTTGGTGGTAAGGGTTAGGGGCGAGGGCCAGAGGTTAGGGCACATGTTTTGGGGGCTATGGTTTAGGGAACATGCCTTAGGGCACAGGGCTACGTGATAGGGGCTAGTGTCTTGTGCATGGCCATGCCTTAGGGTTATTGTTAGTGTTTAGTGTTAGGGTTTAGTGTTAGTGTTTAGTGTTAGTGTTTAGTGTTTATTGTTAGGGCTATCGGTATGGCTATGGCTATGGGTTAGGGTTGTGGGTAAGGGTTAGGGGTATGGCTTAGGGTTATGGCTTAGGGCTATGTGTATGGTTTAGGGTTTTGGCTATGGCTATGGCTATGGCTATGGCTATGTCTAGGGCTATATGTCTAGGGTTAGGGCTATGGCGTAAGGTATGGCTATGGCGTAGGGCCATGGCGTAGGGCTATGGTGTAGGGGTATGGAGTAGGTGAATGGCTATGGCTATGGCTATGTTTAAGGTGTAGGGATATGGATATTGCTATGGCGTAGGACTATGGCTATGGAAAAGTTGTAGGGGTATGGCTATGGCTATGGCTTAGGGTTATTGCTATGGCTGAGGCCTATGGCGTAGGATCATGGGTACAGCTTAGGGCTGTAGGTACAGCTTAGGGTTATGGCTATGGCTATGACTAGGGTGTAGGGCTAGTGCTATGTCTTAGGGTTATGGATATGATGTAGGTGTATGGCGTAGGGCTATGGCTATGGCTAGGGTGTAGGGTTATGTCTAGGGTATATGGCTACGGCTATGGCTAGGGCTTAGGGCTATGCCTAGGGTGTATGGGTATGGCTATGGCTATGGCTAGTTTGTAGGGCGATGGGTATGCCATAGGGTTACAGCTTTGGCTATGGCTATGGAGTAGGGATATGTCTAGGGTGTATGACTATGAATATGGCTAGGGCTGTGACATAGGGAATGAATATGGAAATGGCGGAGGGCTATGAATATGGCAATGGCTTGTGGCTATCGCTATGGCTTAGTTCTTTGGCTTATGGCTGTGGGTATGGCTCAGAGCTGTGGGTATGGCTGTGGGTTAGGCCTATGAGTAGGCCTAGGGCTATGGGTATGGCTGAGAGCTATGGCTGAGGATTATGGTTGAGGGCTGTGGCTGAGGGCTATGGGTGTGGCTATTTATATGTCTATGACTAGGGCTACATGTGTAGGGCTATGTCTATGTCTAGGGGCATGTCTAGGGCTATGTCTAGGGTTAGGGCTATGTCTAGGGTTAGTGCTACGGCATATGGCTAGGGGTATGGCATAGGTTTATGGCTATTCCTATGGCATAGGGTAATGGCTATGGCTATGGCTATGTAAAATGCATAGAGTTATGGCCATGGCTATGGCTAGGGTATGGCTATGGTGTAGGGGCATGGCTATGGCATAGGGCTATGGCTATGGTGTATGGCTATGGCTATGGCATAGAGCTATGGCTGTGCTGGAGGGTTATGTCATGTCTATGGGATAGGACAATGGCTAGTGCTAGGGCTAGGGCTAGGGAATGGGTCTATGGCTATGGGTATGGTGTAGCGGTATGGCTATGCCTAGGGCTATGGCTATGGCTATGGCTTAGGGCTATGGATTAGGGCTATTGATATGGCTGAGGGCTATGGCTTAGGGGTATGGTATGGGTTAGGGCTACAGTGTAGGGCAATGGAGGAGGGCTATGACTATGGCGGAGGGCTGTGGCGTAGGGATATGGCTGTGCAGTAGGGTCATGGGTATGGTGTAGGGTTGTGGCGTAGGGCTATGTTGTCGGAAAATGGCTCGGGCTATGGGTACTACCATGGCATAGGGGTATGGCTATGGCCATGGGTTAGAGCTGTAGCTTAGGGCTATGGCTGAAGGCTATGGGTACAGTTTAGGGCTATAGGTACAGCTTAGGATTATGGCGTAGGACTCTGGCTATGCTTATGCTGTGGGGTTACGGCTATGGGGTAGGGTTATGGCATAGGGCTATGAGTGTGCTATAGGGTTATGGCTATGGCCATGGCGTAGGGCTATGGCTATGGGTAGAGCTATGGCTTAGGTTATTGCCATGGCTGAGGTCTATGGCTTATGGTAGTGGGTATAGCTTAGGGCTATAGGTACAGCTTAGTGCTATGGCTTAGGGCCATGGCTCTGGGTATGGCTATGGTTTATGGCTATTGCTATGGCTTATTGCTATGGCTTAGGTGCTATGGCTTAGGGGCTATGGCTTAGGGGCTATGGCTTAGGGGTAGGGGCTATGGCATTGGTCTATGGCTGTGGCTTAGGGGCTATGGTTTAGGGGCTATGGCTTTGGCTATGTCTATGGCTATGGCTACGGCTTAGGGGCTACAGCTTAGGGTCTAGGGTACAGCTTAGGAGCTATGGTTTGGGGCCATGTCTATGGGTAGGGGCTATGAGTAGGGGCTACAGCTAGCGGCTAGGGGCTAGGGGCCAGGTCCAGGGGTTACGGCATAGGGCTAGGTGGTAGGGGCTAAGAGATAGGGGCTAGTGCCTCATGCAGGGACATGGCTTAGGGTTAGTGTTTAGTGTTAGGGCTATGGCTATGGCTATGGTTATGGCTATTACTTAGGGGTTTGGCTATGGCTTAGGGGTTTGGGTATGGCTTAGGTGTACAGGTATGGTTTAGAGCTATTGGTTTTGATTTTGGGCTATGGGTATGAGTATGGGTATGCATTAGGGGTATGGCTATGGCTTTGTCTAGGGCTATATGTCTAGAGGTATGTCTATTTCTAGGGCTATGTCTAGGGCTGGGGCTGGGGCTAGGGTAGTGCAAGGGTGAGGGCGAGGGCAAGTGCAAGGGCAAGGGTGAGGGTTAGGATAAGGGTTTAGTGTTATGGTGTTTGTTTAGTGTTAGCGTTACTGTTAGGGCTTATTGTTAGGGTTTTGTGTTGCTATAAGGGTTTATGGTTAGTGTTAGGGTTTAGTGTTAGTGTTTAGTGTCAGGACTATGAGTATGGCTTAGGGCTATGGATTATGGGTATGGTATGGCTTAGGGGTCTGGCTACGGATATGTCTAGGGCTAGGGCTATGGCTCGGCTAGGGCTTTGTTTATGGCTCTGGCTCTGGCTCTGGCTAGGGTTAGGGATATGGCTATGGCTATGGCTGGTTATCGTAAGGGCTAGGGTTAAGGCTATGTGTATGGCTTAGGGCTATGGGTCAGGGCTATGGCTTAGGGGGCATAGCTATGGGTATGTCTAGGGGCTATGTCTAGTGGCTAGGGGCTAGAGGTTAGGGGCTAGATTCCAGGGGCCAGGGCCAGGGGTTAGGGTGCAAGGGTTCGGAGTAGGGCTTAGGGACTAGGGCCTAGGACACAGGGCTAGGTGCTAGGGTCTAGAGATAGGGGTAGTGCCAGGGCTAGGGCCATGGCTTAGGGTTAGTGTTAGGGTTTAGTGTGTATTGTTATGGCTATAGCTATGTCTATGGCTTAGGGTTGTGGGTATGGCTTAGGGCAATGGCTTAAGGGTGTGGGTATGGCTTAGGGCAATGGGTATGGTTATGGCTATGGCTTAGGGTTCGGGGTATGAGTAGGGCTAAGGATATGGGTATGGCTGAGAACTATGGCTGAGGGCTATGGGTATGGATATGGCTATGAATAGAGGTATATGTATAGGGCAATGTCTATGTCTGGGGGCATGTCTAGGGCTACGTCTAGGGTTAGGGGTATGTCTAGGGTTAGTGCTATGGTGAAGGGCTATGGCTGTGCCATAGGGTTATGGCTATGCCTGGGTGTATGGTGCAAGGCTATGGCTATAGCTATGGCATATGGCTGTGTGTATGGGTTAGAGCTATGGTGTAGGGCAATGTCTGAGGGCTATGGCTATGGCAGAGGGGTAGGTGATAGGGCTATGGCTGTGAAGTAGGGTTATGGCTATGGTGTAGGGCTATGGTTAGGACCATGGCATAGGGGTCTGGCTATGGTCATGTGTAGGGGTATGGCTATGGCCATGGGTTAGAGCTATGCCTTAGGGCTATGGTTTAGGGCTATGGGTATAGTTTAGGGTTATAGGTACAGCTTAGGGCTATGGCATAGGACTGTGGCTATGGCTATGCTGTGTGGTTATGGCTATGGCATAGGGCTATGGTTGTGCTATAGGATTATGGCCATGGCTATGGGTATGGCTATGACTATGGCTGTGGGTTAGAGCTATGGCTTAGGTTTATTGCCATGACTGAGGTCTATGGCTTAGGGCAATGGGTACATCTTAGGACTATAGGTACAGCTTTGGGCTATGGCTCAGGGCTATGGGTATGGGTATGGCTGTGGTTTAGGGCTATTGCTATGGCTTATTGATGTGGTTTAAGGGCTATGGCTTAGGTGTAGGGCCTATGGCTTAGGGGCTATGGCTTAGGTCTATGGTTATGGCTATGGCTATGGCTGTGGCTACGGCTATGGCTTAGGGGTACAGTTTAGGGACTTATGGCTAAGCTATGGGTATGGCTATGGCTACGGCTACAGTTTAGGGGCTATGCCTTAGGGGCTATGGCCAGAGCTATGGCTAGGGGCTATAGCTTAGGGGCTACAGCTAGGGGCTATGTGTAGGGGTAGGGGCTATGTCTAGGGGCAGGGGCTATGGCTAGGGGCTACATCTAGCGGCTAGGGAATAGGGGTTAGGGGCTAGGGGCTAGGGGCCAGGGCCAGGGGTTAGGGCACAGGGCTAGGTGGTAGGTGCTAGGAGATAGGGGCTAGTGCCTCTTGGAGGACCATGGCTTAGGGTTATTGTTAGTGTGTAGTGTTAGGGCTTAGCGTTAAGTGTTAGGGCTATGGCTGTGGCTATGGCTATGGCTATGGCTATGACTTAGAGTCATGGGTATGGCTTAGGGGTACAGGTGTGGCTTAGGGTGATTGGTTATGTCTATGGCTTTGGGCTATGGGTATGGTTTAAGGGTATGGGTATGGCTGTGTTTTAGGGCTATGGCTATGGGTTAGGGCTATGGCTATGGCAATGGCTATATGTCTAGGGCTGTATGTTTAGGGCTTTATGTCTAGGGGTATGGCTATGTGTAGTGTAAGGGCTATGGTATAGGGCTAATGCGTATGGCTATGGTGTAGGTGAATGACTAGGGCTATCGCTATGGGTAAGTTATAGGGCTATGCATATAGCAATGGCATAGGGCTATGGCGATGGTCATGTCGTAGGGGTATGACTATGGCTATGGCTTAGGGCTATCACTATGGCTTAGGGGTATGGTGTAGGGCAGTGGCTAGGATGTTGATTTATGGCTACGGCATGGGGGTATGGCTAGTGCTAAGGCAAGGGTGTAGAGTTATGGCTAGGGCTAAGGCTAGGGTGCAAGGTTATGGCTATGTTGTAGGGCTATGGTGTAGGGGTATGGTATAGGGGTATGGCTATGGCTAGTGCGTAGGGCTATTGCTAGGGTGTAGGGCTATGGCTAGGGCATAGGGCTATGACTATGTTGTAGGGCTGTGGCTGTGGCGTAGGGGTATGGCGTAGGGTTATGTCTATGGCTAGGGCCTATGGCTATGGCCATGGCTAGGGCTATGGTCTAGGTTTATGGCTACGGCTACGGCTATGGCCTAGGGCTATGGCTATGGACTAGGGCTATGGCTGTGCCATAGGGTGATGCCTATGGCGTAGGGCTATGGAGTAGGGATATGGCGTAGGGCAATGGCTCTGGCTATGGGTTCAGGCTATGGCCATGGCTTAGGGCTATGGCTCAAGGCTATGGCTATGGCTAAGGCTTAGGGCTATGGTTTAGGGCTATAGCTTAAGGGTATGGTGTAGGGGTTAGAAGCCATGGCTTAGAGGCTGGGTTCTATGGCTTTGGGACTATGGCTATGGCTTTGACTTAGGGGCTATGGTTACAGGTATAGCTAGGGGCTACAGCTAGGGGCTAGGGGCTACGGGTTAGGTGCTAGGGGCTAGGGCCCAGGATCAGGGGTTAGGGCACATGGGTTGGGGGCTAGGGGTTAGGGAACAGGGCTTAGGGTACAGGGCTAGGTGCTAAGGGTAGGAGATAGGGGCTAGTGACAGGACCAGGGCCATGGCTTAGGGTTAGGGTTAGTGTTTAGTGTTAGGTCTTATTGTTTAGTGTTAGGGCTATGGCTATGGCTATGGGTATGGCTATGGCTTACGGGTATGGATATGGGTTAGGGGTATGGATTAGGGGTTTGGGTATGGCTTAGGGCTATGTCTTAGGGCTATGGATATGGTTCTGGCTATGGCTTAGAGGCACGACTATTGCCTAGGGCTATGGCCTAGGGTTATACCCTAGGGCTATGGGCATGGCTTAGGGTTGTGGGTATGGCTGTTGGTTAGGGCTATATGTATGGCTAGGGGCTAGGGGGTACTTCCAGGGGCTACAGCTAGGGGCTAGTGGTAGGGGATAGGGGCTAGGGGACAGGACCAGGTGTTAGGGCACAGGGCGAGGTGCTAGGGGCTAGGAGATAGGGGCTAGTGGCAGGGCCAGGGTTATGGCTTAAGGGTAGTGTTAGGTTTTAGTGGTTGGGTTTAGTGTTAGTGTTAGTGTTAGGGTTTAGCGTTAGTGTTTGGTGTTAGTGCTATGGTATGGCTTATTGCTATGGGTTAGGAGCTATGGCTTAGGAGTTAGAGGCTATGGCTTAGGGGTTAGGGGCTATGGCTTACAGGCTATGGCTTACAGGCTATGACTTAGGGGCTATGGCTGTGGATATGGCTACAGCTAGGGGTAGGGGCTAGGGGCTACGGTTAGGGGTTGGTACTAAGGCTTAGGGGCTAGGGGTTAGGGACAAGGGCCATAGGTTAGGGGAGATGGTTTCGGGGCTAGGGCTTAGGGAACAGGGCTTAGGTAGAGGGCTAGGTGATAGGGGCTAGTGCCTCCTGCAGGGCCATGCCTTAGGGTTAGTGTTAGGGTTTAGTGTTTAGTGTTTGGGCTATTGGTATGGTATGGGTATGGTTATGGTTGTGGCTTAGTGGTATGGGTATGTCTTATTGCTATGGCTTAGGGCTATGTGAATGGTTTAGGTGTATGGGTATGGCTATGGGTCAGGGCTCTGGCTTAGGGGTCTGGCTCTGGCTCTGGCTATGTGTAGGGCTATATGTCTAGGGGTATATGTCTAGAGTTAGGGGTATGTGTAGTGTTAGGGTTACGGTGTAGGTTTATGGTATAGGGCTATAGTGTAGGGCTGTGGCATAGGTGAATGGCTATGGCTATGGCTAAGTCGTAGGGCTATGGATATCGCAATGGCTATGGCAATGTCATATGGATATGGCTATGGCTATGGGTCAGGGTTATAGCTATGTCTGAGGCCTATGGCGTAGGAGTATGGGTAGGGCTTAGGTCTGTAGGTACAGTTTATGGCTATTGTTAGGGTGCAGGGCTACTGCTATGCTGTAGGGCTATGGCTATGGTGTTGGTGTATGGCGTAGGGCTATGGCTTATGGTACGGCATAGGGCTATGCCTAGGGCATATGGCTACGGCTACGGCTATGGTTAGGGTGTAGGGCGATGGGTATGCCATAGGGTTATGGCTTTGGCTATGGCTATGGAGTAGGGATATGTCTAGGCTGTATGACTATGAATATGGCTAGGGCTGTGACGTAGGGAATGAATATGGAAATGGCGGAGGGCTATGAATACGGCAATGGCCTATGGCTATTGCTATGGCTTAGTTCTTTGACTTAGGGCTGTGGGTATGGCTCAGAGCTGTGGGTATGGCTATGGGTTAGGCCTATGAGTAGGCCTAGGGCTATGGGTATGGCTTAGGGCTATGGCTGAGGATTATGGCTGAGAGTGTGGTTGAGGGCTGTGGCTGAGGGCTATGGGTATGGCTATTTATATGTCTATGACTAGGGCTACATGTGTAGGGCTATGTCTATGTCTAGGGTCATGTCTAGGGCTATGTCTAGGGTTAGGTCTATGCCTAGGGCTGGGTCTATGGCATAAGGTTATGGTTATGGCTATGGCATGGGGCTATGGCTATGGTTTTGGGCTATGGCTATGGTGTAGGGCTGTGGCCGTGCCATAGTGTTATGGCTATGGCTCGGGATATTGTGTAAGGCTATGGTTGTGGCTATGGCGTAGGGCTATGGCTATGGCTTAGGGCTATGGCTTAGGGCTATTTGTGTGGCTGAGGGCTATGGCTTGGGGCCATGCGTTTGGGTTAGGGCTATGGTGTATGACAATGGTGTAGGGTTTTGGCTATGTTTATGGTAGAGGGGTATTACTATGGTGGAAGGCTATGGCATAGGGCCTATGGCTGTGCCGTAGGGTTATGGCTATGGTGTAGGGCTATGGTGTATGATGATGGCTAGGGCTATGGTTAGGACCATTGCATAGGGGTATGGCTATGGCCATGGGTAGAGCTATGCCTTAGGACTATGGCTTAAGGCTATGGGTACAGTTTAGGGCTATAGGTAGAGCTTAGGGCTGTGGTCAGGGCTATGGCTATGGCTATGGGTATGGCTATGGTTTAGGGCTATTGCTATGGCTTAGTGCTCTGGGTATGGCTTATTGCTATGGCTCAGGGGCTATGGCTTAGGGGTTAGAGGCTATGGCTTAGGGGTAGGGCCTATGGCTTAGGGCTATGGCTATGGCTGTGGCTATGGATTAGGGGCTATGGCTATGGCTTTGGTTTAGGGGCTACGGATAAGGGGCTACGGGTACAACTTGGTGGCTACAGCTATGGCTAGGGGCTATGGCTAAGGCTGTATGGGTATAGCTAAGGGGCTATGGGTAGGGGCTAGGACTGGGATCTGGGCCAGGGTCAGGGCCAGGGCTAGGTCTAGGGTTTATGTTAGGTCTAGTGCTAGTGTTCATGTTATGGCCAGGGTCAGGGCTAGGGTTTTTTTTAGGGTTCGTGCTCGGGCTACAGTTCGTGTTTGGGTTCGGGTTCTTGTTAGGGTTCAGGTTCGTGTTAGGGTTTGTGTTCGTGCTAGGGCTAGGGTGAGGGGCAGGGTGTAGGGTTATGGCTGTGGTGTATGGCTATGGCTATGGTGTAGAGTTATGGCTATGGATATGGTGTAGGTGTATGGCTGTGCAGTAGGGTTATGGCTATAACCCGGGGTATGGTGTAAGGGTATGACTATGGCTGTGTCAATGGCATAGGGCTATGACCATGGCTATGGCTATGGCTATGGTGTAGGGCAATGGCTATTGTATAGGGCTATGGCTATGGCTATTGCCTAGGGCTATTGCTATGGCTTAGGGCTATGGGTATGGGTTAGGGCTATGGTATAGTGCTATGGCTATGGGTATGGTGTAGGGTTTTGTCTATGGGTATGGCGGAGGGCTATGGCTTTGGCGGAGGGCTATGGCTGTGTTGTAGGCTTATGGCTATGGTGTAGGGCTATGGCATAGGGCTATGCTGTAGGATAATGTCTAGGGCTTTGGGTAGGACCATGGCATAGGGGTATGACTATGGCCATGGGTTAGAGTTATGGCCTAGGGCTATGGTTTAGGGCTATGCCTTAAGGGTATGGGTACAGTGTAGGGCTATAGGTACAGCTTAGGGCTATGGCGTAGGACTCTGGCTATGGCTATGCTGTGGGGTTACGGCTATGGTGTAGGTCTGTGGCGTAGGGCTATGGTTGTGCTATAGGGTTATGGCTATGGCATAGTTCAGTGGTTAGGGGTATGACGTAGGGCTATGGGTATGGCTATGGGTTAGAGCTATGGCTTAGGGCTATTGCCTTGGCTGAGGTCTATGGCTTAGGGAAATGGGTACAGCCTAGGGCTCTGGGTACAGCTTAAGGCTATGGGTCAGGTCTATGGCTATGAGTATGGCTGTGGTTTAGGGCTATTGCTGTGGCATAGGGTTATGGCTATGGCTATGGCTATGGGTTAGGGGCTATGGGTTAGGGGCTATGGCTAGGGGATACAGCTAGCGGCTATGGGATAGGGGTTAGGGACTAGGGGCTAGTGGCTAGGGGCTAGGAGATAGGGGCTATTACCAGGGCCAGGGCCATGGCTTATGGTTAGTGTTATTGTCCAGTGTTAGGGCTTAGTGTTCAGTGTTAGGGCTATTTTTGTGGCAATGGCTATGGTTATGGCTATGGCTTAGGGTTATGGGTATAGCTTAGGGGTACAGGTATGGCTTAGGGTTATTCGTTATTTCTATGGCTTAGGACTCTGGGTATTTGTTAGGGCTATGGGTATGGCTATGGTTTAGGGCTATGGCTATTGCTATGTCTAGGGCTATATGTCTAGAGGTATGTCTATGTCTAGGGCTATGTCTAGGGTTAGGGCTATGGTGTAGGGTATGGCTGTAGCATAGGGCTCTTGTGGGTATGGTATAGGGATGTGGGGTTAGGGCTATGCCATAGGGCTAATGCGTAGGGCTATGGAGTAGAATGGCTAGGGCTATCGCTATGGGTAAGTTATAGGGCTATGGATATGGCAATGGCATAGGGCTACAGCCATGGCCATGTCATATAGGTACAACTATGGCTATGGCTTAGGGCTACGGCTTAGGGCTATTGCTATGTCGTAGGGGTGTGGTGTAGGGCTGTGGGTAGGGCGTCGATCTATGGCTACAGCGTAGGGGTATGGCTAGTGCTAAGGCAAGAGCATAGAGGTATGGCTAGGGATAAGGCTAGGGTACAGGGTTATGGCTATGTTTTAGGGCTATGGCTTAGGGGTATGGCGTAGGGCTATGGCTATGTTGTAGGGCTATGGCTATGGTGTACGGCTATTTCTACGGCATAGGGGTATGTTTAGGGCTAAGTCAAGGGAATAGGGCTATGCCTATGTTTACGGCTAGGGTGCAGGTCTATGGCTATGTTGTA
The DNA here is from genome assembly GCF_022682495.2 of Desmodus rotundus. NCBI lineage: Eukaryota > Metazoa > Chordata > Mammalia > Chiroptera > Phyllostomidae > Desmodus > Desmodus rotundus. The sequence goes on along the minus strand of NC_071397.1, from coordinate 7,330 downwards.
GGGCTATTGCGTAGGGGTGTGGTGTAGGGCTATGGCTTTGGCTATGGCTTCAGCATAGGGCTATGGCTATGTCCTAGGGCTGTGGCTTTGGTGCAGGGGTATGGCATAGGTTTATGACTATTGCTAGGGCCTATGGCTATGGCTTTGGCGTAGGAATGTGTCATAGGGCAATGACAATGGCTATGGCTATGGCTAGGGCTATGGTGTAGGTTTATGGCTATGGCTATGGGTATGGCTATGGTGTAGGGCTATGACTATGTCCTAGGGCTATGGCTCTGCCATAGGGTTATGCCTATGGGGTAGGGCTATGGAGCAGGGCTATGGTTTAGGGCTATATCTTAGGGGTATGGCGTAGGGGTTAGAAGCTGTGGCTTAGAGGCTGGGTTCTATGGCTTTGGGGCTATGGTTATGGTTTGGCTTAGGGGCTATGGCTGAGGTGCTACAGGTACAACTTAGGGGCTATGGCTACAGCTAGGAGATACTGCTAGGGGCTAGGGGCCACATCTAGGGGCTACAGCTAGGGGCTGGGGATTAGGTGTTAGGGGGTAGGATCAGGGTCAGGGCTTATGGAACAGGGCCAGGTGGTAGGTGCTAGGAGATAGGGGCTAGTGCCTGATGCAGGGCCATGGCTTAGGGTTCGGGTTAGGGTTCAGGTTAGTGTTTAGTGTTAGGGGTTAGTGTTTAGTGTTAGGGCTTTGGATGTGGCTATGGCTGTGGGTGTGGCTATGGCTTAGGGTTATGTGTATGGTTTATGGCTATGGGTATGGCTATGGCTTAGGGTTATGGGTATAGGTTAGGGTATGGCTATGGCTATGGCTATGTCTACGGCTATATGTCTAGGGCTATATGTCTAGGGGTATGTCTATGTGTAGGGCTATGTCTAGTGTTAGGGCTATGGCCATGGCATAGGGCTCTTGTTCTGGTTATGGCATAGGGATATGGCTGTGACGTAGGGTTCGGGCTATGACGTAGGGCTAATGCGTAGGGCCATGGCATAGGTGAATGGCTAGGGTTATCGGTATGGGTAAGTTATAGGGCTATGGATAAGGCTATGTCATAGGGCTAAGGCCATGGCAATGTTGTAGGGGTTAGGAGCATGGCTATGGCTTAGGGTTATGGCTTATGGCTATCGCTATGGCGTAGGGGTATGTTGCAGGAGTCTGGCTATGACTAGGGTGTAGGGCTAAGGCTATGTTCTAGGGTTGTGGCTATGGCATAGGGGTATGGTGTAGGGCTATGACTATGGCTAGGGTGTAGAGCTATGGCTACGGTGTAGGGGTATGGTTAGGATTACAGTTAGGGTTTAGGGTCATGGCTGTGTTGTAGGGCCATGGCTATGGCGTAGGGGTATGGCGTAGGGCTCTGCCTATGGGTAGGGTTTAGGGCTATGGTTAGGGTGTAGGGCTGTGTCTTAGGGCAATGGCTATGGCTAAGGTTATGGTGTAGGTTTATGGCTATGGCTATGGCCTAGGGCTACGGTGTAGGGTTGTGGTGTAGGGCAATAGCTATGGCTATGGCTGAGGGGTACTGCTTAGGATTATGGGTATTGCTTAGGGCTGTGGCTCTGACTGATGGCTATGGCTATGGGTTATGTCTATTGCTCAGGGTATCTCTCAGGGGTATGGCTATGGCTATGCCATGGCTTAGGGCTATGGGCATGGCTTATTGCTATGGCTTAGGGGCTATCCCTATGGATATGTTTAGGGGCTAGGGGTCTAGGGGCTACAGCTAGGGGCTGGGGGTAGGGGCTAGGGGCTAGGAGATAGGGGCTAGTGCCAGGGCCAGGGTTATGGCTTAAGGGTACTGTTAGGGTTCGGTGTTAGGGTTTAGTGTTAGTGTTAGGGTTTAGTGTTAGTGTTTAGTGTTAGTGCTATGGCTAATGGGTATTGCTCTTGTTTAAGGGCTATGGCCTGGGGGTTAGGGGCCATGGCTTAGGGGATATGGCTGTGGCTACGGCTATAGCTAGGGGTAGTGGTTAGGGGCTATGGCTAGGGGCTATGGCTAGGGGCTTGTTGTCAAGGTTTAGGGGCTAGGGGTTAGGGGCGAGGGCTAGAGGTTAGGGCACATGGTTTGGTGGCTAGGGCTTAGTGAACAGGACTTATGGCACAGGGCTAGGTTCTGGGGAGTAGGAGATAGGGGCTAGTACCAGGGCCAGGGCCATGGCTTAGGGTTAGTGTTTAGTGTTTAGTGTTAGGGCTATGGCCAAGGCTATGGCTACGGGTATGGCTATGGCTTATGGGTTTTGGGTATGGTTTAGGGATATGGCTTAGGGGTACAGGTATGGCTTAGGGTATTGCTTAGGGGTATGGCTTTTAGGGTATGGGTATGGTTTAGAGCTATGGGTATGGCTATGGTTTAGGGCTGCGGCTATGTCTAGGGCTATATGTTTAGCGGTATATGTCTAGGGGTATGTCTTGGGTTAGGGCTATGTCTAGTGTTAGGGCTATGGTGTAGGGTATGGCTTATGGCATAGGGCTCTTGTTTTGGCTATGGAGTAGGGATATGGCTGTGACGTAGGGTTATGGGTATGGCATAGGGTTATTGCATAGGTGAATGGCTATGGCTATAGGTATGTTTAAGGTTTAGGGCCATGGATATGGCTTTGGCATGGGGCTACGGCTATGGCAATGTTGTAGGGGTTTGGCTATGTCTATGGCTTATGGCTATTGCTCTGGCCGAGACCTATGGCGTAGGAATATGGGTACAGCTGAGGGCTATGGCTATGGCTATGGGTAGGGTGTAGGGCTACTGCTATGTCATAGGATTATGGCTATGGTGTAGGTGTATGGCGTAGGGCTATCTCTATGGCTAGGGAATAGGGCTATGCGTAGGGTGTAAGGCTATGGCTATGGCTATGGCTAGGGTGTCGGCTGATGGTTATGCCATAGGGCTATGGCTTTGGCTATGGGTATGGCATAGGGCTATAGGTATGGTTATGGTGTAGGGATATGTTGTAGGGCAATGGGTAGGGCTATGGCTATGATGTAGGCCTATGAATATGGAAATGGCGTAGGGCTATGAACATGGCAATGTTGTCGGTGTATGGGTATGGCTTAGGAATTTGGCTTAGGGCTATGGGTATGGGTCAGAGCTGTGGGTATGGCTATGGGTTAAACTTACGAGTAGGGCTAGGGGTATGGGTATGGCTGAGAGCTGTGGTTGAGGGTTATGGCTGAGTGCTATGGCTATGTCTATGTGTAGGGCTATGGCTATGTGTATGTCTAGGGCTATATCTAGGGTTAGGGCTATGTCTAGGGTTAGGGCTATGGCGTAAGGTATGGCTATGGCGTAGGGGTATGGTGTAGGTGAATGGCTATGGGTATGTCTAAGGTGTAGGGCTATGGCTATGGAAATGTCATAGGGGTAAGGCTATGGATATGGCTTAGGGTTATTGTTATTCCTGAGGCCTATGGCATAGGAGTATGAGTATGGCTCAGGGCTGTAGGTACAGCTTAGGGTTATGGCTATGGTTATGGCTAGGGTGTAGGGCTACTGCTATGTCTTAGGGTTATGGCTATGGTGTAGGTATATGGCATAGGGCTACGGCTATGTCTAGGGCGTAGGGGTATGCCTAGGGTGTATGGCTACGTCTATTGGTATGGCTAGTTTGTAGGGCGATGGGTATGCCATAGGGCTATGGCTTTGGCTATGGCTAGTGCATAGGGATGTGTCTAGGGCGTATGGCTATGAGTATGGCTAGGGCTGTGACGTAGGGCTATGAATATGGAAATGGCGTAGTGCTATGAATATGACAATGGCCTATGGCTATGGCTATGGCTTAGTTCTTTGGCTTAGGGCTGTGGGTATGGCTCAGTTCTGTGGGTATGGCTATGGGTTAGTCCTATGAGTAGTGCTAGGGTATGGGTGAGAGTTATGGCTGAGGGCTACGGGCATGGCTATGGATATGGCTATGACTAGGGCTATATGGGTAGGGCTATGTGCAGGGTTAGTGCTGTGGCATAGGGCTATGGCTATGGCATAGGGTCATGGCTATGGCTATGGTGTAGGGCCATGGCTATGGCGTAGGGCTATGTCTGTGCTGTAGGGTTATGGCTATGCCTCGGGTATGGTGTAATGCTATTGCTATGGCTATGGCGTAGGGGTATGTCTATGGGTATGGGTATGTCAATGTCAATGGCATAGGGTTATGGCCATGGCTATGGCATAGAGCGGTGGCTGTGCTGGAGGGTTATGGCTATGGCATAGGGTTGTGGCATAGGGCAATGGCTAGTGCTAGTGCTTGGGCTATGGCATAGGTCCGTGGCTATGGTTATTGTGTAGGGCCATGGCTATGGCTTAGGGTTCTTGCTATGGCTGAGGGATATGGCTTAGGGCTATGGGTACAGCTTAAGAGTATGGCTTAGGACTGTGGCTATGGCTGTGCTGTGGGGTTATGGCAATGACGTAGGTCTATGGCATAGGGCTATGGTTGTGCTATAGGGTTATGGGTATGGTGTAGGGCAATGGCTATGGCTGTGGCTATGGGTTAGAGCTATGGCTTAGGGCTATTGCCATGGCTGAGGTCTATGGCTTAGGGTAAAGGGTATAGCTTAGGGCTATAGGTACAGCTTAGGGCTATGGGTGAGGGCTACGGTTATGGCTATGGCTATGGTTTAAGGCTATTGCTATGGCTTATGGCTATGGGTATGGCTTATTGCTATGGCTCAGGGGCTATGTCTTAGGGGTTAGAGGTTATGGATTAGGGGCTAGGGGCTATGGCTTAGGTGCTATGAGTATGGCTATGGCTACAGCTTTGTGGTTGTGGACTAGGGTCTGTGGCTATGGCTTAGGGGCTAGGGACCAGTGCCAGGGGTTAGGGAACAGGGCTAGGTGCTAGGGGCTAGGAGATAGGGGCAGGTGTCAGGGCCGGGGCCATGGCTGAGGGTTAGTGATAGGGTTTAGTGTTAGGGTTTAGTGTTTACTTTTAGGGCAGTTGCTGTATCTATGGCTATGGCTATGGCTATGGCTTAGGGCTATGGCTTAGGGCTATGGCTTATGGCTATGGCTAGGGCTAGGGCTGGGGCTAGGGCTAGTGCAAGGGTGAGGGCAAGGGCAAGAGTTACGATTAGGGTTTAGTGTTATGGTTTAGTGTTTAGCGTTAGGGTTTAGTTTCAGTGTTAGGGTTTAGTGTTAGTGTTTAGTGATTAGTGTCAGAGCTATGGCTGTGGCTTAGGGTTATGGCTTAGTGGTATGGTATGGCTTAGGGCCATGGCTATGGCTATGGCTATGGCTATGGCTAGGGCTAGGGCTAGGGCTGGCTAGGGTAAGGGCTAGGGTTAGAGATATGGGTATGGCTTAGGTCTATAGCTCAGGGCTTAGGTGTTATGGGGTATGGCTTAGGGCCTATGGCTTTTGGGCTATGGCTTAGGGGTTATAGCTATGGCTATGGCTACAGCTTAGGGGTATGTCTTAGGTGCTATGGCTACAGCTTAGGGGCTACAGCTATGTATATGTCTAGGGGCTATGGCTAGGGGCTATGGCTAGGGGCCAGGGAGTAGAGGTTAGGGGCTAGATGCCAGGGCCAGGGGTTAGGGTACAGGGGTTGGGGGCTAGGGCTTAGGGAACACGGCTTAGGGCATAGGGCTAGGGGCTAGGGGCTAGGAGATAGTGGCTAGTGCCAGGGTCAGGCCCATGGCTGAGGGTTATTGTTGTGGTTTATTGTTAGGGTTTAGTGTGTAGTGTTAGGTCTATGGCTTAGGGCTATGGCTTAGGACTATGGGTATGGCTGTGGCTTAGGGCTTTGTTTTAGGGCTATGGGTATGGGTATGGCTATGGCTAGGGCTAGGGCTAGGGCTCTGGGTATGGCTGAGAGCTATGGCTGAGGGCTATGGCTGAGGGTACGGGTATGGCTATGGATATGGATATGACTAGGACTATATGTGTAGGGCTATGCCTATGTTTTGGGGCATGTGTCGGGCTATGTCTAGGGTTAGTGCTACGTTGTACGGTTAGGCCTATGGCATAGGGCAATGGCTATGGCTATGGTTATGTAAAATACATAGGGTTATGGCCATGACCATCGCTATGGCTGGGCTATGGCTATGGTGTAGGGGTATGGCTATAGCGTAGGGCTATGGCTATGGTGTATGGCTATGGCTATGGCTATGGCATAGAGTTATGGCTGTGCTGGAGGGTTATGGCTATGGCATAGGGCAATGGCTAGTGCTAGGGCATAGGTCTATGGCTGTTTGTCTAGGGGTATGTCTATGTCTATGGGTAATTTTAGTGTTAATGCTATGGCGTAAGGTATGGCTATGGCATAGGGCTGTTGTTCTGGCTATGGCATAGGGATATGTCTCTGATGTAGGGTTAGGGCTATGGTGTAGGGCTACTGCCATGGCAATGTCGTAGGGGTATGACTTGGCTATGGCTTAGCGCTATGGCCTAGGGCCATTGCTATGGTTTAGGGGTATGGCGTAGGGCTGTGGCTAGGGTGTCAGTCTATGGCTACGGTGTAGGGGAATGGCTAGTGCTAAGGCAAGGGCATAGAGCTATGGCTAGGGCTAAGGCTAGAGCACAGGGTTATGGCTATGTTGTATGGCTATGGCATAGGGGTATGGCATAGGGCTATGGCTATGCTGTAGGGCTATGGCTATGGCTAGAGCGTAGGGCTATGGGTAGGGTGTAGGTCTATGGTATAGGGGTGTGTTGTAGTGCCATGGCTATGGTGTAGGGCTATGGCTATGGCTATGGCATAGGGCTGTTGCTATGTTCTAGGGTTGTTGCTGTGGTATAGGGGTATGGCAAAGGGCTATGCCTAAGGCTAGGGTGTAGGGCTGTGGCTCTGGCGTAGGACTGTGTTGTAGGGTAATGGGTATGGCTATAGGTATGGCGTAGGGCTATGGCTATGGTGTAGGGCTATGGCTATGGCCTATGGCTATGGCTCTGTCATAGGGTTATGGTTATGGTGTAGGGCTATCGTGTAGGGCAATGGCTATGGGTATGGCTAAGGGGTATGGCTTAGGATTATGGCTATGGCTATGGCTTATGGCTGTGGGTATGGCCAGGGCTATAGCTTAGGGGTACGGTGTAGGGGTTAGAAGCTGTGGCTTAGGTGCTGGGTTCTATGGCTTGGGGGCTATGGCTATGTGTAGGGGCTACAGCTAAGGGCCTACGTCTACGGCTAAGGGGCTACGTCTATGGCTAAGGTGCTGCGGCTACGGCTAAGGGGCTAGGAATGGGGCCTGTGCCAGGGTCAGGGCCAGGGCCAGGGCTAGGGCTAAGGTTCATGTTAGGGTTAGGGTTTGGGCTGGTGTTTTTGTGTGGGCTAGGGTTCGTGTTTTGGATAGGGTTCAGGTTTGGCATAGGGTTCATGTTTGGGTTCATGTTA